>NW_020538040.1:118134990-118378368 GCF_003426905.1 Ctenocephalides felis
TTTATCCTTTGCTCTTTATTTATTTAAATTATATTATTATTTATCAATATTACTTGATGTTAATAAATTAGCAGTTGTAATAATTATTGTAATTAAAAAATATATATATATATATATATATAGAATTATACATAATTTTATTTGTAATTTTATTCTGCATCTTTTATATATTATAAATCGATTTTTTTACTGTTTAGAAGGAAATAAAAAAACAGTGAAAACTTGCAATAAAAAGTGGAAAATTAAAATACAAAAATGAAAAAATAATACAACAAAATCTAAATTTGTTTTATGCTTATTAAAATCTATAAAATTCGATAAATACATATTGTAATACATAAGTTTAAAGAAACCCAAAAAAACACGAATAATTTCAATAATTTACTATAATTCATATTGCTGTTTAAAATGTTTAAAACTATTTAAGCATACAAAAAAATATCGAAAAAACTTGTGAATCATAAGGGTTTGCAGCTGGAAATTTTCCCAGGTTTTTGTCTTGACAATTCACATCGTAAGCCGGAGCGACTCCTCAGTCAAATACCTACACTGTGGCCGCGCACCTTATATAGGAAGATAGGTCGCATCGAATGCGATGTGAACAAACTTCGGCTAAAGTACGCTATGTTGCTCAGGCGAGTACTAATATTATTCCCCGGTTACTTTTAGTCCGTCAACGATTATATTAGCGTAACTTTTAATAATGTTGTGAGCCATATCCAGAATTAAATACCCCGTATATGTTCACGATCGGAAACAATTTTGACCCGCCTGTTTGAAATTCTAAAGGTTTGCGGACCGCAAAAATAAAATCTTTATAATTTAATAATATAGAATATTGATAAATTTACTACGGTCAAATATATTGAGTGGTGGTTTGAAAGTGGCAAAGACTAATCAAAATCTTCTCATTGTATGAACGTTTGATCGGAGCGAGTTGATATTAATTGGGTCTGCGGACCTCAAACATGAAATCTATATAGTTTAATAATATAGAATATTTATAAATTGATTACAATCAGTATGACTTGAAAGTCGAAAACCTGTACAGGCTGTACATGTGACAATTCTTTGATATCTACTTAGCTATTTTGTACAAAATGAGTAAGTCAGCACGTAAGTCAAAACTTATTGTCACATTCTGATACTAGTAATATTTATTATTTCTTTCAATAACTATAATGAAAATAGTTATAAAAATTTTGAGAGTCAACAAAAAAGTATTTGTATTTAAGAAAACCTTTTTGTATTTCTTATTATAAATATATGATATAATTTATATATTATTCTAAAGGAGAATGTTTTTTGCTAAGTTTCTTGGAAATGCGTACAAATTACCAATTAAATAAAATGCATACAAATTGTTAATAACAGCAAGTTGCTAATCAAGCAAAGTACGTATAAGTTATCAATAATAAAAAATACGTGCAAGTTTCCAATCATGTAAAATATGTGCAAGTTGCTAATAATGAACAACACGTGCAAGTTGATATTTTTATTTAATTTTTGTAATATACTCTAAATCAACGATAAAGAGTACCTCAACTAGACCTGAAATCTTGTTACGAAACAGGTCAAAAACATCTGTAACGATGTCAAGTAAACTGTTAGGGGACATTAGTAAGTAAGCATAATCTAATATCTTGTATTAAAACAGGTCTAAAACATTTCTCGGCTTTTTAAAATTAGTAACTTATACGTACCTTAAACAACGTCAAGTAAACTTTTCGGGGACATTAGCAAGTAAGCGTAACCTAGAATTTTGCATCGAAACAGGTCAAAACATTTCTCGGCTTTTTAACATTAGTAACTTACGCGTACCTCAAACAACGTCAAGTAAACTTTTAGAGAACATTAGCAAGTAACATATATTCATTCTAGTAATATTTACATGACATAGTTTAAATAATACATTTTCATATCTTTAAGGTATATTTTTTATTTACAAGAAAATTTCTTACGTTTACTAGTACAATTAAAATAAATTATTATCTGAAATCCTGCTTGCTTTTCAGTCGAGGATACTTTTCACAAGTTTGTAGTGTCGCTGTCATAACTTCTTTGCGATTTTGCTCTAATACGCGTTTTGATACGTTAGCTAGTAAATGAACATGTCTCTCAGTTCTCTTAATGTGGACAGCCATTTTAAGGTCACTCCATTGACACTCATTGCTCTGTAGATATTGTACCAGATGTTTATGAGAAATATTTAGCGTGAACGCTGGTTCGAAAATATTTGATTAATCATTCATATCTATTATATTAGTATAGTCGGTGCATTTGAACTTTATTTCTGGTGTTTTGTTAACTCTCAATTGCATCGGTTCTACCACATTATTACGGTAATATAAGATTTTTTTATAGCTAAAATTATTATTTCTTTTTTCTATCGAACAAAATTGCGAATAAAGTGTTTTCCGAGTGATCATAGTATGCATTTTCTTTAGCAGCATTATTCACAATTTATCTTAAATTCGAGTTTAAGTAATGCGTCCAAATAATAAATTTATAAAATAATATACTACTGTACACGACAGAATTATAATATTTAAATTAAAAGTACATTGGAATATATTCCTTCATTATATAGTTTGCCAGAGTTTTTAGATGTCTCATTAGTAGTTACATATAACCGAAGTAACCTACTAGCATTTGTGAGCCAACGCAAATGGGCAATTGACCCTGGTTTCATGTTAGTCAACTTATACTTCGCGGGAAACAACAGCTTTAGCAATTTTTATTAAATAACTTGCGTTAGTTGCCGATTCAGCAGGTTTTAAATCAGCCAAATTTTCAAGTGGGATTGATTCAAAGTCGGGGACCTGCTGGAAGTACCTAAGAAAAAATAAATTATATTGAATTTGAACTGCTCAAGCTTTTACCGCCAAAGAGTCTCAAAAATGAATCTGCAATGATTTACTACAACATAACACTTAATATCTGAGAAGGTGCTGTCGCAGGATAGCGATTCTTCTCACGCTGTCAAATAAATATACCTGTAAATTAGCTGAATGTACTGTGTGTATAGCTTGGTAAGTACAATAAAACAAAAAAAAGAATTTGAATTTAAAATAGTTTTAAATATGAATTTAAAATAGTAAATGGGTTATAACACACCGGTATATTTTCACACGTTTCAAGTTGTTTGCTTAATATTCCAGTTTTTGTCCGTGGTGCAGTGGTCAATAATTTTTCTAAATAGTTAAATAAATGCCGAAGTGGAAATTTGCTAAAGTGGAGAAAACACACACACCAATGCAGTGGCCCCTTTAACTGAATTTTAAATCGACGTAAAATTCCATTTTTTACGCCTGTATTTGCTGGTTCACCATAGCCTATCAAAGAATCGAGAGCTATCCCTTTATCGGCGAAAATCTTGTTCAATTTGATTACTTTACTTACAGAATCTTCATTTTCCAATTCTGTGTAACCCAACAATTGACAATTTGGTTTCTTTAAAATAACTATATGCGCCTCTTTAATCACTTGTGGGTGAAACTACTTATCGATTTTTTCCATGGTAAAGATTCATTTTTTCGGCCGTCGAATGAAAATGCTATTGATTTAGAAAAATCATCTCTTTTGTGTAGAGCTTGTCTACTTTTCTGCCTCTCACGAAGACTTCTATTTTTATCCATAGTGACAGGATTGCCCCAATCATCCTTTACGTCCAGGTCTTTCAGGATTGCTGTCGCCACGGCAGAAGCAACTCTATCATAAATTCCCAATCTGTCGCATATTATGGCATAGTTTGGAGCCTTGTATCTTCGACTGTATGGTCCACGTTTTATATGAGCAGTGTTTTGTAAACTTTACAAACTGCTCTTAAACTCAAAACCGACATCTGGAATATATATCTCACCACGAGTAAAATCGCTAGATGCTGATACTTCATCTTCAATTTTTGTCATACATTCTGGTATCGTATATTTGCTCTCATTATGTTGATCCATCATAAACGCTTGTAAAAGTTGAAGAATCAGTCCGCAAGAACACAGTATTTTTTTTAAATTGTAATTTGCATTTTCCGATATAAAATAATTATTTCGTAGATTCGAAAAACTCTTGGAATGATAATTGACGTATATACGTATCAATCAATCGATTCAATTTTCTAGTGATACTTTATTTCTCCATAATTGGAATATGATTTTTTTTCGACGTCTGAATCAATTCGGTTAACTTCATTCAGTGGCAATCAATACAAAAACTAGTGGTGCATGGCATCGTGCCTCAAGCCAAATCACTTCTCGTACCAGAATTAAATATTCGAGGAAAAAGATCAGTTAACAATAAATATTTAAACATTTTCATGATAATTATAATCGCTATATTTGTTTTATCGTTCATAAAATATACAGTGACGTTCTTATTGCTCAAAACACTTGAGAAAGTTTTCAATAGCTATAGGTGCCAAATAAATCCTTCTGAGGATATATTTCTTACGATTAGAATAACGCGTTTAAAATATATACATTTTCAAACTGGGTTCTAAATTTAAAATTCATATTTTAAGTATTACACACTGTATATTTTTGAAAATTTTGAAAAAAAATTCTGATAATTTTGAAATTTGCTTGAACCGTATATAAGTAAACTTTTAAAAATTAACAATCTTGGTACGGAACCCAACAAAATTGTAACAAAAATAGTACTCATTTCAAAATGTTTATAGAATATCTGATAATTTGATGTGCATATCTCTAATGATCATTATTGACCGCCAAATATCAATTTTTAACTTCCCGAAGGAGAAGTTTGTTTTCATCCAAATCCGATTAGCTAATTTTATGTTTTGTAGACGTTGCAAGCCATTCTGAATCAAATTTGGAAAAAGGATGTGTGTGTATGTATGTGAACAGATTTTTTGCCGTAAATAGACGTTTTCTTAGAAATGGCTAGACCGATTTTTCAAATTTAAAAGCTATTCGATGTATCTCTATGAAGACTATTGTTTGTCAGTTTTGTACGACAATCAGCATCATTCACCATTGGGTTGGTAATGTGTATAGAATTAGAGTTATTTTAGTGAGCTTATTACTAGGTCAATGTTAGTGTCTCAGATTTTTTCATTAAATAGTAGGATGACGAAGTCTGTTAAATTTATGTTTGTTGCTATTGCTATTGGTTGGTTTCTGGTACCAGTTAGTAATTAGTCGGTGGCCATTTGTACGTTTCAATCTGATGTCTAGGAAGCTAATCAAATTTATTGTCTTTAACTTCACTGTATATTGTATTTTTAACTTTCCGTAGAGTAAGTTATAGTAATCGCAAAAAACCAAAAATAATTTTTTTTTGCATATCTCGACGTTTCAAAGGTTTCTGAATATTTTGGCATACCTTAGAAAAAATGGATGTATGTGTGTGTGTGTGTGCGCGTGTGTGTGTGTTCGTGTGACGATTTCGAGAACACCGATCAACCGATTTAAATAATTTAAAAAACATTTGATTCGAACTGATAAGGAGATGTGCTGATTAGTTTTTGGTAGAGGCAGGTCTAGCCGTTCCGAATATACGGGACAAAAAGTGTCAAAAACGGTAACACGGTTTTTAAGAGAACGGAGCGTCCGATTTTAAAGATTCAAAACACATTTTACTTGTATTGACAAGATAAAGAATTGATCAAATTTTCATGAAGACAGGTCTAGCGGTTTCAGAGATCTAATAAAAAAAGTAAAACAAAAAGCCATTTGGCGGTCAAAAATGATCATTAGACATATGCACATAAAATTATCAGATATTTTATAGAGATTTTAACAATAAGTATAAATTTTGTTTACATTCCTATGGGTTCTGTACCAATGTTTATCCGTTAGACGACGACGCGGCGCTTACGCGCTTCGATATTTTGTCTCTATGCAGTTAAAGCAGTACAATTGCTTTGAAAAAAGTTCAGAACTTCCAATATATTTCAAAATAAAAAAAAACTTGCTAAAAAATAGTTTGGTACGGGAAGTTCCAGCAATTTGCCTTAGGGCACGATGCCATGCGCCCTACTAGTTTTTATATAATATGGGGACAGTTTTGTAATTGTTGATAAGGTATTATTAATGTATTTAGATAATTCATATAGCTTAAGTATATTGTTGTGTGTTTTATGAAGACCGCAAAGTCTGGGAAAGTATGATTGTAATTTTTTTAGGTTTGTACCTGTATCTTTTGTGATTCAATCAATAGAAACTAATCTGTCTACAAGTTTATGATACGCTCTGTTAATATGTCCGGTTAGGTCGTTAATTATGGTCTAATAAGTACTGGTGTTCAACAGTAATATTTTTTGTAAATAGTCATCCTTGTTACGTCTAACTGTAAATTTTACTTTGTCTGCTCTAGTTACAATAATCTCAGAATAATTTTATAAAATTAAAAACAATTTACAACATTTCAACTCTTAGAATATCGTTGTTTTTTGCAATTAAGCTAGTAGTGCATGGCTTTAAAGCAAATTTCGAAAACTTTCAGTACCAGAATTAAATATACGAGAAAAAAATAAATATTCAATAAATATTAATCAATAATTAATGGCATTTTTTTCAAATATTTTTAAATATATAATTGTAATTGCTTGGGTGCTGTCGACAGAAGTGGTTTACGTTTTAATTTTTGATTGTAAAATGGTTAAAAATGTAAAAAAGATTTTTTTTTAATGGCCAAGGTATTTCAAAGCGCAAGTTTTAATCACAACAGATGCTTGCGATTATCTTTTAAAGTGTTTAGCTTTTTGGATAAGTGGGCCACCCAAATTTTTAATTGCGAAAATGCTGCTATCCGCTACAAATACTTACCCTAAGCGTTTTCAAATACGCTGATTACGAATTCATTAACGACTTCACAAAATTCAAAATAGCTGACACGAAATAAACGTAAGAATTTGTAAAAACAGTGACTTCAATAATAATGTATATTTAATGTCTGTAAAGAAAGACTATGAAGTTGGTATGATAAAATTGTTGACAAAAACATTTTGCAATATTTAAGTACTGATATTGGTGCACCTGAAGACATCGGTGCAGTTGGTCATATCGACACACTTCAAGTGGAAGGGTCTGCCGCAGTTATCGCGCAGCTTTGCCGGCATCAATATATTGCAAATTACGCAAAAATCGATTTCATCATTAGGAAAAACCGAAGGCTTTTTACTATTATAGCAATTATCAATTTTTTATAATTCACCTGTAGTTTAGGAGTTCTTTGTTTTTTTAGGGGGCATGCTAACTGAAGTGATAAAAATAAGTAAATAAAACGTTTGAATAATTGATAAAAATACTGCTATTGATCAATACATTACTGTGCAAAGAACTTCATTGCTCAAGTGGCCCATGTTTGTCCACAAATAGTGGCCTAATATATTGCATATTTACTAGATTTTTTCTCGTGAAAATTCGATAATCGCGTAAGAGCGTACGAGAGTAAAAACTTTCTCGGCGAAATTCTTGGCGCCTTTCTCTGTGAAGTGCGGGAATAGGTTTATAACCTCCAAATTCTTTCTGAAATTGAGCAAGTATCAAAATGTGAAAATATGTGCGCGGTTCGACATACACGTCACTAGTTTTATAGTTATTTGGGTGGCCCTTTTCGGCCTGTAGCCCACGTCTGTCCACCGCACTCCATATATTTCATCTTTCATATAATACACAGTGACAATCTCAATGCACAGAACACTTGAGAATGTTTCCATTAACACGAGATCCTGTTCAACTTCCTGTGGAGTAAATTATAGTAATCGCAAATTGAAAAAAAAATATTTCAAAAACTAGAGCTGCAGAAAATTTTAGCTACTGTTTTCTGAATCAACAACCTCGAATTATTTAATGATCATTATAACATCTAAATAACAAAATTTAGTGTCTCGTCAATAATTAGTGATTAATTTTAATCCTCGAATGTTTACCGTAAGTACGCGACGTTTCAGCGATTTGCCTTTTGGTATTACTAGTTTTTTTCTTTGGCCTACTTTACAAAAAAAAATCATCAATATCATAACTCTTATAGTTTATTATATAGAATGTATAATAAACTATTAAATGTTGGACTATCTACTATAGTCCAACATTTAATAGTTTATAATATGGATATCTATATATTATAATAGTTTATAATATATCTATCATAATATGGATAGAACTGTTAAAACATATTTTTTCTTTGACGTTTCGATCATCTTTTCATAACTACTTATTGGAAAATATGTAGCACAGCACAATTTTATGTATCTTTGCTTATGCTTTTTACAAAAAATACACAGCATAGTTTTATATATCTTTATGAAGGATTGTGAGGAGTATACGTACCACATTGCTTTTCACGACAATGCTTTGAAGAGTAATATTTAAAATTATATTTTATATCAAACAAATATTTAAAAAATATACTTTTTTTTTGTTAATTTTACAACTAGAAATATAATTTTTGTATTGGTTTTTTTCAGGGTCCCACCTCTAATATGGAACCCCGACTATTGCGGGACTATCTCCACCGGATGGAGCGCGAAGGAGTTCAACGAGTACGAATGTTTGTTCTGATTGCTGCGGCATATTTACTTCTATGGGGCCCACTGTTTTTCGTTACATTGGCGTATCATCCATCTATAGCCAGCTCTTTTGGCTATGAGGTAAAGTCTTACGTAAATAAGTTAAGTTTGTATTTTCTTGAAAAGCTTCTTATTGAAAAGCCAAAAATATTACTAAAATACTAATATATTATATTTCAACATATAATGGTCTATGCAATCTTACTCAAGATATTGAATTAATTTTGAATTAATAAGATACAAACAAGTAAAATATTTTTCGAATCACTCAAATCGGACGCTCCGTTCTGTGAAAAAGTAAAATACAATTTGTGGTTCTTTTTTAATCAATCAAATCGGACGCTCCGTTCTCTGAAAAACTGAAATACGATTTTTGGCATTTTGGCTCCATTTCTTCGAAACGGCTAGATTTTATATTTTTTGGAATTTTAGGTTTAATTATTTATTTTTTAAATTGAAATTCAGTCAAACAAAATTAATTTCAAAAAATATATTATAAATATTTAATCAATCGGTTTGGCTCCTGCTATTATCAGTACAGCTGCTTCTGAGACTGTGCTATAGGCACAGGTAACTTTTGGCGCTTCTCGTCTTTGCACTGCAGCTATTTTACGTCGATAAGTCTTCTGCTTAAAGATATGCGTCCATATCTCTCATACAATTGGCCATAATCCTTGACAAGTTGGATACCGTCTTGCTGGCTTTTATGCATGCGCTACTGAAGTGTTCAGGAAATGATAGCTTCTCATCTATCACTACCCCCAGATAGCGCAAAGCCCTTGTTGACGTCAAAG
The DNA here is from genome assembly GCF_003426905.1 of Ctenocephalides felis. Classification (NCBI taxonomy): domain Eukaryota; kingdom Metazoa; phylum Arthropoda; class Insecta; order Siphonaptera; family Pulicidae; genus Ctenocephalides; species Ctenocephalides felis. The sequence goes on from NW_020538040.1 coordinate 118,144,315, forward strand.
TTGTCTCTCCTATGTCTACTAATGGCTTTGGAAACCATTTTGGTCGTCAAAATTATGCTATAGGACGTCTAAAATATCCTCCTAATTCGAACTGTTAAAGACGTCAAGTGTAAGAAGAAGACACACCTTACGAACTTTAAGATTATCACGTCATGTTTCTCTTGGTCCGTTACCTCCCGAATTGCACAGATTGTCGATCGTCCTTTTTCGTTTATTTTTTGAAAGACATGTTGGTAATTGGCAAAACCTCCGGCGCAGTCAATGTCATTGCAAAGTCTGCCTTGAATAAGCTTCTCAAGCAATTTACCGGCGATATCTAACATGCAGTCTAAACGATGACGGTGTTATAGGGGTTTATTTACCTTTATTTCTTAGGACCAATATTTGCTGCTTCGACACCGTAGGTAAAGTGTCAGTTGCCAAACAGGCATTGTAGGCGTTCTGGATAATATTTCTAAATTTCAGTGCTACAAACTTGATCACACAGGGTGTCTTTCCTGTTTTGATGGTTTTCACCGAATCTTGGAGTTCCTCGATAGTGAAGGGTAATGATTTACTGTTTTCCATATACTGTTTCTTTTCCCGTAGCGTGTGTTTATGCGATAGTGCCACTACAATGCAATTCATCAGAGCAAGGGATTTCGGCGCTTCTGGTAAAGCTCTACCAAGTCGTTTAGTGACCCGAGATCTTTGTCGAGATCGTTAAATGTTTGCACTAACATATCCTGGTTGGAAAAACATTTTGCAGCTCTTGTGGCGCGTCGACGTAGTAGGTGGCATCTTGTTTTCTTTGATGACCATCAATATGGTGGACAAGTAAACTGGTAGACAGGTAGAGAGAAAAACAAATAGTAATCTAGGCACGTACACTTGAGTACTAGAAAACTGGTAGACTAAATGTAACAAATATACATTTTTGTTCAACTTTTTAATAACTAAAACACGGTAAAGCGTGAACGGGCACATGATATATATATATATATATATATATATATATTTATATATATATATATAGTATTAACAGTTAAAGAAGAAGGACATATTTGTGAAGTAGAAATAAGTAAGTTTAAAGTAAATATAACAGGACTTTCATTTTCTAAAACAATCATCGTGGAAATTTCACATTTCGCCGATTATAAAAATTACAGTCCACTCATATCAGCATCGACGTCATGTAAATCGCTCCATTTGGCTAAACTTTCATTCCAATCACCCCTCTAGCATAAAAATAGGTACTATATTAATTTAGTTGACCACGCCATACTTCTCTCTGACAAACAATTTTGGTCTGCTAATTTATCGTTTATCCACACAACACTTATTAATAACTCTTATCCTTCTAATCTCATAAACTCTGTCACGAACAATAGACTCAAATTTCTCAATAATGTGATTAATATCTCTTCTTCTTCAACCAAAATCCCCAAAGACAATAACATTATTGGCAATGTTTGTCTTCCGTTTATTCGAGAACTCTTTCCCATTGGGAAAAAACTATTTCACAAGGTCGACTTAAGATTAATTTGTAACATAGACTTAACCCTTAGCTCTCTTTTTTCCAACCTCAAATCACCCACTAGTTTAGAATGCACATCAAATATTGTCTATGCAATTATTGTGATGCAACTAAAATGCAATGATTGTGATTTCATTTACATAGGTAAAACTGGACAGAATTTAATAAAACGACTAAAACAACATGATAATAACTCAAAAAATTCTCGACAAAATCAAACCATGATAACAACATTTTTTTTTAACTTTTACAACGCTAGCATACTTCATCACGAACGGATCATTATTCAGAGAAGGTTTGCTGAATCCTGTCTAATCAGCATCAATAGATCTTGCATAAATAAACGGTGTGATGCCTCCTTACTCTGTGACAATTATCAGGTGATACTTAATAATATTTCCAAATTTGTTTCCTCTTAACTAGCGTAATTCCGAACCTGTAAACCTACCCTTACGCGGTCCGATCCCGATTCTTAGCCTCTTCACCCATACTTCGAAACACTGATTGTGAAAAAACTCGCCAACTATTCCTCAAACGGTCTCTTCAAATAATTTTTAAACACATGTGTTATTACTGCCTCGGAAACGATCGCACAAACTACTTTCTCCGTGCAAAATATATTATATATTTCACAAATATTTTGCTATACTATGTTCAACAAAAACAAAAACAAGTTAGTGTATAAATGATAGTGCAAAATTATGTGCCATGCGCTAGCTACTGATGTAAGACCATATTTATGTAAGTTAGCTTTGTTGTTTATATATGTGTATGTGTCTGTATTGTATATGTATGTATGTATGTATATATATATATGTATATATATATATATAAATATATATATTTGTATACATGTGTCCGTATGTATATATTTATATATACGTATTATGTATATATATATACATATATATATATATGTGTGTGTGTACGTGTTTGTACATGTATATCATATATATGGTTGTTTATGTGTATACTTATGTATATATATATATATATATATATATATATATATATATATATTACGCTATTGTATGTTTGTATATATTTCTTTTTACTTTTCATTTCTCTTGTTTATCTATCTGTTTAGTTATAATTGTTATTGTTATAATTATATTACTTATATCTATAGTTCTTTTTCCAATTTCTGTCATTTTTTCCTAGTTTATATTAATTTTTCAATGTTCATTCTGTAGATCCACTGATGATGACATAAAATCCTATGTCGAAGCGTTTGGAAAAATTAAATTCTAAATCTTTGCCTTTTATTTGATGTATGCCCTTGAAGAACTCACTCATATTTCTCAACATTAAAACTAACTTCTTTAACATATGAAATCCTGGGCTGGAAATAGGACTTTTTAACTTCCCGAAGGAAAAGTTTATATTTTCATCAAAAAATCCGATTCTTTAATTTTATGTTTTCTTGAAGTTTCAAGCCATTCTAAATCGAATGAGACCAAATTTGGGAAAAGTATGTGTGTGTGTGTGTATGTGAACAGATTTTTTGCCGTAAATCGACGTTTTCTCGAAAACGGCTGGGCCGATTTCAAAAATTTAAAAGTCATTTTATGTATCTCGACGAGAACTATTGTTTGTCAGTCTTGTGCGACGATCGGTCAAGCCGTTTTTTTTATAAATCGCAGAAATGTGAAAAATTTTTCGTCTACGTTTTAGCCCGCAATTCTGAATCGATTTTGAAAATTCAAAAACCATTCGAAAGATAATTTTTGGGAATCGTGCTGATTAGTTTTTGGTAGAGATCGACCGGGCCGTTTTCTTGTAATAAAGTTAAAAAAAAAAAATTCGACGATTTTTATGATTATTTTTTTTGACGGTAGATACCATAGTCTTCTAGATTATACTAAAATATTACGGCCCTACGACAACTGGTTCAGCTTTAAAAATTCGTCAAAGTTTGCAAAAATTGGTATCGTTTTTTTGGCATTTGTCAACATTACACTGATGATCGACGTTTTTTCAAAAACGCCTGAACCAATTTTAGAAATTTAAAAACCATTTGATGTATTTAAGTGAGAACTATCGTTTGTCAGTTTTGTGCGACGATCTGCCAAGCCGTTTTTTTTTGCAATTTGAAAAAAAGTGTTGAACTTTTAGTCCACATTTAAGCTCATCCTACCGAACCAATTTTAAAAAATAAAAAACTGTTCGAAAGATATTAGTTGGGAATGGTACTGATTAATTTTAGGTGAAAATCTAGCGAGCCGTTTTTTTGTAATTAACTGTTGAAAAAAGTGTTAAACTTTTCGTGCACATTTAAGCTCATCCTACCGAACCGATTTTAAAAAATCAAAAACTGTTAGAAAGATATTAGTTGGGAAAGGTACTAATTAATTTTAGGTGAAAATCTACCGAGCCGTTTTCTTGTAATTAGCTGTTAAAAAAAAGTGTTAAACTTTTCGTCCACATTTAAGCTCATCCTACCGAACCGATTTTAAAAAATCAAAAACTGTTCGAAAGATATTAGTTGGGAATGGTACTGATTAATTTTATAGTGAAAATCTACCGAGCCGTTTTCTTGTAATTAACTGTTGAAAAAAAAAGTGTTAAACTTTTCGTCCACATTTAAGCTCATCCTACCGAACCGATTTGAAAAAATCAAAAACTGTTCGAAAGATATTAGTTGCGAATGGTACTGATTAATTTTAGGTGAAAATCTACCGAGCCGTTTCCTTATAATTAACTGTTGAAAAAAAGTATTAAACTTTTTGTCCACATTTAAGCTCATCCTACCGAACCGATTTTAAAAAAATCAAAAACTGTTCGAAAGATATTAGTTGGGAATGGAACTGATTAATTTTAGATGAAATTCTACCGAGCCGTTTTCTTGTAATGAACTGTTGAAAAAAAAAATTTAAGCCGATTTTCATGGAACTTTTTTTGGCGATATACATCATGGTCTTATAGAACTTACTGTGATATTACGGCCTTACGACAAGTAGTTTAATTTTAAAAATTCGTCAAACCTTGCTAAAATTATTATCGTTTTTTTTTAAAGTAGGATTGATGAAGTATATTATTTGCCCTTTTTTTTATTAAGTCAATTATTTACACAAATCGGGAAGTTCATGTAACTTGCCCCAAGGCTAAATACCAAACCAACTAGTTTACTACTACTCTTCTATGATATAGAACAGGACTTCACTACACTTGCTTTCAAGACATATTCTCTTTGTAACATTTTATGTTTTTTTTTTTTACTTAAATTTGGTTTATATACATACATACATGTATTCTTTGTATATGTGTATGGTTGTACTTTTATGTGTTACATAATTAGGCTTTTTATTTTATTTCATTTTCAAGTTTTATGTGTATTTGTGTGTGTGTGTTTAAGGTTATATGTATATATATATATATATATATATATATATACATATGATTGTGTTTATATATATATATATATATATATATATGGTTTTGTATATGTTTATATACGTTTGTGTGTATATATATATATATATATATATATATATTTAATTACATTTGAATATAACCTCTGTATTTCTGTACCCGCTGACTATTTACCATTTTGTATTTGGAGTCCTTTCTATTTCTTTTCGCATGAAATCCATGTTTCTATCTCTTCTCTACAACTGATTGCTTTGCTAATGGACTCTTTACAAGTGCAGCTCGAATCTTCACGATTGGACTCTTCACTGCTGGACTCTTCACGATTACAATAGGATTCTTCACGATTGGACTCTTCACTCTTGGGCTCTTCACAGGATTTTTCACGATTGGACTCTTCACTATTGGGCTCTTCACGATTACAACAGGATTCTTCACGATTGGACCGTTCACTAATGGATTCTTCACTATTGGGCTCTTCGCAATTACAATAGGATTCTTCACGATTGGGCTCTTCACAAATGGACTCTACACTATTGAGCTCTTTACGATTACAACAGGATTCACGATTGGACCAGGATTCACGATTGGACTCATCACTAATGGACTCTTCGCTATTGGGCTCTTCACGATTACTTCAGGATTCACGATTGGACCAATCACTAATGGACTCTTCACTAATGGACTCTTCACTATTGGGCTCTTCACGATTACGATAGGATTCTTCACGATTGGACTGTTCACTAATGGACTCATCACTATTGGGCTCTTCACAATTATAATAGGATTTTTCGCGATTGGACTCTTCACTAATGGACTCTTCACTATTGAGCTCTTCACGATTACAACAGGATTCACAATTGGACTCATCACTAATGGACTCTTCACTATTTGACTCTTCACGATTACATTAGGACTCACGATTGGACTCATCACTAATGGACTCTTCACTATTGGGCTCTTCACGATTACATCAGGATTCACGATAGGACTCATCACTACTGGGCTCTTCACGATTACATCAGGATTCACGATTGGACTCATCAATAATGGACTCTTCACTATTGGGCTCTTCACGATTACGACATGATTCTTCACCAATGCGGTCTTTGTTAAAGCACTCGCCTCTAATGGAATTTTTATTTCCTCAGCCCTAACAATTTTATCCTTAAGCGCTAACTCTAATGCACCTACAGCATCATCATCATCTACCTTCTTCATTTCCTCATAGCACACTTCTATTGGCTCTCTCCCTATTGGCGCAATACAATTCCCTTCCCAACACCATTTTGTATACCTCATGATTGGGCACTACACCAGACTTCACTCTCTCTTCACGAACCATCGGTATCATCATTTTCATCATTTCATCTTCTCGGCGTCTGCTTTCCAAATACATTTTGTATAACTCTTGTAGCTCACTCATATTGTTTTTTGTTATTGAAATGTCACAAACAGAATCTCACACTTTCTGATTTGTCTCTAAAATATCTTTATGTATATCCCTGGTAATCCTTGAGTAATCCTTGAGTTATTCCCCACTTTTAAATTGTTAACTCTAATTGTCTTTATTAATACACAATGTTCTCTTGGTCACTTTATTTACTCAACTACACTACGTTCTCTATTATACGCATTATATACTCTTGTTTTATATATTATCCAACGCCTACTAGATCCCTGTCATCTATTCATAGTTAACATATATATATATATATATATATATATATATATATATATATATATATATATAGAAAGTTAGTTAGTTTTGATGTTGAGAAATATGAGTAAGTTCTTCAAGGGCATACATCAAATAAAAGGCAAAGATTTAGAAGTTAATCTTTAATTTTTCCAAACGTTTCGACATAGGATTTTATGTCATCATCAGTGGATCTACAGAATGAACATTGAAAAATTAATATAAACTAGGAAAAAATGTCAGAAATTAGAAAAAGAACTATAGATATAAGTAATATAATTATAACAATAACAATTATAACTAAACAGATAGATGAACAAGAGAAATGAAAAGTAAAAAGAAATATATACAAACATACAAAAGCGTAATATATATATATATATATATATATATATATATATATATATATATATATATGTGTATATATATCTATATACAAAAGTGTACACATGAACAACCATATATATATGATATACTTGTACAAACACGTACACATATACATACATATATATATATATATATATATATATATATATATATTATATATATATATATATATATATATATATATATACATAATACGTATATATAAATATTATATATACATACGGACATGTACACATGTATACAAATATATATATATATATATATACATATATATATATATATATATATATATTATATATATATATATATATGTATACATACATAAATATACAATACAGACACATACACATATATAAACAACAAAGATAACTTACATAAATATGGTCTTACATCAGTAGCTAGCGCATGACACAAAATTTTGCACTATCATATATGCACTAACTTGTTTTTTGTTTTTGTTGAACATAGTATAGCAAAATATTTGTGAAATATATAATATATTTTGCACGGAGAAACTAGTTTGTGCGAGAGTTTCCGAGGCAGTAATAACACGTGTGTTTAAAAATTATTGGAAGAGACCGTTTGAGGAATAGTTTTTTTTACAATCAGTGTTTCGAAGTATGGGTGAAGAGGCTAAGAATCGGGATCGGACCGCGTAAGGGTAGGTTTACAGGTTTGGAATTACGCTAGTTGAGAGGAAACAAATTTGGAAATATTATTAAGTATCACCTGATAATTTTCACAGAGTAAGGAGGCATCACACTGTTTATTAATGCAAGATCTATTGATGCTGATTAGATAGGATTCAGCAAACCTTCTCTGAATAATGTTACGTTCGTGATAAAGTATACTAGCGTTGTAAAAGTTAAAATTTTTATATGTTCTGCTATCATGGTTTGATTTTGTCGAAGATTTTTTGAGTTATTATCATGTTGTTTTAGTCGTTTTATTAAATTCTGTCCAGTTTCACCTATGTAAATGGAATCACAATCATTGCATTTTAATTTATAGACAATATTTGATGTGCGTTCTAAACTAGTGGGTGATTTGAGGTTGGAAAAAAGAGAGCTAAGGGTTAAGTCCATGTTACAAATTAATCTTAAGTCGACCTTGTGAAATAGTTTTTTCCAAATGGGAAAAAGTTCTTTAATAAACGGGAGACAAACATTGCCAATAATGTTATTGTCTTTGGAGATTTTGGTTGAAGAAGAAGAGATATTAATGTTACTATTGAGAAATTTGAGTCTATTGTTCGTGACAGAGTGTATGAGATTAGAAGGATAAGAGTTATTAATAAGTGTTGTGTGGATTAACGATAAATTAGCAGACCAAAATTGTTTGTCCGAGAGAAGTATGGCGTGGTCAACTAAATTAATTATAGTACCTATTTTCATGCTAGAGGGGTGATAGGAATGAAAGTTTAAATACTTGCGCGACCAAGTAGGTTTTTGGTACCAATTTGTGATGATACGGTTATCTAAGCTTTTTATAAATTTGAGGTCAAGAAAGCTGATGGAATTGTTCTGTTCTTTTTCGAAAGTGAAGGAGAGATGTTCATTGAAAGAGTTGAAATTGTGGAGTAAAAGTTCAAAGTATTTAACCGGCACACAAGTAAAAATGTCATCCACGTACCTGTAATAAAATTGAAGATCTAATTTGCAAGAATTAAACACTTTGGTCTCTAAATATTGTAAAGATAACTCAGCGAGTGCTGGAGATATAGAAGAACCCATAGGTGTGCCAAAAATTTGGAAATAGAAACGGCCGTTGATTTCATAATAGGTGTTACAAATTATAAATTTTATTGACTCAAGAAACCAGTGTAATGAAATAGTTGTATGACATGAAATTTCGTCCCATCTAGCTGTGATAGCGTTTAAAATTAATTGTACCACGTTTAGACTCACTAGTAAAGCATTATCAGGAAGTACAATATCACGGAGTTTATTAACCAGTTCAAAGGAGTTTTTTACGAAAAAGGGGGACTTAACAGTGACTGAAGAAAGTATGGTGTTGAGAAATTTGGAGAATTTTGAGAGCGGGGAATTCAAGTCAGCAACGATTGGTGTGAAAGGTACGTTAAGTTTATGTATTTTGGGTAGTCCGTAAAGTTTGGGGTTGTACGGATGTAGGTTTTTGAGGCTAGGCACAATTTCTGGAGAAATTTATTTTTTTGAGACTAAAACGCTGATGAATTTGTAAAAAGAACGGTTTAAACGTTCTGTAGGATCTGAGATAACAGGGGAGTAAGTCTTTGTGTCAGCAACTAGCGCAGAAACTTTTTCTGAATAAGATGATTTATTTAAAATCACTGTTATGTTCCCTTTGACGGCTCTAGTGATTATAATATCGGAGTTTTCTTTTGGGAAAATTTTACAGGCTTTAATATCTCTAAGAATATCTAAACAGTCGATTTTTTTTTAATTAAAAGATGTAATGAAAGAGAGGAAATTTTTGCAGAAAATAGAACGGGTATTTGTTTTTATTTCAGGGTCCTTTTTGTTGTAGAGACCTGATTCTAAACTGCTAAGCACTTTAATAAAATTTAGGTTGTGAGAGTTATTCGGGATTGCAAAATTTGGACCTGGAGCAAAGATGTAAAGAAGTCTCTCAGGAATCGTAACGTCCGAAAGATTTTTTAATTATTTGTTGATGAGTGATTCGCTTAAGGTTATTTTGGACGAATTAATTCTGGATTGTAAAAGTTTGTTGAATTTGTTAGTGTAAGAGTTTTTTGATTTGTTATAGACATGTTTATTACAAACAGATTCAAATTCCGTGAAACTTTCAAGAATCTCCGCTTCAACAGTATAAGCCAACCAAGAGTATGTTTTATTAATGGCAAGTTTTAAGTTATTGGTGTTGCGGATACAATTTTTAATTTCTAAAGAGAGGAGATATAAGCTTAAACGAGAGAACTTGTTATTGAGTGAAGTGCTCAAATGGTTGAATTTCGTAGTATTGAGACGATAAAAATTTGGTATGGTACCTTCTTTTTTGCATCCTATCAGGAAAATTTGTTTGTTAATGTTGGTGGATAATTTCAAATTTAATTTCGCGATTTGTTTAAATTCAGATAGGATGTACGATCCATGGCATTTTTTAATAAAAGAGTAAAAAGATGGATTATGGCGAAGGTCATTAGAGGTGTTAAGCCCGTGTTCAGGATTATTGGGTTTGGACTCTGTGGGTTTCATAATGTGAGAGAAAGGAGAGGATAAGGGGAACGAAAAACAAAAGCGAAACACAAAGAGACGTTAAAGGAAAAAAGACAAGTATATTGTAAATATGTCAGAGCATACAGAAAAACATAAACCAAAAAACGTTAAAAGAGAAATGGCAAGTATGGTGTAAAAATGTCAGCGGGTACAGAAATACAGAGATTATATTCAAATGTAATTAAATATATATATATATATATATATATATATATATATGGTTTTGTATATGTTTATATACGTTTGTGTATATATATATATATATATATATATATATATATATATATATATATATATAGATAGTGCAAAATTATGTGTCATGCGCTAGCTACTGATGTAAGACCATATTTATGTAAGTTATCTTTGTTGTTTATATATGTGTATGTGTCTGTATTGTATATTTATGTATGTATACATATATATATATATATATATATATATATATATATATATATGTATATATATATATATATATATATATATTTGTATACATGTGTACATGTCCGTATGTATATATAATATTTATATATACGTATTATGTATATATATATATAAATATATATATATATATATATATATATATATGTATATGTATGTATATGTGTACGTGTTTGTACAAGTATATCATATATATATGGTTGTTCATGCGTACACTTTTGTATATATATATATATATATATATATATATATATATATATTACGCTTTTGTATGTTTGTATATATTTCTTTTTACTTTTCGTTTCTCTTGTTTATCTATCTGTTTAGTTATAATTGTTATTGTTATAATTATATTACTTATATCTATAGTTCTTTTTCCAATTTCTGACATTTTTTCCTAGTTTATATTAATTTTTCAATGTTCATTCTGTAGATCCACTGATGATGACATAAAATCCTATGTCGAAACGTTTGGAAAAATTAAAGATTAACTTCTAAATCTTTGCCTTTTATTTGATGTATGCCCTTGAAGAACTTACTCATATTTCTCAACATCAAAACTAACTAACTTTCTATATATATATATATATATATATATATATATATATATATATATATATATATATATATATATATATGTTAACTATGAATAGATGACAGGGATCTAGTAGGCGTTGGATAATATATAAAACAAGAGTATATAATGCGTATAATAGAGAACGTAGTGTAGTTGAGTAAATAAAGTGACCAAGAGAACATTGTGTATTAATAAAGACAATTAGAGTTAACAATTCAAAAGTGGGGAATAACTCAAGGATTACTCAAGGATTACCAGGGATATACATAAAGATATTTTAGAGACAAATCAGAAAGTGTGAGATTCTGTTTGTGACATTTCAATAACAAAAAACAATATGAGTGAGCTACAAGAGTTATACAAAATGTATTTGGAAAGCAGACGCCGAGAAGATGAAATGATGAAAATGATGGTACCGATGGTTCGTGAAGAGAGAGTGAAGTCTGGTGTAGTGCCCAATCATGAGGTATACAAAATGGTGTTGGGAAGGGAATTGTATTGCGCCAATAGGGAGAGAGCCAATAGAAGTGTGCTATGAGGAAATGGAGAAGGTAGATGATGATGATGCTGTAGGTGCATTAGAGTTAGCGCTTAAGGATAAAATTGTTAGGGCTGAGGAAATAAAAATTCCATTAGAGGCGAGTGCTTTAACAAAGACCGCATTGGTGAAGAATCATGTCGTAATCGTGAAGAGCCCAATAGTGAAGAGTCCATTATTGATGAGTCCAATCGTGAATCCTGATGTAATCGTGAAGAGCCCAGTAGTGATGAGTCCTATCGTGAATCCTGATGTAATCGTGAAGAGCCCGATAGTGAAGAGTCCATTAGTGATGAGTCCAATCGTGAGTCCTAATGTAATCGTGAAGAGTCGAATAGTGAAGAGTCCATTAGTGATGAGTCCAATTGTGAATCCTGTTGTAATCGTGAAGAGCTCAATAGTGAAGAGTCCATTAGTGAAGAGTCCAATCGCGAAAAATCCTATTATAATTGTGAAGAGCCCAATAGTGATGAGTCCATTAGTGAACAGTCCAATCGTGAAGAATCCTATCGTAATCGTGAAGAGCCCAATAGCGAAGAGTCCATTAGTGATGAGTCCAATCGTGAATCCTGGTCCAATCGTGAATCCTGTTGTAATCGTAAAGAGCTCAATAGTGTAGAGTCCATTTGTGAAGAGCCCAATCGTGAAGAATCCTATTGTAATTGCGAAGAGCCCAATAGTGAAGAATCCATTAGTGAACGGTCCAATCGTGAAGAATCCTGTTGTAATCGTGAAGAGCCCAATAGTGAAGAGTCCAATCGTGAAAAATCCTGTGAAGAGCCCAAGAGTGAAGAGTCCAATCGTGAAGAATCCTATTGTAATCGTGAAGAGTCCAGCAGTGAAGAGTCCAATCGTGAAGAGTCGAGCTGCACTTGTAAAGAGTCCATTAGCAAAGCAATCAGTTGTAGAGAAGAGATAGAAACATGGATTTCATCCGAAAAGAAATAGAAAGGACTCCAAATACAAAATGGTAAATAGTTGGGAGTGATGGTAACTCGGGAACGACTAAAGGCAATAGAAATGACTAAAGAAATTCGAAAACTACATTCTCGAGGACGAGAATTGATCAGGATAGCCGAATGTTAACTATGAATAGATGACAGAAAACTAATAGGCTTTGAATAATATATAAAATAAGAGTATATAATACGTATAATAGAGAACGTAGTGTAGTTGAGTAAATAAAGTGACCAAGAGAACATTGTATATTAATAGAGACGATTAGAGTTAACATATATATATATATATATATATATATATATATATATATATATTGAAATGATATGAGTTGTTGTTGTGGGGTTGATTGGATTGGGTTGGGTTCCAAATGTAGATTGATCCACTCTCCAATGGGGTGCTAGATCAGTCCAACCTTGTTCTGGTGTCGTGGGTAGAGCTTAGAGTTTATAATAGAAAATAACAACACTGGTATGAGTCTCCTCAGAACCGTGAGCACTTTATATTGGTATAGGCTGAAAGATGTCTTTACGCAAAGTAGAATACAACACTGAATCTAATTTCGACTATAACTTTATTTAATCTTTAATAACTTCACATCACAAACTAGCATAGATTCGTGCTAAGACATACTCTCTAAGACATTATGGCTAGACTTTTGACTAAGACATCACTTTTTAATACAAATAATTCTGACTCTATATATTATGCATTGTACGTGTCAATTCTAGGAATGGCGTCTTCCGCGTTCATGTAAAGATCTTGGACTTTGATCAACATTGAACAATGAATTCATATTTTGATTAAAAGCACGTATGATCGTGTTATTACAGAACACGCCACCCCTAAAGAATATTGTTAGTCCTCTAACAATTGAAAAGAAAAAAAAAAAACAAAGAAATTACAATTTATTTGGGATTCCTCCCCTCTAAAACAATTTATCGTCCTCGATAAATGAAAAATAGTAATCTATGGTACAGTTGATTATAGCAAAAGAGAGAAAAATTCGAAAATTTGCAAAATATGAAAAAGTAAAAGTATAAAATTTTGTAGTATGTCTGCAATATAGTAATTAGATAACAATTCTGATGATAATATGAATAAAAAAAAATTAACATCAACCCCTTTTTTTTTTTTTTTTAAAAAAAAAATCTAATATTGTTGTAACATTTTGCTGCATATTGTGATTTTTAATAATTCATTAAAATTATGTTGATTTAGCTTCAGCAGTTTGTTTAATTTCAAAAGTAGGATTTTGATAATACAGCAAAATATTACAAACAATAATTAGTTACATTATTCTTATTGGATATAGTATGCAATCTAATATCATATGAATTCGCATAGTTGCTTGCGAACTTGTGTGACTGCTTTAAAATGATTAGTAGACAAAAGCGAAGTTGTGACCTATTTGATTTATATACATCAATAAAACTTCTAAAAATATAAAAATTAATTATTTGATCCATTATCACTATCATTAATTAGTTTCGATAAAATAATAAAAACAATTTTTTCTATTTGCATAAGAATATTAACAAGGTGCAAGATCTCTCTTTCTTTTCACAAATTTAATATTATAATAAATTGTTTAATTTTGTATGATAATTTATTTATTTGATTCGAATTTAAAATATGATCAAAATACTCTGTGTCAGATTCAGTTCAATATTTTTAATAGGATGTTTAAAAATCGCGCGATTATAACTGAATTCTAACTATATGAGAATCTTGCATCAATCTTCGAAAATTTAAAAAAAAATAGCTTGCACACTTGTTGCCATTCTGATGCATTACATCTAGATAAAAATGGAAGATAGTGATAATTCGTCTTGTAATCTAATAATTTTGTGTTGTCACATACTTCTACATTAATACATTTCTGTAGGCCCTCTTGATTTTAACTTTTATTTTCAAATTTTCATTTTGAACATTCTAAATATACAATATAAAAATATTAAATTGAAATTATCATGTCTAGAATGTCAATATTAATAAAAAAATTGAGTGGCCTTTCAATTTCTGAATATTTGATACAAATAAATTATTATATATATTTTTTCTATATTTTGTTTCCATTTGAATTATTGATACTACTCATCAAAATTACTTTTGTTATAGGTGAATAAATAATTAAAGCTTTGAACACTCGAAATTCATAATTAGTTATTATCAAAAAAAATAAAAATGCAACTATAAAAACATTAATATGTCAAATGAAATAAATAGATTACGATAAAATTATTCAAAATCAAAATTAAAATATTAAATAAATGAAATTTTAATTGAATAAAATATGTCGCCAATTAATACTTAAAAAATTAAATAATGATAAAAATAAAATTTTGTAAAATACATCAAGATTCATAAATTAACAAAGTTAAGACATCATAAGCAAATTTGTATTGCGTGCCTTGTCAAGGTTTGAATCCGAATGTTACGTGATATTTCTTTACTCAAATTTCAAAATAGAAATATGACAGAGCTTGTTATGCTATTAACGCAAATAATCGAAATTAGTGTGGACAATAAAAATTTCAATTAGGAAAAATATTATTATTTTCAATTTACGCAAATAATAGAAAACAAATTTACTCAATCGCTTACTAATTTTCAAAATAAAATTTATTATATTTGTAGAGAAAATTTAGGAAATATTTTTCGTTCAATATAGCACCAACAAATTGAATTGAGTTTAAAATGAAATCATTTAGTATCAATAATTCAAACATGGACTTTTTCTATTTTCCTATTTTTTTTTTTCAATTTATAATTCTGTTCTATGGGGATAGTTACATTGCTATTATTGACATTAATTTAAATTTATCCCCTTCATTTCTGTAACATTTTGTGGTATAGGCAGTTGATTAAATTTAATTATTATTGAAATTTGCGTTTTCAAGTTCAATTATTTTCACACCAAACTTCAAAGTTCCTTTTAATGCAATATTCAAGATTAAAATTTCATTCTTATGTAATATTTTTAAAATTATTTCTAAATTCAACATTTAAATTAAATTCAACATTTGGAAATTATTCTCATGCAAGATTTAATCGATAAAATCAACGAGCGTGTTTTGGTCCTAAAATGAAAATAACGAAATAAATTTATTTGAAAGATTTTATTGACTCGTTCCCGCGGATTCATGAGTCTTATAAGTCATCAAAATTACGTCAAATATATTTAAGATCTCGCGGTTTTCACTAACCTTACGAGTCTCCATTCGGGTTTTTTCTACCCTGATTAATTATTTATTTGTCAGATACCTATTGTTTCTTTTGAACAATTTAATATTAGGCTATCTGATATGAAGGATTGGCACTATCGCCTAAAAAGTGGCACAATGGCTACATTAAATCCTTTAGACGTTTAAAGCCACATTAAAAATCGCGACGTAATAAAAAGATCAACAGATGTAAATTTACTCTTGATAGGATACTCAAAGTCATTAACTAGAGTCACTAACGTTTCAATATTACTTTCTGAGTCTTTTATATGATTACTTGATGACTTTGTTACTAATCTTTACAATTATTTTGAAATAATGAAATATTTCTGTTATGAAATTCGGACCTGGCAATGCTCGTAATTGTTTTTGTTAAAAAATGCTTAGTTAACAATATTTACTTGAACTTAACCTTGATGGTTACGTGAAGTCAACAAAATTATAGTGGTGTAAATAATAATCGAACTACCCATTGTTACAAAAATGTTACCCAAGTACAATTAAAATCCTAATACTTAATAAAATATTCAAATTGACAAAATACTGTTATTTATATTCTAATTGACAACCAAAATTTAAAAAAAAAATTGAAGACTATGATGTTCTGATCTGGATGTGTAGTTTTGCCAAAACAAGGATTGGTTTTTCTTACTTGGGGAGTGAGCCTTAATCAAGAAGTCTGCGTCGATTTGGGGAGAGTATGTCCTTGTCTCTCTGCGTAAAGTCGCCTTTCTCACGGTGTTATCTGGTATGCCGCCACCTTTAATGCCTCTGATACTTTGTGCCAGTTCTGATCCTGCTGGTTTTCAGCTGCTGCTGCAGCGCCGGATGCAAAATTTCTGCTACTCAGCTTCTTTCTCGACACTCACAGCACACTCAACACTGCACTTCACCACGAGGTAAAACCACCGCTTGACACCATGAAATGATATGAGTTGTTGTTGTGGGGTTGATTGGATTGGGTTGGGTTCCAAATGTAGATTGATCCACTCTCCAATGGGGTGCTAGATCAGTCCAACCTTGTTCTGGTGTTGTGGGCAGAGCTTAGAGTTTATAATAGAAAGTAACAACACTGGTATGAGTCTCCACAGAACCGTGAGCACTTTATATTGGTATAGGCTGAAAGATGTCTTTACGCAAAGTAGAATACAACACTGAATCTAATTTCGACTATAACTTTATTTAATCTTTAATAACTTCACATCACAAACTAGCATAGATTCGTGCTAAGACATACTCTTTAAGACATTATGGCTAGACTTTTGACTAAGACATCACTGGTTAATACAAATTTTTCTGACTCTATATATTATGCATTGTACGTGTCAATTCTAGGAATGGCGTCTTCCGCGTTCATGTAAAAATCTTGGACTTTGATCAACATTGAACAATGAATTCATATTTTGATTAAAAGCACGTATGATCGTGTTATTACAGAACAATATATATATATATATATATATATATATATATATATATATATATCTATATATATGTATATACTCGTATATATATATACATATATATATATATATATATATATATATATATATATATATATATATATATCTATATATATATATATATATGTATATATAAATATATATATGTGTGTGTGTGTGTGTGTGTGTGTGTGTATACAGGGCCAGTCCTACCTTGCATGCAATGCATACGAAAAATGAGGGTACATCTTAGGCGCCAACACGAGATTTGGATATGAAATTTACAATATCTCATATATATTTTTTCAAAATATAAAATCAAAAATACTCAATATATCATAATAAACAATCTATCTTAAATTTGGATACGGAGAGACAAACAGCATATTTAGTTAGTAATGTGATATCAGTGGGTTCAATTAACAGATTAAATTAGTAAACTAGTTGAGTATCGTGCTTTAAGGCAAATTGTTGAAACTTCTCGTACCGAAACGAAATGTTCGTGGAATATTAAATGTTTTCGTATTCCCTATGCAATGAGATTATTATGAATGTAGCACTGTCTAATATTTATAAGAGTCATATAAGCTGAATTACAAAATTAAAATTATTTATTTAAAGTATATAAGTGAGCTTTAGAACTTTAGCCAGAATTAAAATTAAAATCTGAATTATTATTAATTTAAAACAAGAAATAAAAATTTTCTCAGGAGCAATTATTTTATCAAAACGAGCAAAAAGTTTTTTGGTCATTCAAATCATTTATACACACACATATCAATTTTTATAAGTATGCCAAAATGTTCTGAAACCTTTAAAATGTAAAGATATGCAAAAATTTTCAATTTCGATTTTTCGACAATTACAAGAACTTACCATACGGGAAGTTAAAAAATCCAACATAAAATAAGAGCGTTATGTTTATGCCTAGTTTTTTTTTGCTCTCTTGGCATGATTTGCTCAAGAAAACAAATCACATAGCAAATTAATAAAATGTTTTAAAACCCAAATATTAATATTACACATACGTTAGAAATAATTGAAAATTCAAAAATGTTTGATCATGATCAACCCACGAATCGCCTAGATTTTCTGAATGAATTTCAAATTTATGTATTGTACACGCTTTTAGATTATATCTTATTTTTTGTGTACTAAATCCAGGAAAATTAAAAATTAATTTTTAAAAAATTACATAAATATGTATATAAATTTAATGATAAACTGTTAAATCGGTTACAATAATAGGGCGGGTATACAATAATCTATATATATATATATATATATATATATATATCTTATATATATATATATATATCTTATATATAAAAATGGAGCTCTCGACCAAATGATCCGCTAAAACTCGTAACCGGCTAAACCGATTTGGCCAGTCTTAGTCTTGAAAAATTTGTGCCAATTAAGAGATTGTCGAAAATGTGAGATATTATTTCAAAATTGCGTAGAAATTTATCATTTTTAATTTGAAAATTTTTGGTAAACAACACTTGATTTAAAATGGCTTCTTATACAATATTATACACACGACAGATAAATCGCCTACTCATATGTCAAATAGTTGGTTGTCAAGTTGGAACAGATTATGTGTTGTTATTCTTTTAATTTTTAAATTTAATTATTTATATATTTTTAAATGCTAATAAGAATGCTTATTTTGATTTTATATGAGCTTTTTATTTAATTCTCAAGTGTTTGATCACTGCCTTTTTCATTCTTTTTTCAAGAGTTTGAAATAATACTATTATTATTGATTATGGCTTGCTTATGAATAAATAAATGAATAATTTCATTTCATACGCTGTGTTGTAAAAGTACTTATTGGTTCGATGTGAATAATGTGTTAACAAAACATTTTATGAATTATATCATTATTGCATTTAAGTTATTCAAATTAAGATTCTAAATTTGGAATTCATCGAAAAGGACACCATGGACATTTTTGTCTAATCACTTATTGCGAGTTATAATAGACAGCGAAATGAATAGGAAAATTGGATTATAACACAGATAGTAATTTTGAAAATCATATTCATAACAATCTCAATTATGTGTACTTACAAATACAATATCTTTGGAAACAAAATTGTATAAAAATTGCTAATAAAGCTCGCATTTTGCCATGTGACATCCACATACTACAGTTTGAATAGATATGAAAGTAATCATTACCAAAATATACAGTACAATCTATTTACAATACAAATTCTTCATTACAATACTAGAATGAGTTTTGTAGTTATATGATCCATGACATTTTTATTTGTAGGGTGTGACAAATGTCACAGTTTACAGAAGGAAACAAATATCACAGAAGGATAGAAAGTATCAGCCGTACGAACTTATATTACATGATTTCATCATCCAAATAGGCCTTTTATTGCATAGAAAGAAGTTTTTCCAGCATTCCAATTTGCAATGAAAAAATTGAAATAGTTAAATATATCCCACATGATAATAATAAAAATTTTACAGAATATTTCTTATGTTGTTCAAATACTAATGCTGTTATTGATTGGGTCGTTTCCCAATTACTTTCCGAGCGTACTATATAGAAGTCAATGTGATAACAAAGATGCCACTAATTTGGATACACGGTTGCAAAAAAAGAAAAATCAAAATAAACACATTGAAATTTATTACAGTATGTACTCATGTGGAAAATATAGATATGTGCAAGCAAATTCATAAAGAAGCAGTGTCCATTTTAAATAGCTATATAGCAATCTGAGGTAAAACTTTGAAATGGCTGTACGAATTGGGCCAATCTTAGTCTTGAAAAATTCGCGCTAATCAGTAGGTTGTGGGAAAGGTGAGATATTATTTCAAAACCGCGTAGAAACTTTACATTTTTAATTTGAAAATTTTTGTAAGAGAATAATTTAAATAAAACAGTGGACTGCGTCTTATACGTCAAATGTCAAATGGTTTTACCATTATTATACGTCAGATAATTTTCAATTACATTTAATAAGATGTTTTAGGTGAATATTAATTAATTGTAGTAAGTAGTTTTGTTTGTAGTTTTATTCATACACAAAAACATTATTAAGTGTTATTGGAAACTGAAAATATCAACTTTTTTTAAATGTTAATATGAAAATTCACTTTTTGGCGTTATAGCACTCTTTTTTGCAAATCATATTTTTCTCAAACGTGGTGCTCTGAAAGGACTCATTTGCATAATTTTATATTTATTAGTATTTATAAAATATTTTCTAGATTATTTTATTATTTTATTTAGATTATTTAAATTAAAAACCTAAATTTGGAATCGATCAAATGCGATATTTTGTCGAATAACTTATTCCCAGATATAACAGACCACAACTTAAATAAGTGGATTCGGTTGATAATATAACTTTAAAACACACACCTGTAAAAATTACAAGTTCTCTGGAATAAAATATTTTGAAAATTGATTATAATACTCGCATTCAATTAAATGAATAAGCAGTTCCGGTACTAGAACAAATATAGCAGCGAAATGATTGATGATGTCCTTTTGAATGATTTTAGACACAGTCAGGTATTGTTTATTTTTCATTAAATCATTTTACAAATTGAGAAAGATAAAAAACTTCAGCAATCATCGGATAATGCAATGTAAAATATAATACACTAATGGTTACTTTCCACTAATTTTGAAGAATAAACTGGAAAAATTTTCTATGAATTTATCGAAGAATGGATAGTAATAAATGAAGATCTGGGGTTAATAAGGTCACCACCAATATCTCAAAAACCAGTAAAGATTAGCATATTTTTAATTATTTCTTATTCTTTGCTATTAGGTTATAAACGATAATCTTTGAAAATCCATAACAAAAGTATTTCCTTTTGTTGTTAGTTTTTTAGATTGTAAGCACCGTGATTTAGTTTACGAGACATAAATATGAATTTTAACTATACGCTACTCAATTGTTTTATAAAATGTAATGTTGATTTTGAGTGAGATTTAACAGTTTTATTTATATAACCACTATAAAAACTTACATCTGTGTGGGGCAAAAATAACCAACTGAACATTGACCATGGCTAAAGACTAAAAAAGACTTGGATTGAATTATACCATATTTTTATAGAAAGTGTATAAAACTTCCAGTTTGATTGTAACAACAAAATTAAGTAAGTAAAAAAGTATTATTTTTTCATTCTCTAGAAATTGTTTAAAAATACCTTACTTAGCAAAACAACCTTTGCCGGGTCAGCTAATATATATATATATATATATATATATATATATATATATATATAATATTTATATTTAATTTCTATTTAGATGACTCCCAGATGTAGCGACATGATAATAGCCTGCAGATGGCCCATCAGAGAAATCAACTGTTCGGATATTATTCGAGAAAGTTATTCGAGCAAAAGCTTATGTTGTGCCTTTAATAATTAACACAATGTAACTAAATACGATACAAGGTTCACCCTTTCTGGCGGTTAGGAACAAGGACTGTCGATGGTACTCCATATCTAATTGGACTTGCGTTGCAGTCCATTCAAAATGCTTTGGAAAACTCTTGTTGATTTAGATATAACAATAATAAAATATAAAATCTCTATAGTTCTCTCAAAACCTGAATTACCATTTTTGGCATTTTTTGCACCGTATATTTGAAACGGCTAGACCTGCCTATAAACTAAACAGCACGTTTTCATATATTTATATATATATATATATATATATATATATATATATATATATATATATATATATATTCAGTTTTTGAGAGAACGTCTGATTTGAATAATTTAAAAAAACATTTTACTTGTATTGACAATAGGTTTAGTTTTTGAGAAGGCAGATTAAGCGTTTCAACAAAAAAAGTATAAAAATAATGCCATTAGGCAGTCAAAAATGATCATTAGACATATCCTCATCAAATTATCAGATATTTTATAGAGATTATAATAATAAGTACAAATTTTGTGTACATATTTATGGGTTTTATACCAATGTTTACCCATTAGACTAAAACGCAGCGCCTACGCGGTTTTAAAGTTAGTAACTTACACGTACCTCAAACAACGTTATGTAAACTTTTCGGGGGCATTAGTATGAAAGCGTAACCTAGAATCTTGCATCGAAACAGGTCAAAAATATTTCTCGGTTTTTTAAAATTAGTAACTTACACGTACCTCAAACAACGTCAAGTAAACTTTTGGGAAACATTAGCAAGTCAGCGTAACCTAGAATTTTGCATAAAATCAGGTCAAACTGATGTGTAGAAAACTATTGTTTTTCAGTTTTCAGGAATAACATATATTTATTCTGATATTTATTTACATGACATAGTTTAAATCATATTTTTTTATTTCTTTAATTTTTTTTCTATATTATAAAATTTCTTACATTTAACAATTTAAAATAAATTGTTAATTTCCCGAAAGAGAAGTTTATGTTTTCATAAAAAAAATCCGATTTGCTAATTTTATGTTTTCTCGATGTTACAAGCCATTTTGAATCAAATTTGGAAAAAGTATGTGTGTGTGAACAGATTTTTTTACCGTAAATCGACATTTTCTCTAAAAACGGCAGGACCAATTTTAAAAATTTAAAAGCCATTCGGTGTATTTTGATGAGGACTATTGTTTGTCAGTTTTGTGCGACAATTGGCCAAGCCGATTTTTTATAAATAGCAAAAAAGTGAAAAAAAATTGTCCACGTTTTAGCTCGCAATTGTGGATCAATTTTGAAAATTCAAGAACTGTTCGAAAGATATTGGTTGGGAATCGTGCTGATTAGTTTTGGAAGAGATCGGCCGGGCCGTTTTATTGTGATAAGGTGTTAAAATTTTTCGAGGATTTTTATCATTATTTCTTTTGACAGTAGATACTACGGTCTTATAGATTATACTAAAATATTACGGTCCTATGACAACTCGTTTAACTTTAAAAATTCGTCAAAGTTTGCAAAAATTAGTGGCATTTGTCAAAGTTAGACCTGAACGCCTGAACCTATTTCAGAAATTTGAAAGCCATTTGATGTATGATCGGCCGAGCCGTTTCTTTATAATTTGGAAAAAAGTGTTAAACATTTCGTCCACTTTTAGGCTTAAACTACCGAATCAATTTTAAAAAATCAAAAACTGTTTGAAAGACATTGGTTGAGAATGATATTGATTAGTTTTAGGTGAAAATTTACAGAGCCGTTTTCTTGTAATTAACTGTTGAAAAAAATTTAAGCCAATTTTTATGGAACTTTTTTCGGCGATATATATATATATATATATATATATATGGTCTTGAAGAACTTACTGAAATATGACGGTCTTACGACAAGTAGTTTAATTTTGAAAATTTATCAAAATTTGAGATAATTAGTAGTTTTTTTGAGGTTTGTTAAAATTAAAATTAAACGATTTACTGTGTATAACGGTAGAGTGTTTGTTCGTTTTCATCGATGTGTGATAAATCCACTCGGAATATTTTTAATCGCTCATAAATTAATTTATATTTTATTGATAAAGTCGATTATTTACACATATCGGGAAGTTCATGTAACTTGTCTCAAGGCAAAATATCAGTACCAACTGGTTTCTGATTTTTTTTGACATTACAAATATAAAAAACATATTATATTTTTTATAGGTTATCATAATTGCAATTTGCAGGTAACGTTACATATCTCGTACACACATGCCATAGTAAACCCGACGTTGTTTATAATGCTACATCGTGGATTAAGGAGAGGAGCAACGGAGCTATTTTGCGGAGTTTTTCTCTGCACCAGGAGGTCACGGTCGGTGGGAGGCGGTAAGTAAACTCCAAATAATCACGTTGTAGTGCACCCCAATATGTTGATAATACATGCATTTGAAAATAATTATCTTATAAATATGTACGTAATACTACGGCTCTAAATTTTTTTAATTATTTTCACGGAATTTTTAAATTCAACAGACGTTTTCACAGAGCGCAATAAGCAAGAAAAGTCTGATTTTTATTTTTCTTAATGTATTGACGTATTTGTCTCTAAAGTAGGATGAAATTTTCAGCTATTTTCACTGTTTACTTTATCTGTGGCAGTTGTTTAGGTTTAGCGTGATTTTATACTCGGATTGAATCCCTGTAAACTGTATAGAAAAGAAAAAGAACTCTGACTCTTATGACTAACCAATACTTCTGCCTTCGGTAGAGTATTAAGTATGTAAAAATGTAGAAAAAGTAATAAAGTTTTAAAAAAAATAGTTACATATCTGTCGGCTTTCGTTAGTAGTAGTAAACGGTTTTGACGTATTGATGACTATTTCTAAGATTAAAATTATTTGTCATATAATTACTACTATACGGATTTTCTATTATTGCTATTATTATTTGTACTAGTAGATTATCCATCATTTTTTATTTGAAAAACATTGTGGAGCGATGTGACCACGTTTTATGCTATAGAATTAACTAAATTCTGAAATTTTTTTTCTTCTACAATAAAATAAATTCTTTACAAAACATTACAAAATACTCTACAATACTTTACAAAAGCTTTTAAAGGTTCTATTAGGTCATTTTCAGAAACTTGTATGCCTACTTATTATATATCATTTGTGTTATACTTGCTTAAAATAATATATTAAACCTAGCCACGTATCAAATTTAATAAATTAAATTTTTGCTAAAATTTGTGGAATTAATCTTAATTTTATTATTGAAAGTAATTTTTCTGCTTCTGAAGGATTCAAATATACAAATAATGTATCGCAAGCAATAATGAATAAACGAAAAATTAAGGGTTTCCATTAAAAATTGGAATTAAAGCAATTGCAGTTCAAACATTTAATCTATTTTCAGTTGATTCATTCATCACTTTCGAATCTTTTTTGGAAATAAAATGAAAAATTTAAAAGTGAAATAAAGTAAGCCAAGAGCGCAGGAATTTACAAAAAATATTAAAAATTACTTTATTAACTTGGATTCCTTTTTATAAAATTTGATGTGCTTCTGAAACACTTGTACTACACGTTACAGTTTTTGATCACACAAATATGCACTTAAAACTTTGTAACACTCGAATAAACACTGCAATTTTTATAACACTTTTTTATTTTATAATTTTTTTTGATGAACACTTTAGTTAATTTTTGCCACATAATATTTTTTAATTTTAATCTCGTTTTTTATTTTCACTTTTGTTTTTAATTCCACTTTAATAATAAAAAAAATTTTCTTGAAAAAAATCTTCTTTATAAATTCTTCATAAAATTTAAGTTTGAGTTCTTAATCAATTCTCTTTTAAATTATTAATTACATTTTCGATTTTTGTATTAATGAAATACTATTAATTTTTTTAACTTTTGATTGTTGATAATTTTATTTTGCTGAGTCTTTGCATTACAATGTGCTTACTTACAACGTTTACTTTTAGCAAAGCTTCATTGGAAGTCAGATTTTACTTTACAATGAACTACCGTTTTTGTTGCTTATTATTGATACAATTGGCAGTTTTTTTCAAAATGCCGTCTTTATAAATAAACAACAAGTTGCGTCGAAATGGTGCTGGTGGTAATAGAAATATTCCTTCATAATAAACTACTGTTTTTTTTGGTTTTCTGATTGATACTATTGGGAATTTTTTTCACGTAAAACTTTTTTAGGCGCAACTAAGGTGTAAATCTGCAAATTGTTGGCGCAAGTGATTAGTTTTTGGTACGTAATGAAAGCATTTCTGTACTGGTCGATTGTGATTGGTCGTCGTGTCACGTGCGAGGGTTTTTTGATTGTGTGCGTTCGTCACCGAAAACGGGAAGCGTCTTGTTCAAAATCTTGATTTGATGCAAAATTTCTGGAACAGAAGAATGTTTTATCTCGTCTTCCGTAAATAATTTTATTGAAAATAATAAAACAAATAAAACATCTGTGTCATGCAAGAAACCTAAGCTTATTTAAGTAATTTGTATTATTTGTGGTTACTATATATATATATATATATATATATATATATATATATATATTATCTGAATTACGTTTTGTGTACAATTGTTTAGTATATAAAAAGAAGTTAAGATTTAGTTAGTCAGTCAGAAGTCAGGAGTCAAGTCAGGCTTACTGTTTAGATACTTAAAAAAAATGCAGTCTCTGATTATCGATAATCAAAAGGTTATCAAACAAATTATTTAATTGTGCAATTGTAAACAATAAAAATATCAAGATCAACCAAGAACCAGTGTTTCTAAATTATCAACTGCTCAGCTCCAGCTACCGACCAACCTCCCATAATCACAGGAGTGATCCAACCAACCTCCCATAATTACAGGAGTGATCCAAACACAATCACAATTACAGTTCATGGTGGCTTAGCGAAAAATTTCCCTCGCAGTGTTGAAGAATTTTTATCTGGGGACATCGAGTTAAATAGCCGCCACAACTTGGTAAACCGGAGGACCATTCGCAGCACAACTTGAGGGATGGTGGCGCCTACAAAAGACATATTTTGGAACAACAACAGAGACTACAACTGGATTGACTCATCGGATTCACAATAAGCAAATTGGACAACATCACTCTCTCAATATGGAATTCATTTCTTCAGGATTTGTGCAAAATATTGAGTATAGTACAGCAATAAGCGAAATCAGAATCAAGTTAGCTGTTGAAATTATACCTCAATTTGATGGTAATTCATATAATCTCTTCAGATACATAAGCATAGTAGATTCAATTTCAGACATGATTTAATTTTGAGACATATGAAATAATATCTATAATTGCTTTTAGTAGATTATATGGATTAGTATTTAATTGCATGAAGTGGTCTGATTATAAGTTATAGAAAGATATCAAAACCAATTTTAATAAATAAATTTAAAGATCCCAAATCAATTACAGATTTACATTATGAACTAGCTACAGTGAAAAGAAGAAATGAGGAATCAACGGAGAAATTTGCTGAGAGAATTGATGATTTGCTAATGTTAATTTATATTAAATGTTATTTTTCAAAAAAGGAAACAATTTAAGCATCATATTGTGATTTAGCTCTAGCTGTTTCCATTGAAGGCCTCCAGTCAAAAATAAAAAATACTGTTAAAGGAGCCAAACCAAAATATCTTAGAGATGCTAAGAATATTGCCATCAAGGAGGAAAAATATTTAAATGTCACCTATGACAAACAATATAACCGCTACGTTGTATGCATATTGTAAGAAAAGAGGACACCACATTTCAGAATGTGAAAAAAATCACAAAAAATCAATGTATGAAGAAAATACTAGTTACAGACAAAATGAAATCTATAATGATATTAACCAAGGCGAACACAACAATAGCTACGATGCTTTGATCTTTGAAAATACCATGGTTTTTGCAAATTCAAGAAAATATGACGGCATAGACAAGATATTCAAATTCACTGAAGAAGAATCCGAAGAATACACATTCGCAAAACTGACTCAAATCACTGAAACCGAAGAATTGACGACAATTGCTGCAGAAATATTAGATAAAGGTGAAGATGAAGAAAATTTGAACATACAAATGGCTGAATTTGAAGAAATCCAAGATGCGGTTCCAGATGTCAAAGAAATATACAACAAACAAGAAGGTATCAAAATAATTAATGAAGAGGAAAGAAAAACTGCTTCAAATATAGTTAAAAGAAAAATGAAGAAGAAGAAGAATATTAAAAGAAGTCGTATTAATGATAAAATTATAGAAAAAAATATACAAGAGGTCAAGGAGCACGAAATACATGTTATAAGAAAAATACTGCCACAATGGAAACTATCAAAAAATGATTTAGCAGCCACAATAGACGTGTTCAACGACAAGAATATAAATTTTATTAAAAATAAAGAATTTGCAAATTTACAAAGTCCGAGCAGCAAAATGTTGGTATCGTCGTCAACTTGTAGCAAGAAGACAGACAAATTCAAATTTACGACATTACCACGATTACAAAAATCATATAATTATAAGTAGCGAAAGAAATACGAGGTCAACTGAAGTCAAGACAATAGTAAACAGAACAGCTCATATTGTTTAGTAAACATAAACATTATGCAGGTTATCAGGTTTCAAAGCAAATTTTCTCCAATTTTGATTAGAAGACAAAATTTTGGGAGCATAAACGATCTTGTTTACAGATATAGAAAAAAAATTTCTTCAATTTTTATGTATTAATCATTTTTTCTATCAATATTTTTTTCCAATTTTTTTTTATTAATTTCTCTATTCTTCATGTTTTGTTTTACTTTTTATAAATAACATTTCAGTAATATTTTTACATAATTGAAGACCATTTATTGCAACTGATTGCTGATTAAGTTAAATTTTATAGGTATAAATGCTATTAGGTCAAATAGAAATTAAAAATAAACAATATTTAAATACACTGTAAATAAAAAGTATATGTAGCTTTATGAATTTTTTTTCTCCATTATTTTATGTTATGATGTAATGCTCTAATTGATTATTTTTTTAGAGCCTAATTGTGTGTAAACGAAGTCTAACAGGAATAACACTTTTAAGGACAAAAGTTTTCTTTAGGCCGGAGGAAGAGATGGAACTCATTTTTTTCAATTTTACTAATTTTTTCTCTTTTTAGTGTTTTCCGAGGACGAAAAACCTTTGAAGTGGGAGGTTATTCTGTAATCACAAATATAATTTATTATTTATTGTTTTTGTTAAAGCACTACGTGCTATTTGAAGGTTATCCGAAGTTCTTCGGCCTTTGCTGTTAGATTTTGGAATCACGTTTTGTGAACAATTATTTAGTATGTAAGAAGAAGTTAGGATTTATTTAGTCAGTCAGAAGTTAGGAGTCAAGTCAGGCTTACTGTTTAGATACTTAAAAAAATGTAGTCTCTGATTATCGATAACCAAAATATTATCGATAAATAAAGGTTACAAATTATTCAATTGTAAAAATAGTAAACAATAAAAATATCAATATCAACCAAGAACCAGTGTTTTTATATTATCAACCGCTCAGCTCCAGCTATCAACCAACCTCCCATAATCACAGGAAAGATCCAACCAACCTCTCATAATCACAGGAGTGATCCAACACAATCTTAATTACAGTTCAATATACATATTGAATTGCATTTGGTAGGTGTTCGAGAGACTGTTTTACCTACGAATGCCTTTAGTTCTAGTCCTGGGTATTGAAAGACTCTTTTACTTAATATTTTCTTTATCAGGTAATATTTACAATAATTACAGTCGGCGACTGTTTCAAGAATGCCTGGTTATAAGAATGCCTGGCTTACACGCAGTGCACAGGTTTTACAGTGGTTCAACTAACGGTACCCGCCAGGGTTACCCAACCTGCTGCAGTGCGCTAGGGGTATGAAACCTTTACACTAATGTTAAGTTTTTACAAAATAATGTTCATTGCACATTACGCCCCTCATAAGGCATCTGTCAGTCCTCTGTCAAATATAGAAAGTTAGGATTTTCCTCTCCATTAAAAAATATTATTGTCCTCAATAATTCACTAAATAACTTCTGAACCTTATTTTTTATATACAAAAAAAGAGAACAAAAAAATCGGTTATAATGTACAAACATTTGTTGTTTTACAATTTTAAATTTGATAGAGCTTAATTTTTTTTTTGCAACACGGTTATTTATACATATAAATTTATAGAGCTTTCCATTCTGTATCAATATTCGGATGTGAATTTCTTTAGATTATTGTTATGGATGCATATAATTTTGCCATTAACATTTATCTTGGAGTTTGCACCCTCTTGCTTCAAAACCTCATACGGGCCTTTGTATATTGGCATCAATTTTTTGCATTTGCCTTTGTATGGGGTGTTATCTTTTTCTCGTTTTCTCGTTTATTTGTTGTAGTTTGGTTTTGAGTTCACTTCTTAAATTTCCATAAATATTTTGCATTTCAGGTTACCTATTTATAAAGGCAGGCAAATTAACTTTACGCCCAAATACAAGCTCAAAGGATGTAAATTTTGTGGAACAATGCGGTGTTGTGTTGTGAACAAAAACGGCGTAATTTATTCATGTATCCCAAGTTTTATCGTCCTTCCCAATGTACGACCTTATAAAATTTAGAAACATGTGATGACGCTTTTCTAAAGACGCATTAGATTCAGGATGATACATTGAGATATTTAGTTTGTCAAAATTTAAAAGTTTGCATACGTCCTTAAATTCGGTACTCATGAAATGTGTACCTTGGTCCGTCAATACCTCTCCTGGTATACCGAACCCAAGAATAATTTCATTAACGAAAGCCTTGGTTATGATTTTGGCTTCTTGGTTTGGTATCAGTATAGCCCCTGCAAATTTTGTTAAATCATCAATGAAAGTTAACATGTATTTACTTTCATTGTTGGATACAAAGTATGGACCACATATATCAAGACTAATCCTTTCGAAGGGATATGTAGAAGTTGTAGTTATTAACAATGGTTTCCTTGTCGTTTTGGAGGCCTTGCTTAGTTGACATTTTTCGGATACATTTATAAATTTTTCTATGTTATTCCTCATATTAGGCCATAAATACGATTCTCGGATTTTGCTGTAAGTTTTACCTATACTTTGATGTCCACCTAAAGTATGATTATTATGAAAATACTCTAAAATAGAATTATTTTTTTCTTGGGTTAGATTAGTCTTAACAAAATCTTTAAAAAAAAATTTTAACATCAATATCTTTGATAAGAAACCTAAATATAATTAAAATTTCCTCAACTTTTAATTCTTATAGTCGTTTAATTTTACGGGATTGGCAACATGTAATTTCTTCATATTATTGGATTCCACGAGGCATTTTAGAAAACTTATACATTCAAATACGTCTTTCAAATAAACCTTTTCATGTTCCTTATGTGTTATTAAATAAATGTAGTAATATCCATCCTCCATTGCTCGTATAGTTGAATGAGTTGCTGTGTCCCTTGTAAAATCATTTATCTTTTTAGGAACGAAAATGACTCGAGGTAAAGATTTTAGACTGGTATTAATATTGTCGTTACTCTCTACTATGTGATCATTTATTATGCAACTATTATTTCTGAAATTTATAAATTTCTTATAAGCGTTTCTCTACAGGCAGTCGGCAACGACGTTGACTTTTCCAGGTTTGAACCGGACATCAAAGTCGTATTCGTTCATCGCAAGATTCCACCGAATATGCGTAGTGGTAGACTCCTTGCCTCCATCATTGTAGAGGTATGTTAGCGACTGGTGATCTGTGTAAATCAGGAATTTTTGTCCGTATAAATATGGTCTGAATTGTCGTACATTTCAAATAATAGCTAAAATTCCTTATCAATCATAGCATATTTCTTTTCATGCTTGTTGTGTTATTGGGGTGCAAAAACCACTGGCCTCTCTCATGTGGACCGTTCCTGCGCTAACACTACTCCAATTGCTTCGCCGCTAGCATCGGTTGTCAGGATGAATGGTTTTTCTTGATACTGATGATGAATTTTTCAGGATACTGTAGTATGGGTGCACTAGAAATTGCACTCTTGAGAGTATTGAGCCCCATTTTTTCTTAATAATACATTCAATGGATTTGCAATTTTTGCAAAATCTTTTATGAACTTCCTATAATAGTCGACTGAACCTAGAAACATTTGTGTTTCTCTGAGGTTTCTAGGAGCAGGAAAGTTTTGGACAGCTGTTACCTTTTCAGGATCGGGTGTGACACCTTTTTCTGATATAATATACCCAAGATACGTTAACTCATACCTCAGAAACTCACATTTTATTGGTTGGAGTTTGAGATTATAGCTGCGCAACTGTTTCAGAATATTACGCAGCCGAGAATTATGTTCATGAAGAGTCTTACCATAAATAATAATACCATCCATGTACACCAATCTTTTGAATCCTTCAACACCGGCCAAAACCATGTTAGTCAACCTCTGTAACGTGCTAGAAGCATTTTTAAGACCAAATGGCATAGGTTTGTATTGAAACTTTTTCCCAACAGCTGTAAAGGCCGTCTTCGTCTGATTCTTCTTGTCTAATTCTACCTGATGAAATCCGCTAGTTAAATCTAGAGTAGACAAAAAATGGAATTTCCTAGCTGATCCAAGATTTTGGCTATATTTGATAAGGGATAAGTATCGCTGACTGTGATTTCATTCAGTTTCCTAAAGTCGACACAGACGCGCCATCTTCCAACCAGAAGCGGAAAATTTCATGAGCTGTCAGAAGCTTCAATTATATCGTTTTTGAGCAAATCATCACTTGCCTTTCAATTTCAACCTGCTGGGCATGAGAAAGCCAGAGGAATATTGTTTTATATAAATAGGTTTTGCATCATTAGTCGTAATAGCATGCTTTAGTGAACTACTACAAGTTAGTTTATCACCCTCCAGATAAAATAAATCGTAGAAGTCTTCACAAATTTCTAATATTGATTCCTTTTCCTCATAATTCATGTGATCGGTTCTTATACAATTTTTAACCCTTTTTATCCGGTCATAATCGCAATTCACCTTACTTTTATTTAGTTTTAATATTTGATAATCGTCAAGTGGATACAGATTCGGTAAAAATAATTAATCAGTAATTGTTACTGCCTTATCGTTAGTGTTTAATATTTGAATAAAAAGTCTTTTATTAGAAGATTTTAAAATACAATTGGCAACATAAACTCTCTCTAGGATTTCAGCATATTCGCAGAATAGTTCACCTACTCCATCGGTCGTGAAGCAAATTGTCGTTTCTGTCCTGGTAAGAATTACATGAGTTTTTGTTAAGTCATCTATCAATTTTATATTCGAAATTTCACCTGAATTGTCAATCGTGGGTTCACTAGACCTACGATGACTATTATTGGGTTTTACTACCCTATTTTGATAGTTTACAGTTTTAACAGAAGCAGGAGTCATAAAATGCGTTAGGATGCTCTAGTATTTCAGCGCTGCTAACTGTGCTCCCTATGCTAGCTGTCTTTGATAATTTATTTTCTTTACTAAATTGTTTCAGATAATTTTCCGATTTACATTTTTTCAATTTTCTGCGCTCAGATTTTTGTTTGTTTGCAATGCGCTTATCCATACAAAATGTCGGCGCTGTTTCAGTAGAGTCATCAAAATGTTGCGTGGTATTAATATTTATTTATCGCCCAGCGGAACTATAATTAGTTTGTTATTGTTCGTCAACGTGAACGTATTAATAAATCAAGTAGAGCTTTAAGTTTTAAAAGAAAGTCCAGTCCTATTATACCGTCCGCGTCAATGTCAATACTGTCAGATATTACGGTAAACTTGTACTCGAGCTCAGCATCGCCAAGTTTAAAATTTAGCAATACCGAGCCTTGGGTATACACGTATTCACCAGTAATACCTTTCAATCTCGACACTTCGTCAGAGGCAATATTACTAGGGATACACTTGTTATATTTGATAATTGACATTAACGAAATAAACATGCATTTTTCATCATTTACCCCCAAGCCGACTAGGTTTCTATTTTTAAATTAATTTAATGCCACAGTATTTACTTTATAATTATTTATACTGGTGTGTCCTTGATTTTTGACACACCTGGCGCCTATTCTTTTTTTGGATTATTAGCGGTTGACGCGCGATTTGTCGACGATGATCTCGGACTGGGTTGCGCTGGATTGCTGCGTCGAACATAGCTTCGTCTGTCAGTTTGGGGTTCTTCAACCTGGTCATCTGCGTTGAACATGGTTCTTTGCCGACAGTTTGACATTGAATGACCCTTTATTTGATAGATTTTACAAAACGGTGTCGAGTAGTTTTTTCTGAATTTGTTGCCCTAAAATTCTTTGCGATCCAATTTAGTCCTCATCAAATTTCGTTTCTTTTGTATAGCTATTAGTATTGCCACCTGTAAATCGCTATGTCTAGCAGCCCTAACTAAAGTTCTCAATTCAAGTCTAAGGCCGTCTACAAAAATTATTAGAGTTCGCACTACTGTCGTCATTCAAACTTTCTTGATCATACATCCCTTCTAGATTTAATTCTATTCTCTGTGCATACTTTCTCACACTTTCCCCAGTATTTTGTTTTATTTTAGTTAGTTCTAACTGTAACTAAGCCACGGACCGTCTCTCCTCAAATTTCTTTAAAAGTATTTTTTTGAGATCTGCCCAATTCATAGAAGTAATACGTCTAACATATTGGAAAGCAGCCCCTTCTAATTTATTTAATATATTTTTTACATTTCTACGCATGTTGCCGCGTTTAAGACCTGTATACAGTTTTTAATAAAAAAAATAAATTTATTTAATTCGGATGGTTTACCATTAAATTTAGGAATTCATTGTATAGCTGAGCTTAATGTCTCATAATTAACTTTTAGATCCGTGTCTGTTAAAGTCGAACGATCGATTCTTTCTTCAAATGCTGTACGTCTCTGAGAACTGGTTGCCATCTTCTGGTAGGAATGTGAAAGTGTGGTTCCTCCTCCGTAGAAAAAATGAAAAAAAAATTATTCACTTACTTGGGTAGTAAAGTTTTAGTGTCTGTCGCCACCTATTATCCCCCAGTTTCTCGTAAAGTATGGCAGGTTGCTGAATTACCCGCCGATTGTCCCTGCTTAGAATGCAGCCTCGGGGGCCTCAAAAACTCGTGGTTTTTGTGATCACAGCCACCGCTCACTTAATACTTCTCTGCATGGTTATCCCATCAACCGCTACTATGACTTATATTTGGTAGGTGTTCGGGCGACTGTTTTACCTTCGGATGCCTTTGGTTCTAGTTCTTGGTATTGAAAGACACTTTTACTTAATATTTTTTTTATTAGGTAATATTTACAATAATTTCAGTCGGCGACTGTTCCAAAATTACCTGGTTATAAGAATGCCTGGCTTACACGTAGTGCACAGGTTTTATAGTGATTCAACTAACTATAGCCGCAAATATATTTCAGTTATTGTTTGTATTTTAAGTATCTTTTTGAGCGTGTCTGTTAATAATTTACATTTTTTCGTATCACTTGATGTGAAAATATATTTAATTTTTTCAATAAATTCAGTAATGAATTTATTCTGGTTGTTATGTTGCTTACTTGAGTTTTTGATCGTCTGATCTTTGGATTCATTTTCCGAACTCATTTTCGGACATTTTATTGGGTTAAGTCTTAAATTACTATTATTTTTTGTAGGTAAACTCCTCGCACTTGTTTGTTTAGTTTTTTGTCTTAGCCTTGGTATTTTTGTTCATAGATTTAATAAATCTTTTTGGTTTGTTGATAAAAGTTAAATTTTCATAAGCGTTGGGTTCATCTGCTTCTATGTCTGATAAAATGTCGAATCTGTTTTTTTTAGTGTTGCTATCAAAAAAAGTTGCAGCATTGCTAGAATTTGTATAAGTTTTAAGGCTAGGAAAATCTTTATCTTTGTGAAAGCTAGTGAAAATTGACCTGGTCTTGCTAACATAGGTCTTGCGTTGAATTAAATCTCTTGCTTCGTGGAAGGCTAGGTTTTGTCTTGCCATCAGTTTTTTGATATTTTTATTTTTTTACATATATTTGACATTCATTGCTATTTGCTGAGTGTGCTTCTTTGCAGAGAGTACATAGTAACTGGTTACGTTATACAACTATCAACGTTGTCTCTTGAATACTTCATACATTTCTGCGTACCTACCTCGACATTGGTTTTTAATGTGGTTAAGTCTGCAGCATTGTAAAAGTTTAGACATAAATGGCTTCACTTCGCATTTCACTGAGTGAATGGCGACGTTATAAGGCAAAACTGTTTTCCTGAAAATAAGTTTGACGCACTGTGATTTTTATCTGTTCTCATTGAAACTTTTTGGTTTCATGCATATAGCATCGATTACAGGAATATCTCACTCTATAGCATTTAAATAGTTTCTTTAGTTAAGTTTACATCTACGTTCACAATTATACCTATTCTCGTACTCTTGACGTTTTACACGAAAAAAAAACAAAAGTTTAAACCAAAAATTATTGTTAAACATATGCACGTCAAATTATCAGCTATTTCTTAAAAATTCCATTAAATAGTTCGACATGTGTTTATATTTCGATGGGTTCTGTACTAATATTTTTCCGTAAGTCCGCGACACGGCGCTTACGCGCTTCGATTTTTTCTCTTAAATGAACAAAGCAGCATGAATGTAAAATTTAAAAAAAAATTCAAACTGTTAAATTGAAATTTCAGATTTTTCAAAAAAGTCAATTTCACAAAAAAAAATTATCAAATCTCTCGTTTACGAAAGAGAAATTAAAATTGATAGGCTGATAAAAGAATTGTCTGAAGCTAAGTTCAGCTCAGGATTACTGGTGTTAGTCCCGTATTAGGGAATATGAGTTCTTCAGGTTTAGTTTTCAAAGAGTCGTCCACATTTTCACGTTCTTTATTTCAAAACTCTGTAATGAGTTATCTGGTTTAATAAAAAAACGGAACATAGATTTGAAACAGCTTATGGATAAATTTACCAAATTAGAGTCCAAAGCAAAGCACCTCGAGCAACGCGTTAATCATGATTTGTTGGGTTTTATTAAGAATAGTAAAATTTTGTTTTATTCTGATAGCCACGGTAAAAGGTGGTCAGAATGCTTGAGAGAATTGCTTGGACAAAAATTTGATATATTGAGCATAGTCAAGCCGGGGGCCGGATTTGCTGAAGTGGTTGGAGATATCGAGAGTCTAGTATCTGACTTTGGTCCGAGTGACCATGTTGTTGTTCTGGCTGGAACGAATGGCTAGAACGAACGAATGACAACAGGCATGTTGGTTTGTCCGGTTACACCAGACATGGCTTACATTCTCTTATCAATGGCAAAAAAAAATTAAATCTTGAACGGAATAAAAACGACTTTGTTCTTTTAAATCTTGCTTAATATTTTTCCTAGAACACTTAATGTGATACCGATTCATTAAGATTTTTATTGACATTATTTGTAAAATTTAATCATTCTTTGACACATTTGTTCAAAACACTGGTAAACTATTATTGTTGTACTCGCTTCTCAGTTTGCGATTAGTTTTTTTTCGATATTTTTGAAGAATGATGTGAGTTTATTAATTTTAATAATAGCGTTTTTGTTTTTGTTAATAGTAAAATAAAATTTATTACTTTGATAATATTTACATAACAGTATTCTATTTATACAATAATACAAAGTATATTATTCCTTTAGGCATCAAAGGCAGTCGAAAGAGAATGATTTTGTTGAAACTTCTTTCTTTTATACCATGATGGAGATACCCCCTCTTTCACTCCTAGATAGATATCCTCATCAGGTCCGCATTCTATATATATAATTTTGTATTCTAACACCTCCCCTCAAAATTATATTTATTATACTATTTGCAGTCCATCCATTCCAATTCTCCTCAGACACTCTTCGTGTTTATTTCTAGTCAAACCTTTAGTAAGCATATCTGCTGGCATCTGTTCGCTGCATAGAAATTGAATATTAATTTTCTTATTAATATATTCATCACGTACCTTGTGATATTTTAATCCGATATGCTTCGTTCGTGGATGGAACCTATTGTTTTTTACAAGTTGTATAGCACTCTGGCTGTCATTATATATTGTAACCGTTTCACTTCCTATATCTAGAGTCTTCAATAATTTGTTCAAATATATAGCTTCCCTTGTTGCCTCACTCAAAGCTATATATTCAGCTTCCGTTGTTGATTGAGCTACTATTTTCTGTTTTCGCGCTTCCCAACTGATAGGCGCACCTGCAAATATGAAGCAAAATCCCGAATATGATTTATAGTCAACTATGTTACCTCCCCAATCTGCGTCTGCAATTCCAAATAAATTTTGAATTGTTTTCTTATATTTCAATCCATAATTCAATGTACCTTTCAGGTGCCGTAATACTCTCTTTGCTGCGTTCCAATGTGTTGTATCGTAATTCGTATTAAATTGACTTAAATAATTTACTGCATAGGCAATATCTGGTCTTGTAGTTACTGCCAAATACATTAATGCCCCTATTAAAGATTGATAAGGATACTTTTGCATGATGTATTCATTGGGTTCCTTAGGTTTAATCAGTTGGAGTCTAACCTCGCATGGTGTTGATACTATTTTACAATTTTCCATATTAAAGCGATTTAGTATATTTTCTGCATAAGAACGTTGTTTTAAATATACAAATCCATTTTCCTGTTTGAATTCAATTCCAAGACATCTATCTACTTTGCCTAAATCTCTCATCTCAAAACATTCAGATAAAGATAGTTTAATTTCATTTAACCAATCTTTATCATTTGAAGCAATTAATAAATCATCAACATAGATAACTATCAATGTATGTTTTCCTGTTTTATTGCACATAAACAAACATGGGTCTGGCGACATTGCTTTGAATCCCATTGTCTGCAATTTTGTTACAAATTTTTTGTGCCATTGAATACCTGATTGACGTAATCCATATAGTGCTTTCTTCAATAAACATACGGGATCTGGGCTTTTCTCAATATTTTTCAGCCAGGTCTTTGCTGTATCTCTAATTTTCTCAGTAGCCGGTTTTGAATAGTACCTAATGGTTTCTTATTCACAATTTTATATAATACTTCATGTAATTGTTCTGGCAGATTCATGTAGACTTTTTCTTCAAGTTCTCCATTTAAATATGCAGTTACGACATCCATTTGATGAATTTCTAAACCCATTTCCACAGATAATGCTGCCAATAGTCTAATAGAAGTTGATCGTGCCACCGGAGAATATGTCTCACAAAAATCTTCACCATATTTTTGTGAACATCCTTTTGCAACTAACCGCACCTTTTTTCTATTAGGTTCTCCATCTAATTTTGTTGTAAAAACAAATCTGTTTCCAATAACTTTCTTTTGTGTGGGTCGCTCAACTATGTCCCATGACATATTTTTGATTTGCGCAAGGTACTCGTCTTCTAACGCTTTCCTCCATTCGTCAGCATCACCTAGCTGACTAGCTTGTTCCCAAGTCGTAATATTAATTTTGGATATATTAAAAGCATTTTCAAATATTTCACATTTTTTACTAATCACATTGTTTTCGTTTGAAATCCCTTCATCAACCTCCCCTTCTCCAGAGGATTCTCCTAATGTATCTTCGATCATCTCTTTATTTATTTGATATTCTTTTCGCGGCCTTCCCGCATGACCTGTCCGAATAATCCTAGGACGCCCTTTTCCACGTTTTGATTGCTGCTGTGCTGGTCTTTCATGGTTTGTATTTTGCTCGACATTTCCCAATTTTAAATATACATCATAACCATTTTCACTATATTCATTATTAAATCCAGAATAGTTCAAGAATCTAACGTCGCTGCTCTCAATTATCTTATTGCTTCCCGATATATATATTCGATAAGCCTTAGCATTATTCGAATAGCCAACAAAGATTCCAGGTTTAGATCTCGAATCAAATTTTCCTTTGATATATCCATTTTTAATCAAAACATATGCTTTTGATCCAAATATTTGTAAATAATCTAAATTTGGAATTTTTCCAGTCCATACCATATATGGTATACATCCATCTAGTTCACTTGTTGGACTACATCTGTTTCTAGTGTAATTGGCATTGCAAATAGCCTCAGCCCAAAACCGTTGTGGTTCCCCCGCTTGCTTTAACATGCAACGTGCCATTTCTATCAATGTCCGGTTCTTCCTTTCGGCTACACCATTTTGTTGAGGCGTATACGGTGAAGTAAGCCGTCTTTTGATACCATTATTATTTAAAAAATTATTGAATTCATTATTACAATATTCTCTGCCATTATCTGTCTGCAAAGCTTTAATCTTGTGTCCAGTTTTGTTTTCTACATACATTTTATATTGCTTAAATGCACTCAGTACTTCGGATTTACATTTTATGAAATATACTTCACACCAACGCGATGCATCATCAATAAACGTCACAAAATATTTCATACCTGAGAATGAAGGAGCTCTCATTGGCCCACATACATCACTGTGTATAATTTCCAATAAATTCTTTGTACGAATCTCCTTCGATCTTGGAAAGGGTAGTCTCGTTTGTTTTTCACTAACACAGATTTCACAATTGGTTAACCTTTTATTAATATTCACATTTAAACCGTGCACTCTTTTATTTTTAACCATTGCTTTAATGTCATATTCATTCAAGTGCCCTAACTTTTTGTGCCACACATCAATACTCTTCGTATTTTCACTCACACTTTTCGCTGAGTTCACTTTTTCATTAATATAATATAAATCACCTCGACGACGTGCTTTCAATTCAATCTTGCCTTCTTTAGTTAGAAATGCACTCTTTCGTGTAAAAATCACTTTATATCCATTATCAGTGGCTTTAGATACTGATAATAAATTAATTCGTAAATCTGGAACATATAACACATTTTCTAATCTCACGTGTTTATCTTTATTTTGTTCAAACGTGGTCTGAATATTTCCAATTCCTTTAATAACAGTACAGTCGTTATTAGCCAGTTTCAATTCCGCATTTGATCGATTAAGGTTTTCAAAATTATTCTTTTGATGACACATATGGCTTGTACACCCGCTATCTAAGCACCAAATATTGTCTGGTAATGCTGGTTGTTCATTAAAGCCAAACAACACGCTTTGTTCACTACTATATGTTGTGGACTGCTTACGCGCCGGATACCTCGATCGGCAGTCTCGAGCAAAATGTCCTCCTTTTTCGCATCTATGACACTTTATTTGCCGACGTGATTCAACTTTGGTTACGCAATCACGTGCGAAATGTCCGACTTTCTTACATTTATGGCATATACTTCTTCGATATGCAGCATTCGATTTATGATCTGATGGCTCCTTATTTATTCTTTCCGAATAAAGTATCCCCTGTGAATGTTTATTTTCCTCATCTAGTTTGTTGCCTTGGATTCTGTCAAACAATCTAACCTTTAAAACTTCCAGTGTTGGCAACTTCTCCTGCGCTTCTATGGATTCTTTAAACATTGCGAATGATTCAGGGAGACTGTGCATTAGTAACGTTACCAGCATTTCGTCTGGGACTACAATGCCGATATCGTTGAGTTTCGCAGCAGTTTCACAAAAATCTGTCACATGTTTTGCCAAATCATCGCCTTCATGCATTTTTAATGTTACACATTTATTCATGAGAGTTGTTCGCCTCGTTGCACCCCGACTTTCGAATAGTTCCTGCAATTTGTCCCATATCGCTTTCGCGGAACCGAGACGCGCGCACATTTTCAATTCTTTTCCTCTCATGTGTAGTACCAAATCAGATTGCGCTTTTCCGTCATTTATAACCCATTCCGCATATTTTTCGGCGGTCAATGGTTTCGCTATTTCGCCGCTTACATATCCCCATAAGTCATTCTTCTTCAGAATGGCTGTTAAATGAATTTTCCACTCATCATAGTTCTCCTCGCACAATGGTTCGATTTTGATTGAAGACGTCATCTTTTTGTAAATAATACTACACTTTAAAATCTATACTTCAAAAACACTCACTGTTTACGTCAGGATCCCGTTACTCGTTATCAGTCGCTGGATTCTCGAACTCGCTCAGTACGCTGGGCTTCTACCTGGACTTGTACCTGGGATTCTACCTGGGATTTCACCTGGGATTTCACCTGGGCCCATAACCAATGTTAATGGTAAAATAAAATTTATTACTTTGATAATATTTACATAACAGTATTCTATTTATACAATAATACAAAGTATATTATTCCTTTAGGCATCAAAGGCAGTCGAAATAGAATGATTTTGTTGAAACTTCTTTCTTTTATACCATGATGGAGATACCTCCTCTTTCACTCCTAGATAGATATCCCCATCAGGTCCGCATTCTATATATATAATTTTGTATTCTAACAGTTTTAATACATAATATTAAATTTATCTTTGTTCATATACGAAATGTAAGCATTGGAATACAAACATATTATTAACTAACTTACTTATTACATAGCTAGATTTAGTCATACATTCATTGTATATTTAACCCTTCGTCGGGCGCAATCTAAATATGTACAGAATCGGGCGCAATCTAAATATGTGCAGAATCGGGTGCAGTGTATGTGACAGATACAATTTTAAGTATTTCATTTTCATAAAATAATCCGATTCGTTAATTTTATGTTTTCTCGACGTTTTAAGCCATTCCGAATCGAATGAGACAATGCATGTGTGTGTGTGAACAGATTTGTTGCCGTAAATCGACGTTTTCTCGAAAACGGCTAAACCGATTCCAAAAATTTAAAAGGCATTCGATGTATCTCGATAAAGACTAACGTTTATCAACTTTACGCGATAATCAGCCAAGCGCTTTCTTTGTAAATAGTAGAAAACTAAAAAAAAATTGTCCACGCTTTAGCCCGCAATTCTAAACCTATTTTGAAAATTTAAAAACCGTTAGAAAGATATTGGTTTGGGAACGACCTGATTAGTATTTGGTAAAAATCGGGCGGGCCGTTTTCTTGTAATAAACATTTTTTTTGACGATTTTTATAACTTTTTTCAACGGTAGATACCATAATCTTATAGATCATACTAAAGTATTACGGCCCTACGACAAATCGTTTAAATTTAAAAACTTGTCAAAGTTTGTAAAAATAAGTATTGATATCATGGTCTTATAAAACATACTAGAATGTTACGGCCCTACGATAAATAGTTTAATGTTGAAAAATCATCAAAGTTTGAAAAAATATTTTAGTCAACATTCGTCAAATGTTGCTTTTGTGATGTGCAAAGTCAAATATTTTAAGCTATAATTTTAAGACATACAAGTACGTGTCTGCGCAATATAATTAATATATTTACAGTCAATTTAAATGTGTTTGAGAAAATTCTATTCGAAATCGCAATGTTTAGAAATCGTAGTAGTTTTAATTGAAAGCGATAACTTTATTTTTGAATTAAACAATTGAAAATTTTAACTAAATATCTATATTTCAATTTCGATCACATTTTAGTAAATTTGTACACATTTCGGCAAGTTCATGCAACTTACCTTAAGGCTAAATGCCACTTTAAAACTAGTTTAATTTTTGTTAAAATAATGCTGAATATGTATATTACACGTAAAAAAACAACATATGTATTAGATCAATATTATTTTTATAATATAGCAAAATATAAAATTCCGTACATGCGCTCCAAATGCTTGACTAACAAACCTTACTTATTCTGAAATGAATTATTTGATTATGTATATAA
Organism: Ctenocephalides felis; assembly: GCF_003426905.1. Classification (NCBI taxonomy): domain Eukaryota; kingdom Metazoa; phylum Arthropoda; class Insecta; order Siphonaptera; family Pulicidae; genus Ctenocephalides; species Ctenocephalides felis. Next base: position 118,187,784 of record NW_020538040.1, read on the forward strand.
AAAAATTGTCAGATTCTGTTGGAATGTTTATAAAAATACTATATAAACAATTATGTTAGTGAAAACTTAGTGTTTTTTGTCATTTTGTACATCAAATAGAATTTGGCTTAGTGCATTTTTGGAACAAAATTGCTACTGGCCAAATTTACGAGGTTCTAGCAATCTAATCTAAATAAATAAGAACTAAGCATAAAATAACGGCGTTACTGAGATGTGGAGGTCTCGATGACATGATGAAAATTTTGATCCTATTAGTTGGCTGCGCCCGACGGAGAGTTTACGTTATTACCAGAAAATGTTAGTATGTTGTTAGAATGGCTATTGGATTGACTCGTAGTGAGAATGTAGAAAATATGTGAAAGAAAACTTTTGTAAGAGAACATTTCAGAAAATTTTCTTGGAAATAGTTCAGTTTTGGGTGCCGTTATATAATTTATATTCTTTGCTATTTATCAAATTTAAACTAGATTTAAAGCATTTTTTGACACGTTTTTTATATTTGCCTGGTTGATGATCACTTGAAATTAGTTTTTCCGATGTGTCTTCATACCCCATTACATGATTCAGTCCTTTCATATTGTTGATATTTTAATCAGGTTCTAGTACAATGATATGTATATGCAATTTAAATATGGATTTCTCTACTCTTTTAGTGATTAAAATATTATTAACTGCCAAGAAAAGGTCTAATAATGCTGACTGAGTACGACGTTTGGGATATTGGCCAAAGGACCTAAAGAACTCTGAAGTAATAATGTTACAAAAACAAGGTAAACCTAGTCATATGGCTAATTCATACAGACCAATTAATCTTCAACCGGTTATATCTGAACTATTGGAAAAAATATTACTAGTAAGAATCTAAAAAAATCTTACCGCGATACCAGATCATCAATTTGGTTTTAGACAATCTCACTCCACTATACAACAGGCTCATAGGATAACTTCAATCATTCACAAAGCTTTTGAAGACAGTGAGTATTGCTCTGCGGTATTCATCGACGTAAAACAAGCATTCGATAGAGTGTGGCATGATGGGTTGATAGTTAAGATTAAAAAATGCTTGCCAAATCAATTATATAAAATACTGAAGTAATTCTTGACTGGTAGATACTTCAGAGCAAGAGTAAGAGATGCAGTATCAGATTTTCATCCAATAAAATCGGGAGTACCACAGGGTAGTGTATTAAGACCAATTTTATACACAATATATACACACGATTTACCAACACATAACAACACAATTACGGGTACATTTGCGGATGATACAATGATCATGGCAACACATCAAGATCCAGTAATCGCACCTCTAAACTTACAAGAACATCTATTCGCACTTGAGTAATGGCTGAAAGAATGGAAAATGAGTATAAATGTAGACAAATCAAAACATATCACGTTTACAATGAGAACTCAAAACTGTGAGGCAGTATTTATAAATAACATTGAAATTCCTCCTAGTACCAGCATTAATAATTTAGGGCTTTATCTAGACCGTAGACTCACATGGGGTCCCCATATCAAACAAAAAAGCAAACAAACAATGAAAAAATTCAAACAACCGTACTGGCTAATTGACAGAAAATCGAAAATCTCATACGCAAACAAAACTTTAATATACAAAACTGTACTAGTACCAATATGGAGCTACGGAATAGAATTATGGGGATGTGCAAGTGTATCAAACATAAAAATTATACAGCGTACCCAGAACAAAATATTGAGGGCAATGGTAGATGCGCCTTGGTACGTAACTAATGAGACCATCCACAGAGACCTGGAAATTAAAACTGTAAATGAAATTATAAAGGCCCGGAGCTGTTCTTATCACAACAAAATCGATGATCATTAGAACGCTGAAATACAAATTATCAACAAAATAGTTCAAACAAGAAGACTCAAGAAGAAATGGCCAAAGGACCTGCAATATTAAATTATATACAGACAGCTATAGAATAATTCTAGCAGAGGATCTCTTCAATGGAGGAGACCTCTAAACGCCAAATATAATTTATCACATAGGCTAATAGAAACTTTTTCTTCCGATCGTCTATTAAATAATAAATAAAAAAAATAAAAAATAAAAATAAAATATTATTTATAATTTTGATGCCTTTATTTTGTAAGAAATCAGATATTTCTTCTTTACCTGCAAAATATGGAATGTTTTTTGATACAAGTTTTATTTTGTTTAAGACAGATTTAGGATGAGTATAATGTTATAATTTACCAACAGTTTATTTTTTTATGATTACAGCCTTTGTCGTTGAAAGTATTGAAATGTAATCCGGTTGCGTGTCGACTATTGTCTCGTATAGTCTTTTGGGTACCGTGAGTAGCTATTTTACGGGCATTGATAACAATACGCAGGTATACAAAAAATAAACTGACTCAGAGTGTTTGCATTGCAGAGGTTTTATGCCCGCCAGATAACGATACATCGCAGGGATTCACCTGCTGCAATGTCGAGGGTATGCAACCGTTACTATATTTTTTATGGAATAAGATTCATTACTTAATACGCCTCCTCTAAAACGTCTGTCAGTTCCTTGTCATACAGAAAGAAAAAAATATTAAAAAAATTGGGAAGTTGGGGTTCTATTAAGGTATTTATTTAGTTAAATTTTAATAGCAACATGTAACTCTTCAATGTTATTAGAATCAACAGAGTATTTCAGAAATTGTATGCATTGAAATTATTTTAAAAATTGTACACATTGAAATAAATCTGTTAGTTTATTTTTTTCATTTGCCCCGTTTGTTAACAAAAAAAATGTATTTACATCAATTTTCCATTGTCTGTATTGCTGAGTGACAATCTGTATTTCCGTCCGTATTACTTGTCTGTATTGCTGAGTGAAAATCTGTTTTTCTTTTGAGGGTGAATGTAACTCTTGGTATCGACTTGATTCGCTGTTAATATTATTTCCAATTTCAATGACATTGTGATTGATAATTTGGCTACTATTTTTTGCACTAAAAAATGCACGAATTTCTTGTATGCATTCTTGAGCATAAACACCAGCTTTTCTCTAAATTCTCGTTATTGACGTTGTTGCTAATAAAGCCATATCTGGATAAACAATCCTTCACAACAAGCCGGGAAAAGCAGTTTGAATTTTTGAAGTTTGTCTGAATATGCCTAGCTGTGGGCTTCTTACAGTTGTAGAAATAAGTCAGTGATTGATGGTCGGTGTAGATTAGGAATTTGTGCCCATACAGTACAGTCTAAACTGTGGTATACCATATATTATGACCAATAGTTTCTTATATACAATGGTGTAGTTTTTTTTTATTGTCTTTTGAACTGCCTGGACACAAATGCTACTAGTAACTCTCCTGCGGGTCCGTCTTGATCTAAGATTACTCCGATTACTTCGCCACTAGCGCCAGTGGTCAAAATGAAAATTTTGTCAAAATCAGGATATTGTAGAACTGTTGCATTTGAAATTGTTTTTTTTATTTTGTTAAAAGATACTTCCTGTTTAGATCCCCAATTCTGTGGTTTGTCCTTTCTCATACAATTAATGGATTGGCAATTGGCTATTTTGATAAATTTACGGTAATACCCGACCAGACCTAGAAACATTGTTTATATCTTTCGAGTTTCTTGGCACTAAAAATGTACTGTTTGTACCTTATTATGATTAAGAGTAACACCCATCTCCGAAACTATGTGACCCAAATAAGTCAGTTCAGGTCTAAAAAATTCTCATTTAATATGCTGAAGATTCAGGTTATGCTTACGTAGCTTCTTGCAAACAGCTCGTAAACGGAAATTATATACATGAAGTGTTTTACCGTATACGATAATGTCGTCCATGTACACAAAGCATTTAAAACCTTCAACTACAGCTAAAACTAGATTTGTATGTTGTTGAAGAGTACTTAGGCCATTTTTTAGTCCAAACAGTATGCATTTGTACTATTTTTTTGTCACAAGCTGCAAAAGTTGTTTTTTTTTATTTTTTTCTATCTAACTCAATCTGATAAAACCCGCTAGCTAGATTTAGAGTCAAAAAGAAGCTTCATCGTCGCGGTTGATCCAACATCTCAGTTATATTGAGCCACGGATAAGTGTCACTGACTGTACTTTTGTTCAGTTTTTTGAAATCAACAGAGTTTTTTGGAAACAATTAAAACGTTTCATGGACTGTCAGACTGTTCCTTAATGTCATTTTCGAGCATGTCATGTACCTGCTTCTGCATTTCAGCCCGCAGAGCATGGGGTAGTCTATATTCCTTTGAATAAATTGGTTTTTTAGAACTAGTGGCAATAGAATGAATTATTATAGAAGTGTAAGTTAATTTATCACCATTCAAATAAAACAAATCAAAATAATATTTACAAATACTCAATATAAATTCCTTCTCTTCAAAATTTGTATGATCTGTACAAAACTTACTTTTTACTTTTTTAATCCGATCATAACTTTGTGTTTATCTATTTTAAATATTAAAAGAAAAAAATTATTATTAATGTTTATTGGTGCTTGAAATTTTTATAAAAAATCACTATTAAAGGGTTTCAAAATACAATTAGCAACATAGACGCCCTCCAAGATCTTATCAGCTTCGCAGAATACTTCACCTACGCTCTCTGTTGTGAAGGAAACTGTTTCTATCCTGGGAGGAATTGTATGTATATTTGTTAAGTCATTCGGAATTCCAGCTAAATTGTTAATTGCAGATTGACTAAACCTGCGACGACTATTATTAGTTTAGTTTTAACTAAAGCCCCTATATCAATAATATTACTAGGTTTGCGGCAATCTGAAACAATTGGACTATTTACAGATATTTTCGTCCGAAGAGTGGCATAAGCCGTATTAAAATTCACCGAGCATTTTGCTTTGGTAAGGGCATTTAGAGCTAAATTATTATTTGTATCATCAAGAGTCGCAAAAGCGTTCCCACTCTTGTTAAGATATTCTAGTATTTCAGCACTACTATCAGTGCTCTCTAGCTGTCTCTGATGACTTGTTTCCCTTACTAGAATTTTTCGAATATTTTTTCAATTCACATTTTTTTAATTTTTCATGCTTAGGTTTTTGGATATAATAATAATAATGCTAATAAATAAATATATTTCAATAAATATAAATTTGTACATGATATTTTTCATTTCGGTCGGATTTTACCCGTATGTATATTATCCGTCATATCTGGTAAAAACAATTTGGTGGTTCAAGGAAGGTCTCAGTAGATTTAACATCCTGTAAGCCTGTCCAATTTTCGTATTAATATGCTTTGTGAAGCTGAGTCAATGGTCCAAGGTCACATTAAAGTATTTGACAACCTGGGACAATTTAACTTCATGGCCCATTACTTTCAGTTTTTCCAAGTCAGTCAGTCTAGTCATGGCATTTTGGCTCTTTGTACATGAAGTTGCCTCCGTCTTTTGCGGATTGATAATGAATTACCATTTGTCAGTATATTCGGTGAGCTTGTCTATGTGTCTATATCTTTGTAGTCAGTAGCGTAGGTGATTGTGATGATTTGTATATGGCAGTGTCGTCAGCAAACGTCAGTAACGGTCCAGGTACTCCCGCCATCACTTGTTTAACCGTCGGATGTCCGTTGTCTACTTATACGGTGAAGTTGCGGTCTGATAGGTATGAGTGTAATGTTCTTGAAATGTACGGTGAAAAGTTGAGTCGGATGAGTTTATAAATAAGTCTGTCCATCCAGATGGTGTCAGACGTCTTCTCAAAGTCGAGTAACACAAATCCGATATGGTTTAGTCTAGTAAAATTGAGAACTGTGTTTTCTATGAGTTGTGTAAGTGGTTGTAGTGTGGAGTGTCGTTCTTTAAAACCGTATTGTGTGTCAGGTATGATTTTGTTGTGTCTTATGTGTTTGTTCAGTCTTGTGAGTAATAACTTTTCGGCTACCTTACTCATTGTGCTGAGGAGCCTCCTCGGCTGTAGTTCTATGTTATGTCTGGCTGTTTTCTTGGTTTCAATATTAAAAACATGGTGAAAGTTTTCATGAAGCAGGAAAGCAGCCTTTTGTCATAACTCTACTTGTTATGCGGGTAAGTAAAATGAAGGCGTTTGTCGGTAGTTGTTTAAATATTAAGTTTTGCAGTCGGCCGGGTTTTGTTTGTTCGGTAATTTTTTAACTATTGTTTTTATTTCAAAAACTGTGGCAGGGTCTATTTGTAAGTCATTGCCCCTGTGTAGGTCAGTGAAATTTTGCATTGTATCGTGTACGTCTCGTTTCAGGTCTGCGTTTGACATATTAGCATTTTGTTTATGTATATTTTCAAAATTTTTTGCCAATATCTCCGCTTTATCTGCTGGTGTCGTTGCTTAATTTATATCAGTTAATTTGAGTGGAGGTATGAATGTTGGTTTCCGCGTCAGTCTTTTTGCGGTTTGCCAAACTTTGTGTGGATCAGTATTTATGTTATCGAGTCTTTTGGTCCATGTGTTGTTTCGGTGGTTTTTCATTGAAAATAATTTTTGTCAGTCTGTTAACATGTTCCTTGAGTAGTCTGTATCCGGTACTTTGCCACAGTTACTTTGTGTGATTTTTAAGTTTTATATTTAATAAAATGTGTTCAGGCAAGTCGTTGGCTGGTATTGTTCTTGAGTCTAGTGTCGGAGTAGCCTGTTGTACAGCGTCTGTGATTGTCAGTGTAAGGTATTGATTGGATCAGTGTTACAGTCTCCGAAATGTCAGCGTTGTTAACGATTTGCATTGTGTGTCGTGTGTTGTCTGTGATGATGTCTCTGAAAAATAGGCAGTTAGCTCTGGAGTAATCTAGAAATTTGCATTTGGGAGTTTGGTCGACGTCTAGTGTGTCTGAAATGGTCATGAAAACTGGGTTATGGTCGGAGTTAAAAAGTGTTCTTGTTGTGGATTTGGTTGTTACGTGTAGATTTTTTGTCAATGCCAAATTGATCATGCTGTGATGGTGTGTCTGTACGGTGGCGTATCTGGCCGGTGTGTCAGGATAGTGTAGCTGAGCGTCTGTGATGTTGTATTCGGTCAGGTATTTGTAAAGTCTGTTTCCGTTTGCATTTTTGAAGTTACAGTTTTAAGATGTGTGTTGTGCTTCAAAGTCTTCTGCCATAAGAACAAATCTGTTCGAGTCCAGTAGTCTTTGTAAGTCTGTATGTTGCAGTCCGCTTGCCGGGATGTAAATCGATATAATAGTTACTTTTTATCTCTCTTGTATGCATTGATAGCTGTTATTTATCTTTCTTGTATGCATTGATAGCTGTTATTTCAGAACCGCCCGCTGTCACTATTTAGAAAAGGTTTACTTTCTAATATTGCTTATCCTCTAATCATTACCAACACTAAGTCGGTGTTTGGAAAGAGGAGTCAGCAGAAGGCACGTCCACCTTGTAATTTTGAAATAATTCGCGATAGAATCAACCGAACCACTTGTTCAGATCAAGTATCTGAATGAGGAACAAGATATATGTTATCTTGTAAGTATTAAGTCCGATTGCTTTTACAACAGCATGGTTAAAATCAATACCGGACTTCATTTTTATTATCCATACCTGAGTCTTGGGTGTACACGTATTCACCTGTAATACCATATAATCTTGACTCTTTTTCAGAGGCAATACGATTGGGAAATTGTTATATTTAATAATAGACACATCACTTGCAGAATCTAGTATAAACAAGAATTTTTCATCATTTACTCTAATGCAGACTAAGGGTTTATCTATAATTTTTTTTAGTGCTGCGGTATGTACTTCATACTTATTCTCAGATGTGTGTTCTAAATTTTCGACACACCTGGCGTCTATTAGTTCTTCTAGTTATTACCGTTTGACACGCAATTTGCCGTCGATGCTCTCGGACTGGGTGATAGTGGCACTGGAATGCTGCATCAAACATGACTCCGTCTGTCAATTTGGGATTTCTCAATCTGCATATCCAGGTTGATCATGGTTCTCCGCCGACAGTTTGAGGTTGGGTGATCCTTCATTTGACACATTTTACAGAATGGGATTGTCTTATTTTTTCTAATATTGTTGCCTTGAACTCCTCTGCGCCTCAGTTGCTTAGTCTTTATCGAATGTTGCTCTTCTTTTATAGCCATTACTATCGCCTCTCATTTTGCAATTCTACATACGTTCAAGCCTTATCTACAGAATTCAAAAGAAAAAAAAAAAGAATTTATTTAATTCGGAAAGTTTACCATTAAATTTAGGTCTTATTTCTATAGCCAGGTTTAAGGTCTCATAAAAAAATTTCAAATCCGTCTCTGTTAAAGTAAAATGATTGATTTTTTTTTTCAAATGTTGAACGTCTGGCAGAACTGTTTGCCATCTTGTCTGCAAAAAAAAAAATTATTCACTTATTTGGATTTTTAGTGTTTTGCCGCCACCCAATGCATATCTTTTCCCTTTGTTATATAGTAAAAGTTTTTACAATCTACTTAAAAGCTGTTGCATCTCTTGTTTTATTTGCTGCATTTTCTTGTTTATAACCAAGATAAACAAACATAAATGTGGAATTTCCAGGTGTGCGTAAAGATTATGTTTTGTGATAGTATATTCTAGTGGAGAAAACAGCATCTGTTGAATTTTGCGCAGCCGGAAAAACTGCTATATCATGGGCAAGCGTGCAGCATGTGGTATTTTTAAATGTGGGAAAATCATTTGTGTTAATAAGGTAAAGAACCGGATTCAAAACCCTGCGCTGAGGTTCTCCTGGGCATTAATATCGTTTATTTTACTAATTTTTGTCCTCAATAGGTGATTCATTTTATTCAGTAGTGTCTTTTTCTGAAGCGAGTGAGTGATTTGCCATCTTTCCTAACCCAACGCTTTCCGGCTATTAGTTTCTTAAACTCAAACGTTACGTAGCGTCCTTTATTGGAGACAAAGTTGTGCGGAGTGCAAGCTTTGACTGTATTTTGCAGAATTTGTTGAAAGTTTTCTAATGCGCCATCTAAATTACTTCGGCATTTTAAAGACATTTTTAAGTATATTCTTAATGATAATTTTGGTCCCTATTAATTTTTTTGTATAATACCCAGACCGTTTTATGATTATGAAGTTGACTACTTGTAAAAGTTTGATTAAGTTTTGAACTCACGGATACGATAATGGAAGTTTGGTCCAAGCTTGAGTTGTAATTTGACTGAAATTTTATGTAGTTTGTCAATTCAGCCCAAAATGAAAAAACCGAATAATTCAAGTATTCTCGCCGCATCACTAGGCCTATAGGAAGGATTTCCTGTATAAATTGTACCAATTTTTTTTTTACAGAAACTCTTCTTGGGTCAATTACTGAAGCAGGTAACAAAGTTTGATTAATTTATTGGCAGCTACTTGTAGTTGAATTGATATTGATGTTGTTTTATATCCATATTTGAGCAAAAACAGTTCTAGATAGCGTTTACATAGCCTCCATACTTAGACGTGTGACCTATTATGTTATACACCGTATCCTTATCTAAAGGGCAGTCCTTAGACTCGTAGTTCTCGGCGCTGCCGGTACCAATATATTTGAGAGTGCCCGTATTTTTTACAGTGTGAGCACTGCACGATGCATTTATGGGTATTCGGCGGTTATATTTTGATTAAATAATTTTGAAATTTGTCCACTTTGTGATATATTGTTGCAAGTTGGCTTGAAGTCAATGTATAACATATTTCGCGGTTGTTTTGCGTGTGGGTTGTGCAAGTTTCAAACATTTCTATGTATTCTTGTATGGGTTTCAAATGGTTTGTTGCGACGTGGGTTGGCCTGGTTAAACGTTTGTGAGCTGTTTGCTGGATGTACTTTTCATGCTTCTGGTTACTGAATTATATTATATATTATTTAATGTGTGTAACTCTTCTACAAGACTTCTTTTTATTTGTCAATTTATTATGCATTTTTCTATATATTATACATGTATATACATATATATATATATATATATATATATATATATATATATATATATATATATATATATTATATATATATCATATCATAAAATTCTATATTTATATATATATATATATATATATATATATATATACATGTATAATATATAGAAAAATGCATAATAAATTGACAAATAAAAAGAAGTCTTGTAGAAGAGTTACACACATTAAATAATATATAATATAATTCAGTAACCAGAAGCATGAAAAGTACATCCAGCAAACAGCTCACAAACGTTTAACCAGGCCAACCCACGTCGCAACAAACCATTTGAAACCCATACAAGAATACATAGAAATGTTTGAAACTTGCACAACCCACACGCAAAACAACCGCGAAATATGTTATACATTGACTTCAAGCCAACTTGCAACAATATATCACAAAGTGGACAAATTTCAAAATTATTTAATCAAAATATAACCGCCGAATACCCATAAATGTATCGTGCAGTGCTCACGCTGTAAAAAATACGGGCACTCTCAAATATATTGGTACCGGCAGCGCCGAGAACTACGAGTCTAACGACTGCCCTTTAGATAAGGATACGGTGTATAACATAATAGGTCACACGTCTAAGTATGGAGGCTATGTAAACGCTATCTAGAACTGTTTTTGCTCAAATATGGATCTACAACAACATCAATATCAATTCAACTACAAGTAGCTGCCAATAAATTAATCAAACTTTGTTACCTGCTTCAGTAAATGACCCAAGAAGAGTTTCTGTAAAAAAAAATTGGTACAATTTATACAGGAAATCCTTTCTATAGGCCTAGTGATGCGGCGAGAATACTTGAATTATTCGGTTTTTTTCATTTTGGGCTGAATTGACAAACTACATAAAATTTCAGTCAAATTACAACTCAAGCTTGGACCAAACTTCCATTATCGTATCCGTGAGTTCAAAATTTAATCAAACTTTTACAAGTAGTCAACTTCATAATCATAAAACGGTCTGGGTATTATACAAAAAAATTAATAGGGACCAAAATTATCATTAAGAATATACTTAAAAATGTCTTTAAAATGCCGAAGTAATTTAGATGGCGCATTAGAAAACTTTCAACAAATTCTGCAAAATACAGTCAAAGCTTGCACTCCGCACAACTTTGTCTCCAATAAAGGACGCTACGTAACGTTTGAGTTTAAGAAACTAATAGCCGGAAAGCGTTGGGTTAGGAAAGATGGCTAATCACTCACTCGCTTCAGAAAAAGACACTACTGAATAAAATGAATCACCTATTGAGGACAAAAATTAGTAAAATAAACGATATTAATGCCCAGGAGAACCTCAGCGCAGGGTTTTGAATCCGGTTCTTTACCTTATTAATACAAATGATTTTCCCACATTAAAAAATACCACATGCTGTACGCTTGCCCATGATATAGCAGTTTTTCCGGCTGCGCAAAATTCAACAGATGCTGTTTTCTCCACTAGAATATACTATCACAAAACATAATCTTTACGCTCACCTGGAAATTCCACATTTATGTTTGTTTATCTTGGTTATAAACAAGAAAATGCAGCAAATAAAATAAGAGATAAAACAGCTTTTAAGTAGATTGTAAAAACTTTTACTATATAACAAAGGGAAAAGATATGCATTGGGTGACGGCAAAACACTAAAAATCCAAATAAGTGAATAAATTTTTTTTGGCAGACAAGATGGCAAACAGTTCTGCCAGACGTTCAACATTTGAAAAAAAAAATCAATCATTTTACTTTAACAGAGACGGATTTGAAACTTTTTTATGAGACCTTAAACCTGGCTATAGAAATAAGACCTAAATTTATTGGTAAACTTTTCGAATTAAATAAATTCTTTTTTTTTTCTTTTGAATTCTGTAGATAAGGCTTGAACGTATGTAGAATTGCAAAATGAGAGGCGATAGTAATGGCTATAAAAGAAGAGCAACATTCAATAAAGACTAAGCAACTGAGGCGCAGAGGAGTTCAAGGCAACAATATTAGAAAAAATAAGACGATCCCATTCTGTAAAATGTGTCAAATGAAGGATCACCCAACCTCAAACTGTCGGCGGAGAACCATGATCAACCTGGATATGCAGATTGAAAAATCCCAAATTGACAGACGGAGTCATGTTTGATGCAGCAATCCAGTGCCACTATCACCCAGTCCGAGAGCATCGACGGCAAATTGCGTGTCAAACGGTAATAACTAGAAGAACTAATAGACGCCAGGTGTGTCGAAAATTTAAAACACACCTGTGAGAATAAGTATGAAGTACATACCGCAGCACTAAAAAAAATTATAGATAAACCCTTAGTCTGCATTAGAGTAAATGATGAAAAATTCTTGTTTATACTAGATTCTGCAAGTGATGTGTCTATTATTAAATATAACAATTTCCCAATCGTATTGCCTCTGAAAAAGAGTCAAGGTTATATGGTATTACAGGTGAATACGTGTACACCCAAGACTCAAGTATGGATAATAAAAATGAAGTCCGGTATTGATTTTAACCATGCTGTTGTAAAAGCAATCGGACTTAATACTTACAAGATAACATATATCTTGTTCCTCATTCAGATACTTGATCTGAACAAGTGGTTCGGTTGATTCTATCGCGAATTATTTCAAAATTACAAGGTGGACGTGCCTTCTGCTGACTCCTCTTTCCAAACATAGACTTAGTGTTGGTAATGATTAGAGGATAAGCAATATTAGAAAGTGAACCTTTTCTAAATTTAAATTTTTCTTTTTTGGATTTATTTTCTTAAAATCAGTGCTTAGTGTATTGAAGAATTTAAGGATATTCCCAGACAGAAGCCTGGGAAGAAAATAAAAATGAGCAGGGAAGTTCAGACCAGCGGTGCTCTGAAAACAAATTTCATTTCGGACCGATCAGATATAGACACAGACAGAGAGTTGGACGAGTACAAAAAAGTGTCACGGAAAAAAAGAGCGAAGAAGAAGAAACCAGAAAGAAATGTTGGACAGCAGCTTAGAATTAAAGACAATAAAATACATCCGAGATGCAATAAAAATCCAATTCAGATATAAGTTTCTCAATACACAATTGCACTAAATTTACACATATGCAATTCAGGAACTCGAGAAACCTAAGAAGTATTTCGCGAATGTCATTACCAGTTTTACACCTACTCAATAAAAAAAGATTTAAAAATAACGATGACTGGACTTCATCCTTCGATACCCGAATCTGAAATTTGCGAAGACCTTTATTAAAAGGCGTATAACCCAGACAAGTTGTCCAATATAAGCTGCTCATATGTATTGTCTCTCTGGACAAAGACCAAAACATGTTGGAGCTGAAGCGAATCACTAACATTGGGATCCCCAGGTAAAACAAATTTTAGTAAACTATACAAACTGACAAAAATACTAAACACAAACATGACTTATAACGACAACTACACAACAATTTTAAACTTTCTTACATCATCCCCATAAACCAATCACAAGACTTATAAATGCATTTCATTTCAAATGGACTTCAAAACAAAGTTGACGAACTGAGACAGACGATAAAAAAATACAATGTGGGCATTATACTGACCAACGAAATACATTTGAAATCTACGGACAGACTCTACATCAACAACTACAATGTTTACATAAATAACAGACAGACGAACGCACGCGGATGTGGCGGCACTGCGATCTTGATCAAGTCTATCAGACAGCGGGCGGTTCTGAAATAACAGCTATCAATGCATACAAGAGAGATAAATAACAGCTATCAATTTGTTGAAAGTTTTCTAATGCGCCATCTAAATTACTTTGGCATTTTAAAGACATTTTTAAGTATATTCTTAATGATAATTTTGGTCCCTATTAATTTTTTTGTATAATACCCAGACCGTTTTATGATTATGAAGTTGACTACTTGTAAAAGTTTGATTAAATTTTGAACTCACGGATACGATAATGGAAGTTTGGTCCAAGCTTAAGTTGTAATTTGACTGAAATTTTATGTAGTTTGTCAATTCAGCCCAAAATGAAAAAACCGAATGATTCAAGTATTCTCGCCGCATCACTAGGCCTATAGGAAGGATTTCCTGTATAAATTGTACCAATTTTTTTTTTACAGAAACTCTTCTTGGGTCATTTACTGAAGCAGGTAACAAAGTTTGATTAATGTATTGGCAGCTACTTGTAGTTGAATTGATATTGATGTTGTTGTAGATCCATATTTGAGCAAATACAGTTCTAGATAGCGTTTACATAGCCTCCATACTTAGACGTGTGACCTATTATGTTATACACCGTATCCTTATCTAAAGGGCAGTCCTTAGACTCGTAGTGCTCGGCGCTGCCGGTACCAATATATTTGAGAGTGCCCATATTTTTTACAGCGTGAGCACTGCACGATGCATTTATGGGTATTCGGCGGTTATATTTTGATTAAATAATTTTGAAATTTGTCCACTTTGTGATATATTGTCGCAAGTTGGCTTGAAGTCAATGTATAACATATTTCGCGGTTGGTTTGCGTGTGGGTTGTGCAAGTTTCAAACATTTCTATGTATTCATGTATGGGTTTCAAATGGTTTGTTGCGACGTGGGTTGGCCTGGTTAAACGTTTGTGAGCTGTTTGCTGGATGTACTTTTCATGCTTCTGGTTACTGAATTATATTATATATTATTTAATGTGTGTAACTCTTCTACAAAACTTCTTTTTATTTGTCAATTTATTATGCATTTTTCTATATATTATACATGTATATATATATATATATATATCAGAATCATATGTATATATATATATATATCAGAATCATATGTATATATATATATATATATATATATATATATATATATATATTGATTGTTTCTTTTCCGAACAGTAAATCCAATAATAAAAAACAATTTGTTTTTTGAAGATGTTTAATAACGACGTTTTGGAACTAGATACGTTCCATCAACAGGTTCATTCTGTAATAATTTATATATTCATATCAGTAATATGTTTTTGTTAAAAACACTCGATTTTTTCTGCGGATATTTGTAAATGTTTTGACTTCACAAGCCATTAATATACTGACACACTGACACTGACTTAATCAGTGAAAATTTCAATCCTGGCTTGTTTAACGACATCACATACGCGCCGCTCGGAACGTAAAAGATTCGCTTTTCATCCCATTTCTCAACATACGCTTGGGCTTCACGACCAACAGGGCATCCTATAATAATCGACATAACTTTTGAAATACCTTGAAAACCTTCATTAAAGATAATAACTGCTAAGTAGCTAGCAATTTCAATAATTTTAGGATAAGAATGAAGATGTTTAGGAGCGAAAGTCCAAATCAAAGAATTCAAAGATTTGTTATTGTTATGTGTCTCTGCTCCTAAACAAACTTTGTATAAACGGATATATGAATAAAAAGGAGGCCGGGTATAATGCCGACGGTACACAATAGGCCCGGGCTCTAACTGCCAACTCAGCGCTCCGAACCGCTCTTTCTTTTACCTGCTGTATCTTTAAAACGATTTCGATTTTCCAAAATCGCTTTACTACCGTATTCTAGACATGTTAAGGGAGCAATTTATGAAAAAAAATCGATTCTTTCAACCCATCACATATGAAGACCCCCTTAATCTTAGTATTAAATTGGCAGATTTTAATAATCCATGGTATCAGGATATGGAAATGCACTACACTATGTAAAATAAACATTAAACTTGTAATTAAACAAAATTTTCACAAAATACTAATTCAAAAAAATCACAAATAGATAGTGTGTAATAAATGTGTTGTTTGTAGACTGGTTGAAGAAATAATAGAGAAAAGACTTTTCCAAAAACATACAATTATTTAATTTATGACAAACATGTTACACCAGAATGAGTCTTTGAGTCAGATAAATCGTTATGTACTGTGGAATTGTCAATTTCATTCAAAAGGTACGTTTGTAAAAAAAGGTACAATTTTATTCAAAAGGTAAATGAAGTAAACATTTTGTGTTCAGTAAAATAACATTGTGCAATAAACATTTTATTGAACGACTTGTAGCGGATAACACATATTGCTAATTTAGGTTTTCATATTTTAGATTTTAAATTTTAATACACTGATGATGAGACAAACCTAATCTCGAACCGTTTGTAAAATTATTATTTAATAAATTATTGCAGAAAAGAGTGTTGTTTGTTTATATTTTCAAATTAATATCCATATATCCACTCAGAATACATTTGTTATATATATATATATATATATATATATATATATATTGTTGTACATCTCAGATATTACAAGTTGCTAACCACTGTCATCGTATTAGATTTCTAACAAGTCCAGACTGAAATCTTAGAATCCCTGAGCTTTAGCTGATATTAACGGTTCATATTAACTTTTCTTAGACTATCGCATAGTAGCTGACATCAACATCTTCTCACAAAGTCGGGAACCTACGTCGACAAATCTATCCAAGTTCATATTATCGACATTCGGCCTAGTTAACAATTCTCACCAAGCTCGTATGAATAACATTTTGTTTAATCAGCTAAATTTATTACTTTGTCCTTTTCGTTGCACAGAATTTTCGAAACAAATCCCCACTACGTTTCAAAGGATTTTAGTTTTAATAATAATGAAATAAATCAGTCTTAATCTGTCGGTCGCCGGGCAAACATTTCTCTACCAATACCTCCGAGTTCATTGTAATTAAAATGTAATAGAGTGAAATTTTTAAAATAGTCTTTTTATTTATCAATCTTAAGTATTTTCAGCAAGTGAAAGTTTTCAGGAACTCCGGAAGGTCTAGAGCATCGACACCGATTTGCATATAGCGGCGCCAACAGCCCTTTCTGTTTATCAACGGGGATCCAACCTATTTGGTGACAGCGGTGTTTGACTGTTGAAGTAACATTTAAAAATTATTTGTGAGCTTGAAAGAACGGCGTTTGAAAAATAATTGCCAAGAGCGACAAAAAAAATATAAGGGTGCTACTTTAAACTAGGCAGTACATCGTGGAAAACTTTGCCTCCGAGGATAGCCTTGTCAAAAGTGGACGATGCGCAGAAAACCAAAGACACAAAATATTGAATAAAATCAAGACCCGAAGTAAAAAATAAGTCAAGACTCAAAGTAATAAAATAAATCACGACCCGAATTAAAAAATAATTCAAGACCCGAAGTAAAATATAAATCAAGACCCGAAATAATAAAATAAATCAAGACCCGAAGTAAAATGAAAAAATAATTAAGAAACAAAAATACAAATCAAGAATGAATAAGAAAAATCAAAAAAACTCTAGTATATAGCAGAAATCAAGATTCAAAAATCAAGAAAAATTGTAAAAAAATCAAAAAAAGTGAAAAGTTATAAAATCAAAAAATAAAAGTGTTAGAAAATTTCAGTACATATTCGAGTCAAATTGCGAGTCCCACCTTGAACTAGTACAAGTATTAGGCCAAACGGAAAATATTCAGAATGATTCCAAGTTACTAAACTAAATTTAAATATTCTGTATATTGTAAATTTTTGCGCTTCTGTTTTATTGTATTTTTCTTAATTTTTTTTTCTTCTTTTTTCTTTTTCAATCAAATAAATAATGATGAATAGCACAATCGAATCAATTTCTGATGCAAGATTTTGTTTCCAAACTGCAATTTCTCTAATTTCAACTTTAAACGGAGAACCTTCAATGCTTCCTGCATTTGTTATAGCATTTGATTTATTAAATACCGATTTGACACTCACAGAAGCGGAAAAATCACTTACTATTATAAAACTAAAATTAGATCCGAAAATTTTAGCAAAAATTCAATTTATGAAAATAGAATCATGGACAAATTTAAAAGCTTATTTAACAAAAGAATATTCGGTAAAAAGACCTATTGCAAGTTTATTATCTGAAATAACTAGTTTAAAACAAAAATATGATGAATCTAAAAAAGTTTTAGAGACAAAATAGAAAAACTATTACGACAAATTTATTACTCAAACATAAATTTACTAGGACAAGACTCAGCTGACAGAACGCAAACAACATACACAGAAGTAGGCATAAAATCTTTCGAAAACGATCTTAAAGAACCCATAAAAACTCTAGTAAAATGTTGTAGATTCACTAGTATCTCAGATGCAATTAATTTTGCGATAGAAAAAGAAAGCACTAGAAACGCGACAAAATTTACTAATAATCAATTTCGTTTCAGAAATCCTAATACCAATAATGTTACTTGTTTTATTTGTAAAAAACGCGGTCATATAGCTCTGCAATGCTATTTAAATCAAAATAATAGCAAATATTTAATGAACACAAATAATGGTACTAATAATAATAATAAATTTTGTAGCTACTGCAAAAACCGGGACATTTAATTCAAGAATGCAAAAATCCAAACCGAAAAAATTTTTATCCGAGAAATAATAGTAATAACTTGCCAAAATCTTTTATTCCTACAAATGAAAATAGACAGGCATATTATTGTCAGACAAATAACACAAATGAACAAACTCAAGAACCGAACAAACAAGAACAACTACCTCAGACATCGGCTTCAAAAAACGGATTGGGGCCCGTACCGACACGGGCATTAACGAATTAAAAACTCAAGTTCCAAATAGTTTTTTTTTAAATAATTCAAAAACATTTGATATCATACAATTATTCACTACTAACACAAACGATACTTTTTCAAAAATTTTAGTTGACACAGGTAGTGACATTTCATTGATAGATTTAAAACAATTAGATTTGGATTCTACCATTTACACAAAATTGAGTATAGAAATTGGCGGTATAACAAACTATACAATTAAAATTTTAGAAGCGGTATTTTTAGGACTAAATTTTATTGAGCAAGAAACCGAATTTCTATTTCAAGTCGTAAGAAACCTACCAACTAGGGAAATGGGCATTATAGGGAAAGATTTTTTAACCCAATTTAAAGCGAATATCAATATAGAATCCAAAACAGTCATGTTAAATTTTGAAAATGAAAGTATTTGTGCAAAATTATTTAATTCAAAAGATTATGTCATACCACCCAGAGTTGAAAAAATTTTACATGTAAAAACTAATTTTAGCGAACCAAAAGTATATTAATTAAAATGTTTAATGGTTTAATTATGGGAAATTGCTAGTCGAACCGAATCAAAATTTTGTACATATAAATGTTATTAATCCAACACAATTAGAACAAATTTTAAGTGAAAGTGAAATAATCCTTGAAAATTTAGATAATTATGAAATTTTAGAAAGAAAAACACAAGATCTCAATAATAATTCAGATATTGATTTAACATGTTTATTTACAAAATCTTCTAATAATACAAATAATTCTCAACCAATTGTAAATGAAAACGAAAGAATTCAAAATGTTTTAAATTTGATTAGAACTGATTACATGACCCATTTAGAAAAAAACAAATTTTACGTATCTGTCAAAATATTAATGATTTTTTTTTGGAAAATCATAAGTTAACACATACCGAGACTTTAACACATAGCATGCCCGAAGAGAAAGAGTAAAAATCAAATTAGTACAATGTTAGAAAATGATATTATTCAAAAATCACAAAGTAATTGGACTTTTCCTCTTATTGTAGTTCCTGGGAAACCAGATAGTCAAGGTAATAAAAAATTGAGAATTTGGGTAGATTTCCGAAAATTAAATCAGTAACAAAGTCAGGCGCATTTCCTTTACCAAATATTACAGATCTAATTGATCAATTAGGTAATTCAAGATTTTTTACAACGTTAGATTTAGCACAGGGTTTTTATCAAGTACTTTTAAATAAAGAAGATAGAGAAAAAACTGCATTTTCAACAGATTTAGGTCATTTCGAATACAAACGATTACCATTCGGTTTAAATGGTGGTCCAGCGACTTTGCAAAGATTAACAAATTCAGTTTTATCAGGTCTACAAGGTATACGAACACTAGTTTATATGGATGACATAATCGTTTACGGAAAAACAGTAAAAGAACATAATGATAATGTAGTAGAAGTATATCAAAAATTAAGGGAACATAATTTAAAATTGCAGCCAGATAAATGTCAGTTTTTAATGCACGAAATTTCATATTTAGGTCATGTTATTAGCGCAGACGGTGTATTACCAGACCCTGAAAAAATTAGAGCAGTCAGTGAATTTAAAACGCCATCAAACCCCAAAGAGATTAAACTAGTTTTAGGATTATCAGGTTATTATAGGAAATTTATAAAAGATTATTCAAAAATAGCGAATCCATTAAAAAAATTATTAAAGAAAAATTCAAAATTTATTTGGTCCGAACAATGTGAAATTTCATTTAATACATTAAAAGAAAAATTAATAAATCTTTAAATTTTACAATACCCAAATTTTAATAGAAATTTTTCAGTAACAACAGACGCAAGTGGCCTAGCTATAGGAGCAGTTTTCTCTCAGAATGTAAACGGTTCTGATCTTCCAATTTCATAACAATCTAGAACATTGAATAAAAACGAATTAAATTATTCCACAATAGATAAAGAATTATTAGCAATAGTTTGGAGCCTTAATCATTTCAGTCCTTACTTATACGGAAAATTTTCAAATTATATACCGAACACATGCCCTTGATATATTTGTATAATTGTAAAAATCCGAATTCTAGACAAATGCGTTAGCGACTAACCCTAGAAGAGTTTGAATTTGAAATTATTTCTAAAGCGGGAAAAACAAATACAAATGCAGACAGTTTATCTAGATCATTTTTCGAATTGCAGAATGATAATAAAAATATTCAGAAAAATTCGAGAGAAAATACAAAGGAAATACAAGAAAATACAAAGTTTACACTTTTAGCCACTACATCAAGCGATGATTATCAAGCATTTTTAGATACCGCAAATAAAAAAATTATTTTTAATATGAACAAAGTAGAGAATAATGACAATTTCACTACTTCAATAACTAAAAATCAAAATATTTTAATATTTGTATCAAAGACTACAAAAGTATCTGAAAAAATACAAAGTCTAGTTGATCTTTTCGAACATAAAAACGTTTTAGAAAAAATTAATAATGCAAATAAACAAAACTTCATAGACATTCAATCTTCAACTAATCACATAATATATTCTATTGCTATTGACGAAATTTCACAACCAAAACTAGCTGCTTTTTTTTATTGTTTATGTAATTTAAAGAAATATTTGTTAGAAAATAACATAAAATATATTGCAATTACTAATGCAATTCAGTTTCCAAATTTTTGTCACTTTTCTTACGAACATTTTTGAATGATGCTAAGATATATTTTTAAAGATACAAATATTAAAATCGAAAATTATTTAGATAAAATAATTGAAAATTCAACAAAAGATGAAATAGAAAAAGTTTTGCATAATTTACATATTTCTCAAATTAATGGTGGTCATTTAGGCACAAGAAAAACTTATAACAAAATTAGAAATTTTTACAAGTGGCCAAAAATGAGAAGACAGATCAAAAATTTTATAAGTACATGTGCAGAATGTCAAAAAATAAAGTATCCCGGAAAATTAAAGAACCTATGGTAATCGCAACTACTGCTAAGGAACCATTCGAAACAGTTTGTTTTGATTTATGCGGGCCGTATCCCATTTCAGATAATATAATCAAAATAAATACCTTTTAACTTTTATTTGTGATTTGACCAAGTTTGCAGGCGCAATACCTATTCCAAACCAAAAAAGTGCTACAGTTGCAGAAGCCTTGTATCAGAAATTATTTTCAAATAAGGTATTCCCAAAGAAGTTTCGTGAGATTTAGGAACAACTTTTACTAGTAATCTGTTTAAAGACGTTTGTAAACTTCTAAAAATCAAAAAAGAACTACATCACGATACAGACCAGGTTCTGACGGCGCTTGTGAACGTATTCATAGGGATCTCATACAAAATATTAGATCATATGTCAATAGTACGCAAACCAATTGGGATAAATGTGTTAAATATGCAATTTTTATTCACAATACAACTGTTCATAAATCAACAAATAACACACCGTTTGAATTACTATTTGGACGAAAAATTGAATTACCTTTATTTATTAATAAGGGAAAAGACATAATGTACAACTATGACATATATACAAACGAACTGAAATCTAGATTACAACAGGCGAATTCAAAGGCACGTGAAAATCTTATAAAAAATAAAGAAAAATCTAAAGAATATTATAATAGAAATTCGAATCCAAAATTATTTAAAATAGATGACCTAGTATTACTTAGAGATGAAATACCGTACCCTAGAAATTGCAAAAAAGTAATGCCACTATTTAAAGGTTCGTATAAAATATTAACTAGTGGGGCGCATGACATCGTGTCTTAAGGCAAATTGCTGAAACTTCCCGTACCAAAAATTTTTTTTTTTTGAAAAGATTAACATTTTTAGAAAAAATAGATTTTTGAGAAACTATAAATTTTTGACAAAAACTTACTTTTTGTTGAAAAATTTATTTTGAAATATTTTGGAAATTCTGAACTTTTTTTAAAAGCAATCGTACTGCTTTAAATGCATATAGACTAAATATCGAAGCGCGTAAGCGCCGCGTTGTCGTCTAACGGATAAACACTGGTGCGAAACCTATAGGGATGTTAACAAAACTTATACTTATTGTTAAAATCTCTATAAAATATCTGATAACTTGATATGCATATGTCTAATGATTATTGTTGACCGCCAAATGTTATTATTTTTTATTTTTTTTACTAGATCTCCGAAACCGCTACACATATCTTTATGAAAATTTGATCAAATCTTCATCTTGTTAATACAAGTAAAATGTTTTTTGAATTATACAAATTGGACGCTCCGTTCTCTTAAAAACTGAGTTACCGTTTTTGGCCCTTTTTGTCCCATATTTTCGGAACGGCTAGACCTGCCTTTGACAAAAACTAATCAGCAGGTCTCCTTATCAATACGAATCGAATGTTTTTTTAAATTTTCAAATTGCTTCATCCGTGTTCCCGAAATCGTCGACGAAAATTTGTATCCGAACACACACACATGCACGCACACACACACACACATACACACACACATACATCAATTTTCTCTAAGGTATGCCATCATATTCAGAAACCTTTAAAACGTAAAGATATATAAAAATTTTCATTTTCGATTTTTTTTTGCGATTACTATGACTTACCCTACAGAAAGTTAATTATAAATAAATCAATTTATCATCTCCAGAACATTAACAATCGTCATTTCATTTCGAATCAAATTTCAAAAAAAATAGTTGCCAAATTTACACAAAATTGAAAAAGTGTTCCCGCATAGTCACAGTCTAAACGCATTTGCAAATAATTCTGTGCGACATTTTCACTTATACTGTGCTCAGCTTGGCGGCATTTTCACATTTTTCAATAATTTTCACAAAATTGAAAAAGTGCTCCCAAACAGTCTAAACGCACTTGGGTAAACATTTGTACCAGAGTGGCGCTCAGACTGTGCTTAGCCTGGGTGATTTTTTGAATTTTTAATCCAAAATTACAAAAAAAAATTTTTGAAAAAAAAATTAGAAACAAACAATTTTTTTTTCCAAAATCAATTATTTTGTTAAAACAAGCAGAAAGTTCTTTGAATCATTTAAATCGGACGCTTAGTGCTCTCAAAAACTGCCATTTTTTTAACATTCAGCTCTGTATCTCCGAAACCGCTGGGCCTACCTTTGCCAAAATCTAATCAGCACATCTCCCTATCAATAGAAATCGAATGTTTTTCAAACCATTCAAATCGGTTGATCCGTTCTCTTAAAAACTCGCTTTCTATTTTTAGCACTCTTTGCTCCATATCTCTGCTAATCAGCACATCTCCCTATCAATAGGAATCGAACGTTTTTTAAACCATTCAAATCGGTTGATCCGTGCGCCCGAAAACGTGGACGAAAAAAAGCGGACATACAAAACACACACACATCCATTTTTTCTGGGGTATGCCAAAATGTTCAGAAACCTTCAAAACGTCGAGAAATGTAAAAATTTTCAATTCCAATTTTCGGCCCATTACAATAACTTACCCTACGGGAAGTTAAAAACAGATGATATAAATAGTACCATACTTATTAAAAATGAACCTGTACAAGTACATAATAATAAATTGAAAATCTTCACAATAGTATTTTTTTGTTTGCCTTAGCATACCAATTTTTCAACATATGGTTTCAACAGATTAATAATCAAAGTTATCCTCGTAATAAAATTTTATTATGAATAATATCAATTATTTAAGCTCCACAGTATTTAATATTAATGGAATTATTGATGATATAGTACTTTTAAAATTATTTGAATACCTAAAGTTATATTTACGTTGTGAATTAAAGAATTCAAACTTTATTATGATACATAATTATATATTTTATGAAAAAAAGCGAAGTGAATTATATATTGAACTTCAAAAACCTCCACTGACCAAATCGATTGGTGTCGTCACTCTAAGATAGTTTTGGAGTGCCGACGTTCTAACTACACGAAACCAGTATATTTTAATATGCGAACCTCCTTACACATGGATAGAACAACTATATTTCCTTTTATTGTTTTACTATACTTTCTATTTCTTCCACGCCGTGTGAATTAATTTCACAAAAATAACCAATTTTAAACTATCTCTATCTATTTTAGGAATGAATATTATAATTATTCTCAGTATGATATTTTTGTCCTATGGACAACTCGAACCTATTAACGCATGTAGATTTATCAGAATTTAGAACATATTTTAAATACATTATTAATATTCACGAACAAACAAAAGAACATTGCAATGTCTCCAAAATTTTAGAATGCAATACAATATTAAAACAGATGGAAGTAGATTGTAACAACATCAAATTCAAAATATATTGATTCAAAAAATGCTAGGAATAGATAACAGAATATCAAAAAGAGCTTTAGTAAATATTATTGGTTTTATATCTAAAACTCTTTTTGGTACTTTAAATGAAAATTATGCTATTTTTTATGATGCTCAAATTAAAATCTTTCAAAATAATCAAAATCATATTCTAGAACTTGCAAAGCAACAATCATCTATTTTTGAGTCCCAATTAGCTTATTTTAAAAACAGTACAGAAAATATGAATTATGTTTCAAAACAATTAACGGAAAACACAAATAAATTTTATGAATTGGAAAAAGATGTTAAAACCAATAATATCATAACAACTCTGAATAGTGTTTTTATATTATTCACAAATATTATAAATGAATACCAATTAACACAATCAAAAATCGTTGAAATTATTATAAGCTCTATGGAAGGCAAATTACATCCATATGTTTTTTCAAATGATATTTTTTATAAGCAATTACAACACATAAATTTAAGTTTACCTATAGATTTTAGATTACCTTTTGATGTACAATCATTAAATATTCAAAAATTATATAAATCTATTGAAACTCATATACATTTCTTTAATAATAAATTAAATTTTCTATTAATAATTCCGATTATTACACCAAAAAATTACAATGTTTATTAAATTTCAGTAATTCCAAAGTTAATAAACCAAAATATTTATTCTGTTTTAATTACAAAAGAGCATATAATAGTGATAGATTCCGATATACACGAGTATTTTTTTGTAACGAATTATATTTAAATAGTTGTATAAAATTGGATGAAAAATTAATTTGTGAACAAAATAAACCTATATCTATTTATAATGATCACAATAATGAATGTGAAATAGAACTATTTCTTCAAAAATTGAATGTACCTTCAACATGCAATAAGAAAATTTTTAATATTACTCATCCATTATTTTTGCAATTATCTTTTCCAAATTCATGGATCTCTATTTTTCCAAGTAAAGACATTATTGATATAAGTTGCAATAATACAAGAAAATCAATACTTTTATCACAAATCGGGAAATTAAAATTAAAACCAGGCTGCAAAGCACAGAATAGATTTACAAAATTGCATACAAAAGAAAATTTTAAAAGCTCAGTTACAATCAAACTTAACTATATTTCAAAAGTAGATATGAGTAATATTATAAATATGGAAATACATAATAATACTGTACCACAAATACCAAAGTATATGAAAAATTTAGAACATAAAGACGTAATACCAGAATTATATAAATTAAGTAAAAATATAGAAGATTTTAAACGAAATTCAAATATTGACTCAGAGGAAGTACAACTAAGACCAAACAATATTTTTCATTGGATAATATCAATTTCATTAATAATTTTAGCTTCTATCATATTTAAATTCAAATCTATCATAAGAAATATCTTTAAAAGAACTATCAATGAAACCAATACTAATATCGAAGAAAATGTAAGTAATGATATAGAATTGAGAAGAGAAAGTCCAAATCCTGCAATAAATTAGAAAAAATATATCGTATATTTTTATCTTAGTTGTATAATATATGAAATAGATATTAAAATTTTAATTTTCTACTACAAGCATAAAATAATTATAAGTTGAATTTTACAATCTTTCGTAATTATCATATCATTATCAATTTTTAAGGGATAATTTTGAAATTATTACATTCTTATTAATTTTAAATAGTTGATTTATGATTATTAAATATAGTATAATAGATTATTGATAATCAATCATTAATTTACTGATTTCCAAAGAAATCCATTGTTGACTTATTGATTATTAGTTATCGATTGATTGATTGATTGATTGATTGATTGATTGATTGATTGAATATTGATTATTAATTATTAATTATTGACTATTGATTATTAAATATTAATTATTGATTATTGATTATCAATTGATTTTATTGATTTTTTTTATTAAATACAATATATAGATAGTAAACATAATTTTGATAATAATTCCTTGAAAACAAATTCTTGTATTAATTTAGATTTTATTACAAAAGTCAATGATTTAGTTAATGTTTAATAAGTAATTATTTCAAGTTTTAGGTAAATTTAGAAAATATCTCATATAAATTTAGAATTTTATAGAAATATTAGTTAAAGAAAAGTGAACTTCCATATCTTTTATTTCCAATTTAAATCTAAAAGCTAATTTAAGAATATTCAAGATTACTGTTTCTGTTGATTCAAACGTATTGGGGATTGAAAATTTTTTTTTTCGTGATTTTCATAAGATATATTTCATACTTTAGATTATCTCAATTACTTTGAGAGAGGTGCTGTACACCCCTTATATTACAAGCTGCTAACCACTGTCATCGTATTAGATTTCTAACAAGTCCAGACTGAAATCTTAGAATTCCTAAGCTTTAGCTGATATTAACGGTTCATATTAACTTTTCTCAGACTATCGCCCAGTAGCTGACATTAACATTCTCTCACGAAGTCGGGAACCTACATCGACAAATCTCACCAAGCTCATATTATCGACATTCTGCCTTGTTAACAATTCTCACCAAGCTCGTATGAATAACATTTTGTTTAATCAGCTAAAATTATTACTTTGTCCTTTTCGTTGCACAGAATATTCGAGACAAATCCCCAATACGTTTCAAAGAATTTTAGTTTTAATAATTATGAAATAAATCAGTCTTAATCTGTCGGTCACCGGGCAAACATTTCTTTACCAATACCTCTGAGTTCCTTGTTATAGTGAGGTCTATAAAATCAATAAATACTCATTGTAATACAAAAGTTTGAAAAGAAAACGAAAAAAACACCTAAAAACTCAATAATTCACTATTATTTATATTGTCCATATGTATAAAATGTTTGAACATCTAACATAATTTTCGAACAGAAATTGTCTACTACAAGGGTTCGCAGTTCGAAAATTTCCCAGACTTTTGTTTTGAAGATTCACACCGCAAGACGGAGCAAGACCTCGCCGCAGGTCAAATGCACATCGCTTGGGACTCAGTCTGATACTTAAGATTTAAAATTTAAGATAAGACATATATTTCAATAATTATGAATGTGTACATAACACTTCCTATTTTGTTCGGAATTCTACCCACAGGTATATCATCCTTCACATCTGTTCTATCAATACAATAATAATTATTTCAAATATAAAAGGTGTGATAAAATAGTATAACAAAAAAGGAGATAAGGGAAATTTTCCCAAAAAAAAAAATCACATAATATTTGTAATAATAAATGATTATACAAAAAGAAAAACAAAACAAAAGATTTATTCGCTCTGAAGAAAAATCGGTAACGAGACAAGTATCATCAGCTGCAATGGGTCGATCAGTATAATGTTTGGCATGACGTGTTTGCCAAACCAAACTATGTCTCTATCAAATTGACCGAGACCCGCAATGTTAGTATTAGGGTGATCCCCACATTGTCGGTACGTCAGTTTGTTTATGTATGTATTTTGTAGAGAACTAATGTCTAGTCAGTGAGTCCCTTATTTTGTTGAGTACTAGTCGTAGTGTTTTATTTTATACTGTCTGTAACTTCCGTAAGTTGGTCTTAGTCGTCACGTTCCATGCTGGAGCAGCATATATCATTATAGGTCTGATCAGTGTAAGGTAAAGTGTCCGCTTGTTCTTCACGCTTAACGGGCTGTTGTGGTTCAAGAGATGTTTCAGTAGATTTAACATCCCGTACGTCTGTTAAAATTTTGTGTTAATATGTTTTGTGAAGCTGAGTCTATGGTCCAAGGTCACACCAAGATATTTGGCATCCTTGGACCACTTAACTTCATGGCTCATTAATTTAAGTTTTTCCAAGTTAGTCAGTCTAGTTATGGCATTTCGGCTCTTTGTAAATAAAATGCCTCCGTTTTTTGCGAATTGATCCTGACCTGCCATTTATCAGTATATTTGATTAGCTTGTCTATGTGTGTCTATGTCTTTGTAGTCAGTAGCGTAGGTGATCGTGATGATTGGTATATGGCACTGGCGTCAGCAAGTGACAGTAACGTTGTGTCGGCGTCAGTAGGTATGTCGTGGATGTAAACGTTAAACAGTGACGGTCCCAGGATTATGCACTGCGGACCTCCCGCCGTCACTTGTTTAACCGTCGAAAGTCCGTTGTCTACTTGTACGGTAAAGTTGCGGTCTCAGAGGTCTACGTTTGACATATTGGCATTTGTTTATGTATGTTCTCGAAGTTTTTTACCAATATTTC
Source organism: Ctenocephalides felis (assembly GCF_003426905.1). Taxonomy (NCBI): domain Eukaryota; kingdom Metazoa; phylum Arthropoda; class Insecta; order Siphonaptera; family Pulicidae; genus Ctenocephalides; species Ctenocephalides felis. The sequence goes on from NW_020538040.1 coordinate 118,216,730, forward strand.
CGCCTTGTCTGCTGGTGTCGTTGCGTAACTGTTGTCAGTTAATTTGAGTGGATGTACGGATGTTGGTTTCCGCGTCAGTTTTTTCGCAGTTTGCCAGACTTTGTGCGGGTCAGTATTTATGTTCTCGAGATTTTTGGTCCAAGTGTTGTTTCGGTGGTCAAGTATTTTATTGAAAATAATTTTTGTCAGTCTGTTAACACGTTCCTTGAGTAGTCTGTCACCGGTTCGTTGCCACATTTTCTTCATATGATTTTTAAGTTTTATCTTCAATAATATATGTTTTGGCAAGTCGTTAGCTGGTGTTGTTCTTGAGTCTAGTATCGTAATAGCCAGTTGTACAGCGTCCGAGATTGTCAGTGTAAGGTGTGTTAAAGCCTCCTCAATTTCAGTGTTGGAACGATTGGCATTGTGTGTCGTGTGTTGCCTGTGATGATATCTCTGAAAAATAGCCAGTTGGTTCTGGAGTAATTTAAAAATTTGCGTTTGGGAGTATGGTTGACGTCTAGTCTGTCTGAAATGGTCATGAAAACTGGGTTATGGTCGGAGTTAAAAATTGTTCTTGTTATTGCCGGTTTACGGCCGGGCTCCGGACCTTATTTGTAAGTGTTCAACCACACTGTACAGCATATCCGCGGGCATGTGTCGTTTACGCTAAGAGGGTAAAGAAATTGTTTGAAATTAACTGGGTCTGCGGACCGCAAATTTCATATGCAAACCGCCGTTTCGACGGTTGTTAAAGGTCTAGCCCAGTGTTTCCCAACGTGGGGCGCACGCCCCACCGGGGGGCAATTTGAAAATTTTGGTGACTTTAATGTAATGTAGTATAGTATCGGTAAAACATTTAACAAAAAAATGCTTATCAGATTTAGAATAATAGTCCCGGTTTCGCCCGGACGGTTTTAGTTTTCAACCTTGCTTTCCTGGTGCCGGAGTTGTGTTTTTTCTGCCTGGTTGACTTGATTTTTTTAAAAAAAATAGCTTGGATTTGAATTTTTCTCATTACTTTTTAATAAAATTACAACTACCCATTATAATCTGAAAATAATATATGCAATAAACTTTATATAAAACTAACAAAAACATTGCGAAAAAGAATGTTGCGGAATGCAGCAATTCTTTTGGTTCCAGTAGCCCTTCATTATTTTTTAAACTACTATATTCCAATTTACGAAAATTACTAAAAAATTAGATAAATCAAGTTTCTAACTGCTTGGCATAAATACTTTAAGATCAGTGACAAGACTCGACTTGAAATATGCACAAGAAAAGTGATTTAATACTTAAGTTAATTGCTAAGCTTTATGCGAACAGAGATCGTTAATGATACAAGGCTTTAAAAGTGGAAAAGTTGTAAATATGACGTGAGCTTTTTACTCATTGTCAGTAACTATGGCTAAAAATGGTATTAATTTTAAACAAACTAATTTTGGACAACTTAATTAAAGCAATGATCGATTCGGCTAATAGAAACAGTTTGGCTATGTTTATTGGGGGTTGGTTGAAACTTTTCTCCACATCCACCAAATATTCGTGACCATTTAAAACTCCTGAATTTGAAAAAAATTATGATGGTGTCAATTGTGCCTAATTCAATTTTTGCTAATAAAAACTAGACGTTTTATAAACTTGGGATGATGAAGTTTCTTGGAAAATAACAAAAGATCATCGATCAAAATGATATACAGAACAAAATTATTTAATTTCACGCAAAAATTGTCTTTGATTTTCTAACAAAAATGCGCACTTACTTAGTTGCCAATCTGATAACTAAAAAATATTTAACAAAAGAATATATAAAATTTAGATATAATTCCGTTCTGAGTTAAAAAAATATCAACTACTAAGTAGATTCGTTAAGGAATGGCTTTATGGAGAAACTGAAAACAAATTCCCAAATGTCATCATATGTACAAAAATTTGCTATAATTTATTGTAAAAGAGAAAAAGCTAAGTAAGTTAGAAGTAATATAAAATCTTTTAGCTTAAGTATTGCATTAAATAAATTTCGAAAAAACAGCAATAAAATAAGTTTCAAATTTTCGTTTGTTGGCTTATCCCGAAATTTTACTTATGCTGTTTAATAACAATTTAATAGCGATTTTATCTTAAAAGTTATCATTCACATTTTTTCAGTAACAAAAAAAAATTGTATGGGGGGGCATAACGTTTTTATAAGCCCCAAGGTGGGGCGGGGCTCAACAAAGGTTGGGAATCACTGGTCTAGCCTCTATGTAAACGCAGAATATATAAAATATCTAGTCGCGATGTAAACTGGTTGTTATGTTCAGGGAATATCGTGCTCGGAGCTCTCGATAAAATGATCCGCTAAAACTCGAAAACGGCTCAACCGATTTGGCCAGTCTTAGTCTTGAAAAATTTGTGCTAATCAGTAAGTTGTCGAAAAGGTGAGATATTATTTCAAAATCACGTGGAAACTTTACATTTTTAATTTGAAAATTTTTGTAGAAGCGTAATTTAATTAAAACAATGGACGGTGGCTAATATGTCAAAAGTCAAGCGTTTTTGGCAGATGATATTCAATTACGTTTAATAGAATGTTTTAGGTGAATATTATTAAATTATGATTAAATTGTAGTAGGCAATTTTGCTCGTAGTTATATTTATACACACAAACGTTATTAAACGGATCGCAAGTGTTACTAGAAACTCAAAATATCAACTTTTAAATATTAACATGAAAATGCTCTTTTTAGCATATTTTTCTCAAACACGGTGCTCTGAAAGATCTCATTTGTATATTTATATACTCATTGGTATTTATAAAACATTTTCTAAGTTATATTATTTTTTATTTATGTTATTTAAATTCAGAACCTAAATCTGGTATCGATCAAAGGGGCATTTTGTCGAACAACATTTTCCATGTTATAATTTCCCAGAATTTATCGAAGAATAGATAGTAATATATGAAGGTCCGGGGTTAAAAAGGTCCACCACCGATGTGTCAAAAACCAGTGAAGTTAAGCATTGTTGAACAACAATATTTGAAAGTAGAGGGAAAAAGATGTATAACCAGCTACAACCTTGACTCTTATGACTTTGCTATCGGGAGATAAACGGTAATATTTAAAAATCCATAATAAAGTATTTTCTTCCGTTGTTAGTTTTTTAACATTAATTAAAAATGTAATTATTTTGAAAAATACCTTCAAAATTAAAATAAGACATTAAACCTGTTTGCATTCTGGCCGTTTCAAGTTACCCTGCCTATAAGGTACAAAGATCTAATTACGAATTTTTGAAAGACATCAGAAAAGCACATTTCTACAATGATGAAGTAGCTGACATTTTTATTGAACGTAGTCAATTAATTGTTCGTTTGAAATGTGTTATTTGTTGTGATATATTTGGTTTGATTTTTATGATATAATTAATATTTGCTCAAAGTCAAATTGAACCTTTGTGCCTCGCCCTGCTCTACATATATACTTTTTATTAAATTTACTTTAATTCATCGAATGCCACTTGAATCTTTTTAAAAAGCAGGCCAAAGAAGAAATATTTAATTAATTTTCTATCTCTCCTCACAGAAATTTGTAAATTTTTATAAGCTCAGTATTATTATTTGCAATTATACACAAAATCCAGAATCCTAAAGTAATCTGAAAAACTTGAAACGTAATCAATAATATAATAAGTCGAAAGACCAAAAAAGACTTGCATTGGATTAAACCATGTTTTCTATAGAAAGTGTATAAAACTTCCAGTTTGATGGTATTGACAAAATATAGACAAAGTAATGGAGTTTATTGTTTTAATAATACCTCATTGTATATAACATTCAAACAACAAATCCGTATACACTTAAAGTATTAATATTTTTGATTCACTAGAAATTGTTTAGCAAAACGTTAAAATGGCTTTACGGATTGGGCCCAGTCTTAGTTGGACAGAATCCAAAAAAAAATCTGAAAAGCTTGAAACGTAATCAATAATATAATAAGTCGAAAGACCAAAAAAGACTTGGATTGGATTAAACCATGTTTTCTATAGAAAGTGTATAAAACTTCCAGTTTGATTGTATTGACAGAATATAGATAAACTAATAGGGTTTATTGTTTTTATAATACCTCATTGTATGTAGCATTCAAACAACAGATCCGTATACACTTAAAGTATTAATATTTTTGATTCACTAGAAATTGTTAAGCAAAACGTTAGAATGGCTGTACGGATTGGGCCTAGTCTTAGATGCATAATTTTATATTCATTAGTATTTATAAAACATTTTCTAGACTATATCATTATTTTATTTAGATTATTTAAATTAAAAACTGAGATTTGGAATCGATCTTAGGGGACATTTTGTCGAATAACTTATTCCCAGATATAATAGACCACTACTTAAATAAGAAGATTCGGTTGATAATATAACTTTGGAACACACACCTGTAAAAATGTCAATGCACAAAATTACAAGTTCTTTCCTATTCCAATCTTTGGAATAGAATATTTTGAAAATTAATTATAATGCTCGCATTCAATTAAATATATCGACAGTTTGGGTACTAGAACAAGTATAGCAGAAAAAAGATTCACTCCAACGTTGAAGACTTACAATAATGAAGGAATTCCTTCCAAACAATATGTCAAAATCAATGCATTTTATACACAGTCAGGTATCGTTCATGTTTTATTAAATCACCCTACAAATTGAAAAAGATGAAAAACTTCAACAATTATTGGATAATGCAATGTAAAATATATTTCACTAATGGTTACTTTCCACTAATTTTGAAGAATAAACTGGAAGAAATTTCTATGAATTTATCGATGAATGGATAGTAATATATAAAGATCTTATGACTTTGCTATCGGGAGATAAACGGTAATCTTTAAAAATCCATAACAAAAGTATTTCCTTTTGATGTTAGTTTTTTGGGTTGTAAGCACTGTGATTTAGTCTACAAGACCTTAATATAAATTTTAACTATACGCTATTTAATTGTTTTATAAAATGTAATCTTACTTTGGGTGAGAATCAATAGTTTTCTTTATATAACCCAACTTACTGTGTGGGGGAAAAACGACCAACTGAACATTGACCTTGGCTAAAGACTAAAAACGACTTGGATTGAATTATACCATCTTTTTATAGAAAGTGTATAAAACTTCCAGTTTGATTGTAATAACAAAATATGGACAAACAAATATTTTTATTATGAATTATATAATTCATTATTATACTTGTAGACTTTGGGGTTTATTGTGTTTATAATACCTCATTGCATGTACTATTCAAACAACACATCCTTACACTCCTAAAATAAAGTATTCTTATTTTAATCCCTAGAAATTGTTTAGAAATACCATAGTTAGCAAAACTACGTTTGCCGGGTCAGCTAGTATATATATATATATATATATATATATATATATATATATATATATATATATGAAGCGATTGTTAGATTAAAGACTGTTTGATATGGTTTGCTATATTTTATTTGTGGTGAAACATAGATACAATATTTGTATTGTATTAGTATATCACAGTTGGCTGCTGAAAGTAGAATAGGCCTTTTGCTTTTATATCGGACGAAGGCTCTCTTTCTCGGGCTATGAGATGACGTAGGCTGTGGTTTTAAATTCCTATAGATCCCATGTAAATTGTTCATGACGGTAGTGCTTGTTATGTCCGTGTGATCTTTAAAAAATTGACCACGAAGTCTTAAAGGTTCTCCAAAAGTGAGTTCTGCGCTTGAACTCTTCAAGTCTTTCTTTGCCACTGCTCGCAATCCCAATAAAACCCATGGCAACGCTTCTAACCACGACTCATTTTCGTGACACTTGAGAGCGGATTTTAGTGTTTGATGTATATTTTTAATGAGGCCATTAGACTGCGGGGAATATGTAGACGTGTGGATCAGTTTCGTTCCACAAAACTGTGTTATATTGCGGAATGTTGCTCCGTCTAATTGTCTCTTCTTCGGTTGTTATTGTTGTTGGCATTCCGAATCTGGATATCTAATAAAAAAGAAAAGCCCAAGTTACTGTTTCTGCACTTATGTCTGATAGTGGATAAACTTCTATCCTTCTGGTGTACCTATCTAAGCAGGTCAGTAAATATCGCGCACTTTTGCAAATTGGTAAAGAACCTACGATATCAATATGTACGTGTAGAAATCTTGCAGATGGAACGTCAAATTTTTGTAATGGTGTGATAGTATTTCTACCTGTTTTGCTGCGTTGACATTTTATGCAATTCTTTAACCAGATCCGGCAGTCACGCCGTATATTTGGCCAAACAAAGCGTTTCGTCACCATTTTGACTGTTGCTCTAACACCTGGATGACTTAGATTGTGCACGTTGTCAAAGATCTTATTTCTTAAAGCTGCTGGAACAAATAGTCTTGGTAAATGTTGTGATATGTTACAAAATATCTTGCGCGTTGTTTCTGGAATGGCTTGGCTTTCGAGCTCCAATGAACTTTCTTTGACAGATAATTTTTAAGTTCCTGATCCTCCTTTTGCGCTTCGCCAATTTCAATTATGTTTGTAAGGCTGCTAACTGTTTGGAAGACGGCTAACTTCTTTAGTACTAGGTCCAGATAATAAAGATTGCAATTCTGCTTGGTATTGTGCAGCTTTTGAACAAAATTTGCGATAAAAATTAATCATATCCAGAAATCTACGAAGAGATTTGATAGTACGTGGATTCGGGAATGCTCGTAGTGCACCCTTTCTCTCGATTGGTGGTTTAGTGCCATGTTCTGCGATATGATAACCAAGAAATTTCATTTCTGGCGCTCCTAATAAACATTTGGATGCATTGACTACTACACCATAATCCGTAAGTCGGTGGAACAGACAACATAGATGTAGCTCGTGTTCTTCCGGGTTTTAGCGGAAACCAAAATATCATCGACGTATGGAAAATAGTAAGCTAATCATTGAGTCACTTCACCCATAAAACGCTGAAAGGTTTGAGCTGCATTTCTCAGACCGAAGGTCATGAAAAGGAACTCAAATAATTCAAACGGTGTTGTTATGGCGGTTTTTGGTATGTCTTCTTTGTATACTGGTATTTATTGGTATGCTTTTTTCAAATCAATTATCGCAAAAAAATTGCAGCCTGCTAAGTTCTGCGAGTAATCAAATATGAGACGCACTGGATATCTATCAGAAATGGTTCTATTATTCAGCATTCTAAAATCTTCACAGGGTCTCCATGCATCATTTTTCTACTTGACGAGATGCAATGGTGAAGATCAAGGGCTATTTGACGGTTGTGCAATTCCTAGCTGCATCATGTCCTGGAATTCCTGCTTAGCTATTTTGAACATTTCTGTGCTCAACGGACGAGGTTGCGATCAGACAGGCAGTCCAGGAATTGTTTTGATATAATGTACCGTCGTGTGCTTAATTTCTTGTGGTAGACCAGGTAATTTAGTCAAATTAGGAAATTCTGAGAGAATTTTGCTAAATCTGCATGTAATGTTGACCGTTTTGATGCTTCCCTGTAGGTCAGTACCTCTGCAAACTGTCTTTGTTTGTAAATTAGTTGTTTCATCAATGAGTCTGGAATTCTTGATGTCGAAGATATATGCAGAGATCACTGCTGGTGTCTATTAAAAATTGAATATTTGCGTCCTGTATATGGGTCATTCTTTTACAAACCGTACACCAACCATACCTTGACATTTTAAAATTGGCTGAATTTTTTTTTATAGATTTTATAGATAAAATCATTTCACACGTATTTCAGGATTTTGCCGGCAAACATTTTTTTTTCACTGATATTTACGATTGAAATATTGCCGATTTTCTCAATTTTTATGAACTTGCTATGCATTATGTTAATTATCTTCAGTTGTGTTGATCACATCAGTATTGTTTTTTTTTATTATATTTACTATGAACTCAACTTTGAAGTAATTCAAAAAAAATAATGTTTTTGCTAATTATTTTAACAATAATAACAATTGATTGTTCACATTGGTTTTACATAAAAACCATATTGTTTCTTTTTTTATCTACTTAAAAATTATTTTTACTATTCGATGGGTGGCTGTTACATCGGAAGATATTAAATGTTTTCGAGGGCAAGTCGCGCCGCGCGTCCATTTGGAAGACGCATCGCGCGTATTAAATGAGTACAAGTACTATTTTTAACTAAAATATTTTACAACTTTGTTACTGAAAAAAAAAATATATATTATCTAAAATATGTAGTAGTATTTAATTGTTGTTTTGGAAAGTGCTCCCAGTGTCCTGGCCTAAAAAATTTGATCACAGAATTAGAAAATATTATTGAGGAAAATTATATTGACAAAATTAGGTACAGAGAGTAGACTAACGTTGATAGAACTATGTTGCAATTAATGATATTCCCAGTAGGCCACTTTGGAAAAATCATTACATTCATTTCTTGTAAAAAACATAATGATTTTATGACAAAAAAGGAAAAACTATCACAGAATGAATGCACCAGTGAAGAATATATTGTTGCCGATAAGAAATTGAAGACAAGATTTAAAAATGCGGTCACAGTGAAAGGCACCTTGGAATATCATTGTATTATACCTATTAAAAAAAGTAAAGTGCGGGTCAAGAACTTTCTTTTGCAAAAGGAACGCGATTCAACTGTTTTTCAACTTGTTAAAGTTGTGACATGGAATGTATATTATGTAGTACATCAAAAGAAGCTATGTTATATAAACTCAATTAAAATGCAATAAATGAATTATTTTTCAATCGCATTTTCTTGTATTTATTTTTTAACGAAATAAAACCTACCCAATACAATTAATTTAACTTTTGTTCATATTCCAACGAATAATAAGTTTTAGTTTATCAGCTTCAAAAATATGAGCATTTTGTATAAAATATGTGCTACTACATATTTTAGAAAATATATTTATTTTTCCTCAGTAACGAAGTTGTAAAATATTTTAGTTAAAAATAGTACTTGTACTCAATTAATACGCGCGATGCGTCTTTCAAACGGACGCGCGGCGCAACTTGCGCTCGAAAACATTTAATATCTTCCGATGTAACAGCCACCCATCGAATAGTAAAAATAATTTTTAAGTAGATAAAAAAAGAAATAATGTGGTTTTTTACGCAATCGATTTAAGTTGGGGCGCCCGTATGTAAAACCAATGTAAACAATCAATTGTTATTATTGTTAAAATAATTGCAAAAACATTACCATACGCGCGATGCGTCTTTCAAACGGACGCGCGGCGCGACTTGCGCTCGAAAACATTTAATATCTTCCAATGTAACAGCTACCCCATCGAATAGTAAAAATAATTTTTAAGTGGATAAAAATAGAAACAATATGTTTTTTTACGTAATCGATTTAAGTTGCGGCGCCCGTATGTAAAACCAATGTAAACAATCAATTGTTATTATTGTTAAAATAATTGCAAAAACATTATTTTTTTTTAATTACTTCAAAGTTGAGTTTATAATGAATATAACAAAAAAACAACAATACTGATCTGATCAACACAACTGAAGATAATTAACATAATGCAGAGCAGGTTCATGAAAATTGAGAAAATCGGCAATATTTCAATCGTGAATATCAACGAAAAAAAATTTTTGCCGGCAAAATCCTGAAATACGTGTCAAATGATTTTATCTATAATATCTATAAAAAAAAATCAGCCAATTCTAAAATGTCATTTTTTTTTTACCAAAATCCGTACGATTTGTAAAAGAATGATCCATATGACAAACATGCGGCGGAATGATGGTAGGCAAACACTAGCCGCCTTTATTGTGGTGATACCACCATAATCTATAGTGTCCTCTACTGTTACTACGAATACGCGATTGGCTTCTTGATCGAAAGCGTCGACGACCTCTACTTTGTTGATTACTTAACAGCATTGTCATAGTTTTCGTGAAGTCTTCAATACGTTGTGACAATAATGCAATGTCGTTTGTAGGTTGTTTAATTTCGGTCCCACAGGTGCACTGGTGACTTCGCTGCTGTCGGCTATAGCGGCTAAGTCCTCAACATTCATTGATTGATGTGCTTTCAAGACCTGTTGCGTGAACGTAAGAAATTTTTTAAGCCAAAGCGTTTTTAGAAATACTTGATCAATTGTTGTGCCGGCTAACGACTCTAAATGTCTTAGGAATTGCGATGGCTCATGTTCTCCTAATTCTTCGTGTTGCAGGAATCGTCTAATTTTTTTGTCTTCCGAAAGCGATTGCCGTCTAATTACTTTAGTTTTTAACTTTGTGTATGGGTCGACCGGCGACGGATTAATTATGATGTTTTCGACTTTTCTAGCTAATCGTTTGTCCAGAAATGATAATATGTGTTCATATTTACTTTCTTCACTTTTTATCCGGTTTTCATTAAAATAGGCTTCGATCATCGCGAACCATAATTGCGGTTCGTCGTACCAAAATTGCGGAATTTGTCTGGCTATACCTAGTGTACCTGTCGCTTCACTTTCACTGGCAGGGCCTAGCACGGCTTTTTTATCTACTTGATTTTTCATTGTAAATTAACTTAAAAATGCAAAATAAAAACAACACTTCTATCACAAAAAAATAAAATCACTTTTAAAACACTTCACAAAAGAGGTTTGCATATTCAATTAAAAAAAAAAAACACTCACTCTATTTGTAGCCGTTATCAGATCATGTCGGGTCACCAATGAAGCGGTTGATAGATTAAAGACTGTTTGATATGGTTTGCTATAGTTTATTTGTGGTGGAACATAGATACAATATTTGTATTGTATTGGTGTATCACAGTTGGCTGCCAAAGGTAGAATAGGCCCTTTGCTTAGGTCTTCTCCCTTTTATATCGGACGGAGGCGGCCGACTTGATGCGTGCGCGCATCCCAAATGACACAGGGCCGTACTTAATGCAGGGCTGTACTTAGGTGTCGCCGCATACACATACACGCACACACACACACACATATATATATATATATATATATATATATATATTAGGGTGGTCCTTAAAATGGTCATTTTCGAATTTCCTTGCTCCCAGGGGCTCAAATGGTTCCAAATAGATAAAAAACAATTCTCTGAAAGTTTTAGCTCTTAATATTAACGTTTAGATAGAGCGCAATTCAATCAAAGTTTGTATGGGGAGAGCATGTAAAAAAATTTGAAAATTAAAAAAAAATGTTTTAGGTATAACTTAGCGACAAATGAATGAGTTTTATTCATTCATTTGTTCGCTAAATTACAAATTACTTACTTTCGCAAAAGTACAAATTACTTGTACTCATTTAATACGTGCGATGTGTCTTTCAAACGGACGCGCGGCGCGACTTGCGCTCGAAAACATTTAATATCTTCCGATGTAACAGCCACCCATCGAATAGTAAAAATAATTTTTAAGTAGATAAAAAAAGAAACAATGTGGTTTTTTACGCAATCGATTTAAGTTGGGGCGCCCGTATGTAAAACCAATGTAAACAATCAATTGTTATTATTGTTAAAATAATTGCAAAAACATTATCATACGCGCGATGCGTCTTTCAAACGGACGCGCGGCGCGACTTGCTCTTGAAAACATTTAATATCTTCCGATGTAACAGCTACCCCATCGAATAGTAAAAATAATTTTTAAGTGGATAAAAATAGAAACAATATGTTTTTTTACGTAATCGATTTAAGTTGCGGCGCCCGTATGTAAAACCAATGTAAACAATCAATTGTTATTATTGTTAAAATAATTGCAAAAACATTATTTTTTTTGAATTACTTCAAAGTTGAGTTTATAATGAATATAACAAAAAAACAACAATACTGATCTGATCAACACAACTGAAGATAATTAACATAATGCAGAGCAGGTTCATGAAAATTGAGAAAATCGGCAATATTTGAATCGTGAATATCAACGAAAAAAAATTTTTGCCGGCAAAATCCTGAAATACGTGTCAAATGATTTTATCTATAATATCTATAAAAAAAAAATCAGCCAATTCTAAAATGTCAATTTTTTTTTACCAAAATCCGTACGATTTGTAAAAGAATGACCCATATGACAAACATGCGGCGGAATGATGGTAGGCAAACACTAGCCGCCTTTATTGTGGTGATACCACCATAATCTATAGTGTCCTCTACTGTTACTACGAATACGCGATTGGCTTCTTGATCGAAAGCGTCGACGACCTCTACTTTGTTGATTACTTAACAGCATTGTCATAGTTTTCGTGAAGTCTTCAATACGTTGTGACAATAATGCAATGTCGTTTGTAGGTTCTTTAATCTCGGTCCCACAGGTGCACTGGTGACTTCGCTGCTGTCGGCTATAGCGGCTAAGTCCTCAACACTCATTGATTGATGTGCTTTCAAGACCTGTTGCGTGAAGGTAAGCAATTTTTGAAGCCAAAGCGTTTTTAGAAATACTTGATCAATTGTTGTGCCGGCTAACGACTCTAAATGTCTTAGGAATTGCGATGGCTCATGTTCTCCTAATTATTCGTGTTGCAGGAATCGTCTAATTTTTTTTTGTCTTCCGAAAGCGATTGCCGTCTAATTACTTTAGTTTTTAACTTTGTGTATGGGTCGACCGGCGGCGGATTAATTATGATGTCTTCGACTTTTCTAGCTAATCGTTTGTCCAGAAATGATAATATGTGTTCATATTTACTTTCTTCACTTTTTATCCGGTTTTCATTAAAATAGGCTTCGATCATCGCGAACCATAATTGCGGTTCGTCGTACCAAAATTGCGGAATTTGTCTGGCTATACCTAGTGTACCTGTCGCTTCACTTTCACTGGCAGGGCCTAGCACGGCTTTTTTATCTACTTGATTTTTAATTGTAAATTAACTTAAAAATGCAAAATAAAAACAACACTTCTATCACAAAAAAATAAAATCACTTTTAAAACACTTCACAAAAGAGGTTTGCATATTAAATTAAAAAAAAAAAACACTCACTCTATTTGTAGCCGTTATCAGATCATGTCGGGTCACCAATGAAGCGGTTGATAGATTAAAGACTGTTTGATATGGTTTGCTATAGTTTATTTGTGGTGGAACATAGATACAATATTTGTATTGTATTGGTATATCACAGTTGGCTGCCAAAGGTAGAATAGGCCCTTTGCTTAGGTCTTCTCCCTTTTATATCGGACGGAGGCGGCCAACTTGATGCGTGCGCGCATCCCAAATGACACAGGGCCGTACTTAATGCAGGGCTGTACTTAGGTGTCGCCGCATACACATACACGCACACACACACACACACATATATATATATATATATATATATATATATATATATATATATTAGGGTGGTCCTTAAAATGATCATTTTCGAATTTCCTTGCTCCCAGGGGCTCAAATGGTTCCAAATAGATAAAAAACAATTCTCTGAAAGTTTTAGCTCTTAATATTAACGTTTAGATAGAGCGCAATTCAATCAAAATTTGTATGGGGAGAGCATGTAAAAAAATTTGAAAATTAAAAAAAAATGTTTTAGGTATAACTTAGCGACAAATGAATGAGTTTTATTCATTCATTTGTTCGCTAAATTACAAATTACTTACTTTCGCAAAAGTACAAATTACTTGTACTCATTTAATACGCGCGATGCGTCTTTCAAACGGACGCGCGGCGCGACTTGCGCTCGAAAACATTTAATATCTTCCGATGTAACAGCCACCCATCGAATAGTAAAAATAATTTTTAAGTAGATAAAAAAAGAAACAATGTGGTTTTTTACGCAATCGATTTAAGTTGGGGCGCCCGTATGTAAAACCAATGTAAACAATCAATTGTTATTATTGTTAAAATAATTGCAAAAACATTATCATACGCGCGATGCGTCTTTCAAACGGACGCGCGGCGCGACTTGCGCTCGAAAACATTTAATATCTTCCGATGTAACAGCTACCCCATCGAATAGTAAAAATAATTTTTAAGTGGATAAAAATAGAAACAATATGTTTTTTTACGTAATCGATTTAAGTTGCGGCGCCCGTATGTAAAACCAATGTAAACAATCAATTGTTATTATTGTTAAAATAATTGCAAAAACATTATTTTTTTTGAATTACTTCAAAGTTGAGTTTATAATGAATATAACAAAAAAACAACAATACTGATCTGATCAACACAACTGAAGATAATTAACATAATGCAGAGCAGGTTCATGAAAATTGAGAAAATCGGCAATATTTCAATCGTGAATATCAACGAAAAAAAATTTTTGCCGGCAAAATCCTGAAATACGTGTCAAATGATTTTATCCATAATATCTATAAAAAAAAATCAGCCAATTCTAAAATGTCAATTTTTTTTTTACCAAAATCCGTACGATTTGTAAAAGAATGACCCATATGACAAACATGCGGCGGAATGATGGTAGGCAAACACTAGCCGCCTTTATTGTGGTGATACCACCATAATCTATAGTGTCCTCTACTGTTACTACGAATACGCGATTGGCTTCTTGATCGAAAGCGTCGACGACCTCTACTTTGTTGATTACTTAACAGCATTGTCATAGTTTTCGTGAAGTCTTCAATACGTTGTGATAATAATGCAATGTCGTTTGTAGGTTGTTTAATCTCGGTCCCACAGGTGCACTGGTGACTTCGCTGCTGTCGGCTATAGCGGCTAAGTCCTCAACACTCATTGATTGATGTGCTTTCAAGACCTGTTGCGTGAAGGTAAGCAATTTTTGAAGCCAAAGCGTTTTTAGAAATACTTGATCAATTGTTGTGCCGGCTAACGACTCTAAATGTCTTAGGAATTGCGATGGCTCATGTTCTCCTAATTCTTCGTGTTGCAGGAATCGTCTAATTTTTTTGTCTTCCGAAAGCGATTGCCGTCTAATTACCTTAGTTTTTAACTTTGTGTATGGGTCGACCGGCGGCGGATTAATTATGATGTCTTCGACTTTTCTAGCTAATCGTTTGTCCAGAAATGATAATATGTGTTCATATTTACTTTCTTCACTTTTTATCCGATTTTCATTAAAATAGGCTTCGATCATCGCGAACCATAATTGCGGTTCGTCGTACCAAAATTGCGGAATTTGTCTGGCTATACCTAGTGTACCTGTCGCTTCACTTTCACTGGAAGGGCCTAGCACGGCTTTTTTATCTACTTGATTTTTAATTGTAAATTAACTTAAAAATGCAAAATAAAAACAACACTTCTATCACAAAAAAATAAAATCACTTTTAAAACACTTCACAAAAGAGGTTTGCATATTAAATTTAAAAAAAAAAACACTCACTCTATTTGTAGCCGTTATCAGATCATGTCGGGTCACCAATGAAGCGGTTGATAGATTAAACACTGTTTGATATGGTTTGCTATAGTTTATTTGTGGTGGAACATAGATACAATATTTGTATTGTATTGGTATATCACAGTTGGCTGCCAAAGGTAGAATAGGCCCTTTGCTTAGGTCTTCTCCCTTTTATATCGGACGGAGGCGGCCAACTTGATGCGTGCGCGCATCCCAAATGACACAGGGCCGTACTTAATGCAGGGCTGTACTTAGGTGTCGCCGCATACACATACACGCACACACACACACACATATATATATATATATATATATATATATATATATATATATATATTAGGGTGGTCCTTAAAATGATCATTTTCGAATTTCCTTGCTCCCAGGGGCTCAAATGGTTCCAAATAGATAAAAAACAATTCTCTGAAAGTTTTAGCTCTTAATATTAACGTTTAGATAGAGCGCAATTCAATCAAAGTTTGTATGGGGAGAGCATGTAAAAAAATTTGAAAATTAAAAAAAAATGTTTTAGGTATAACTTAGCGACAAATGAATGAGTTTTATTCATTCATTTGTTCGCTAAATTACAAATTACTTACTTTCGCAAAAGTACAAATTACTTGTACTCATTTAATACGCGCGATGCGTCTTTCAAACGGACGCGCGGCGCGACTTGCGCTCGAAAACATTTAATATCTTCCGATGTAACAGCCACCCATCGAATAGTAAAAATAATTTTTAAGTAGATAAAAAAAGAAACAATGTGGTTTTTTACGCAATCGATTTAAGTTGGGGCGCCCGTATGTAAAACCAATGTAAACAATCAATTGTTATTATTGTTAAAATAATTGCAAAAACATTATCATACGCGCGATGCGTCTTTCAAACGGACGCGCGGCGCGACTTGCGCTCGAAAACATTTAATATCTTCCGATGTAACAGCTACCCCATCGAATAGTAAAAATAATTTTTAAGTGGATAAAAATAGAAACAATATGTTTTTTTACGTAATCGATTTAAGTTGCGGCGCCCGTATGTAAAACCAATGTAAACAATCAATTGTTATTATTGTTAAAATAATTTCAAAAACATTATTTTTTTTGAATTACTTCAAAGTTGAGTTTATAATGAATATAACAAAAAAACAACAATACTGATCTGATCAACACAACTGAAGATAATTAACATAATGCAGAGCAGGTTCATGAAAATTGAGAAAATTGGCAATATTTCAATCGTGAATATCAACGAAAAAAAATTTTTGCCGGCAAAATCCTGAAATACGTGTCAAATGATTTTATCCATAATATCTATAAAAAAAAATCAGCCAATTCTAAAATGTCAATTTTTTTTTTACCAAAATCCGTACGATTTGTAAAAGAATGACCCATATGACAAACATGCGGCGGAATGATGGTAGGCAAACACTAGCCGCCTTTATTGTGGTGATACCACCATAATCTATAGTGTCCTCTACTGTTACTACGAATACGCGATTGGCTTCTTGATCGAAAGCGTCGACGACCTCTACTTTGTTGATTACTTAACAGCATTGTCATAGTTTTCGTGAAGTCCTCAATACGTTGTGACAATAATGCAATGTCGTTTGTAGGTTGTTTAATCTCGGTCCCACAGGTGCACTGGTGACTTCGATGCTGTCGGCTATAGCGGCTAAGTCCTCAACACTCATTGATTGATGTGCTTTCAAGACCTGTTGCGTGAAGGTAAGCAATTTTTGAAGCCAAAGCGTTTTTAGAAATACTTGATCAATTGTTGTGCCGGCTAACGACTCTAAATGTCTTAGGAATTGCGATGGCTCATGTTCTCCTAATTCTTCGTGTTGCAGGAATCGTCTAATTTTTTTGTCTTCCGAAAGCGATTGCCGTCTAATTACCTTAGTTTTTAACTTTGTGTATGGGTCGACCGGCGGCGGATTAATTATGATGTCTTCGACTTTTCTAGCTAATCGTTTGTCCAGAAATGATAACATGTGTTCATATTTACTTTCTTCACTTTTTATCCGATTTTCATTAAAATAGGCTTCGATCATCGCGAACCATAATTGCGGTTCGTCGTACCAAAATTGCGGAATTTGTCTGGCTATACCTAGTGTACCTGTCGCTTCACTTTCACTGGAAGGGCCTAGCACGGCTTTTTTATCTACTTGATTTTTCATTGTAAATTAACTTAAAAATGCAAAATAAAAACAACACTTCTATCACAAAAAAATAAAATCACTTTTAAAACACTTCACAAAAGAGGTTTGCATATTAAATTTAAAAAAAAAAACACTCACTCTATTTGTAGCCGTTATCAGATCATGTCGGGTCACCAATGAAGCGGTTGATAGATTAAAGACTGTTTGATATGGTTTGCTATAGTTTATTTGTGGTGGAACATAGATACAATATTTGTATTGTATTGGTATATCACAGTTGGCTGCCAAAGGTAGAATAGGCCCTTTGCTTAGGTCTTCTCCCTTTTATATCGGACGGAGGCGGCCAACTTGATGCGTGCGCGCATCCCAAATGACACAGGGCCGTACTTAATGCAGGGCTGTACTTAGGTGTCGCCGCATACACATACACGCACACACACACACACATATATATATATATATATATATATAATATCTATATAATATATATATATATATATATATATATATATATATATATATATATATATACATATATGTGTATGTGTGTGTGTAAGAAAATTCAATGTTTAGAAATATTTATCAAACTTTTCTATACAAAGTGTGGTCTCTCGAGTGACGCCGAGGGACATTTACGCTCTCAGGTTCCTTTTTCTTTTTCACCCTCTTTCGCGGTGTCACTTTCCTGTAATCTTCACTCTCCCAATCGGTATCCATGTCTGTACGGTTCGAGAGCGTATCATATTTATTTTTTAGTGCAGTGCTTGTCTGCACATCCATCTTTTGATATCTTACCGACATCCTAAATTTTTTTCCATGCCCCTGCCCGGGAATTATCCTGCTTCTTAAATGATTTTGCGCTCTGATTTTAAAGTTTATTAAAATTGTGGCGATATCAAGCAGGCTGGTTTTTATTTGTAAAAAACATTCGGACATGTCATGTATATTTTTGATATCGAAATATTTTTATAGTTAATAAATTTATATTTTTTTATTATGTTGGGAGTTTCTAATTTTATATATTATCATAATCATTACGACTCCCACATTGGTGACTCACGACGATGGAGATGAAGATAAAGGAGTTTTATTTTTCGAAGATTTGAGAAAAAATGATTTTGACGCAGCACCATAATCACTGGTCTTCAGTGACGACCTATAAGGTATGTCCAGTCCAATCCATCATAGTTAACGCACTTACTATCTGGATCAGACTTCCGAAGTTACTCATTTGGTATACCCAGACCTCAGTGTTTTGGAGCCTGAACTTTTCATTGGAATGCAATTCAACCTCTCTTTCTCTGTTAACTCAACAAATCGTCTTATAATGCTACCTCCCATTATCGGTGACAACGACGAATCAAAACAAAATTTGACATAATTTATTGGATTCCACAATTCTGGACTCTTATGTCAAAGAAACCAATGATCCTGATTTGGATAAAGAGCCAACTTCTTTCTCTGATCGGAACTCATCAGATACGAATGCAACGCTTGCAGAAATGGAAACTGTACCCATAAATTATGCATTCTAAACATTAAGTAATTCTGATATAACTAATACCAATTAGATGGAGGCTGAATCTTAGAAGTTCACCGACATCGAAGTACAGGAAATTTTCCACATGTTTTTCATTAATCAGAACCTTATGCAGAATATGGAGTTGATGGCAGGTCGAATCACCACATACGGTGGATCTGCTGACGAAACATGGAAATTTGTAATTAACCAGTATTACAACACTGGTCTGCTATAATCTGCTTTCCCACCACATTTTTATAACGTGTTTCCCTGTGTTTTTTTTTTTTTTTTTTTTAAACTGTGAGATCAACACTGGTCAGGGAGTGTGTGGCGATATCAAGCAGGCTGGTTTTTATTTGTAAAAAACATTCGGACATGTCATGTATATTTTTGATATCGAAATATTTTTATAGTTAATAAATTTATATTTTTTTATTATGTTGGGAGTTTCTAATTTTATATATTATCATAATCATTACGACTCCCACAAAATGATATATAAAAAAGATTTTACAATTTTGAAAAAGAAAAACACTCTTTAATGGGTGCTTACTTACTTCTCATTATCCGATTGCTTTTATAAAAGCATGATTAAAATCAATTCTGGACATAATACTTCTTTCAAAAAAATCTAATGATCTGTAATACTGACGCTGTGGCCACGCGCCTTATATAGGGGGATAGGTCGTATAGAAATGCAATGCGAGCGAACTTAGGCTAAAGTACGCTGTGTTGTTCAGACAGGTTCGAATATCATTGGTGTATTTTATACAGTACTAGCAAACCCGACGAACTTCGTTTCGCCACCAGATGGTTTTGTGAGAAAGATGAAGAAATTTTTTGTTTGTTTTATAATTGATAAGGAAAAATTTGATCTTATACAACAGTAATGAATTTATTTCGATTACAAAAATGAAGTGTTTTTTAGTTGAACTTTTCTAAGTAAATGAAAGTGAATCCGCAAATTATCCGTTTCATTGAAGTGCTCTTTGGTAAACCACATTTTTTTTTGGTCTGACGTTAACACAAACAAAGCGGATGGTTTTCCAACTCGTGAACAGGCAACGTATAACTGCCCATGTGCAAAACAATGATTTTTTAAATAATCTATTTGAAATTTATCCCGCAAACATTAAGCGATTGGTCTTGCGACTTATTATTGCGAACGCAAGGCAAACTGGAAATTGCAATCGTTTGAAGTCAAACGGAAGATCAGTCGGAATCATTGGTATGTCACCAAATCGCCAGCAATTTTTGATTGAATGGTGAAATTCAGTGCGTGTACATCATTATTCTTTGCGACAAGAATTGCTCGTTGACTTAACCAAGCATAATTCTGATAATTCTTATAATGGCACTACTCGAATTTTTAATTACGGTGCGTGAAGTTCCAGCAATTTGCAGTAGGGCACGATGCCATGCACCACTAATTTTCTGAACTTTTCTTGCTGAGCCCGAGACCTTTCCAACAAATGCAAAATTGTCGAAATCGGTTCGTGCGTTCTGGAGTTATTTCGTCAGGAAGAAAAACCCGACTTATTTCTATATATATAGAAGATAATCTAGTTGAAATTATTTAAAACAATTGTTGATTATTTTTATTACTCAAATTTTTAATTACGGTGCATAAATTTCCAGCAATTTACATTGGGGCACGATGCCATGCACCGCTAATTTTCTTAGCTATAAACCTTGCGGAGCCCGAGACCTTTCCAACGAATGCAAAATTGTCGAAATCGGTTCGTGCGTTCTGGAGTTATTTCGTGGAAGGAAAACCCGACTTATTTATATATATATAGAAGATAGTCGATACATTTAGTCACTCAACTATATAGCGGCGTTACTTTTAATAATGCCGTAGACCGTCAATAATAAACAAATTAATTTATGAGTAAAAGTTTTCCGAGAGAATTTATTACACATTATTAAAAACGAACGAACACGTTAACTCGGAGTATTTTCTATAAGCAAATTTTCACAAATCAATAATTTTTATAATTGAACCAGTTTTTGTAGGACTTTAATGGTTTAGTATGTTCATTAAGACCAAGTAATCTATCGTTATACCAAGTAAATCATCTAATTTTGATTTTAACAAACGTCAACAAAACTACTCATTTTCTTAAACTTTGATGAATTTTAAAAATTAAACTACTCATCGTAAGGCCGTAAAGTTTCAGTAAGTTCTATAAGACCATGATATATATATCGCCAAAGAAAGTTTCATAAAAATCGGCTTCAACAGTTAATTACAAGAAAACGGCTCGGTAGATTTTCACCTAAAAATAGTCAGTATTATTTCCAACTAATGTCTTTCAAACAGTTTTTGATTTTTTAAAATCGCTTCGGTAAAATGAGCTTAAATGTGGACGAAAAGTTTAACACTATTTTTCAAATTAAAAAAAAAGGTTCGGCAGATCGTGTCACAAAACTGACAAACTATAGTGCTTATTGAGATACATCGAATAGCCTTTACATTTCTGAAATCGGTTCAGGCGTTTTTGAGCAAACGTCGATGAAATGTCTAATTTTGACAAATGCCAAAAAAACGACACCAATTTTTGCAATCTTTGACAAATTTTCAAAGCCAAAAGAGTTGTCGTAGGACGGTAATATTTTAGTATGATCTAGACGACTATGATATCTACCGTCAAAAAAAAAATCATAAAAATCGTCAATTTTTTTTTTTTTTTTTAATTTTATTACAAGAAAACTGCCCGACCGATCTTTACCAAAAACTAATCAGCACGATTCCCAACCCAATATCTTTCGAACGGTTTTTGAATTTTCAGAATCGATTCAGAATTGCGGGCCAAAACGTGGTCGATTTTTTTTTTCATTTTAATGCTATTTATAAAAAACGGCTTGGACGCTAGTCCTCATCAAAATACATCGAATGGCTTTTAAATTTTTGAAATCGGTCGAGCCGTTTTCGAAAAAACGTCGACTTACGTCAAAAAAATTGTTCACATACACGCACACACACATACTTTTTCCAAATTTGGTCTCATTTGTTTCAGAATGGTTTGAAACGTCGAGAAATCATAAAATTAGCGAATCGGATTTTTTGATGAAAACATAAACTTCTCCTTCAGGAAGTTAATAAATATATTTCAGTAAATATAAATGTGTACATAATATTTCTTATTTCGTTCGGATTTATACCCGTTTGTTTATTATCCATCTTATATGGTAAAAAAATAGTTAATATTTAAAATATAAAAGTTGTGACA
The DNA here is from genome assembly GCF_003426905.1 of Ctenocephalides felis. Classification (NCBI taxonomy): domain Eukaryota; kingdom Metazoa; phylum Arthropoda; class Insecta; order Siphonaptera; family Pulicidae; genus Ctenocephalides; species Ctenocephalides felis. Next base: position 118,238,868 of record NW_020538040.1, read on the forward strand.
TAATTGTGTGACAAAAAAAAGAGGAAAGGAAAATTTTCCTTCCAAAAAAAAATACATAGCAATATTTATAATAAGAGATAATTACACAATAAAAGAAAAAAAAACTAATGATTTATTCGTTCTAAAGAAAAATTCGTAACGAGCCAAGTATCATCCGCTGATATGGATCGATCAGTATATAGTTTGGCATGGCGTGTTTGCCATACCAAACCATGTTTTTAGTAAATTGGCCGAGACCCGCGATGTTGGTATTAGGATGATCCCCACATTTTTGATAAACATTTTCGGTGAGCTTTTTTATATGGTCGAGTGTTGTCGGTACGTCAGTGTGTTCGTGCATGTATTTTGTAGAGTAGTAATGTCTAGTCAATGGGTCCCTTATTTTGTTAAGTACTAAGTCGTAGTGTCTTATTTTGTAATGTCTGTAGTTTCCGTAAGTTGGTCACATATTTTAGAAAATATATTTATTTTTTCTCAGTAACGAAGTTGTAAAATATTTTAGTTAAAATAGTACTTGTACTCATTTAATACGCGCGATGCGTCTTTCAAACGGACGCGCGAAAACATTTAATATCTTCCGATGTAACAGCCACCCATCGAATAGTAAAAATAATTTTTAAGTAGATAAAAAAAGAAACAATGTGGTTTTTTACGCAATCGATTTAAGTTGGGGCGCCCGTATGTAAAACCAATGTAAACAATCAATTGTTATTATTGTGAAAATAATTGCAAAAACATTATCATACGCGCGATGCGTCTTTCTAACGGACGCGCGGCGCGACTTGCGCTCGAAAACATTTAATATCTTCCGATGTAACAGCCACCCTATCGAATAGTAAAAATAATTTTTAAGTGGATAAAAATAGAAACAATATGTTTTTTTACGTAATCGATTTAAGTTGCGGCGCCCGTATGTAAAACCAATGTAAACAATCAATTGTTATTATTGTTAAAATAATTGCAAAAACATTATTTTTTTTGAATTACTTCAAAGTTGAGTTTATAATGAATATAACAAAAAAACAACAATACTGATCTGATCAACACAACTGAAGATAATTAACATAATGCAGAGCAGGTACATGAAAATTGAGAAAATCGGCAATATTTCAATCGTGAATATCAACGAAAAAAAATTTTTGCCGGCAAAATCCTGAAATACGTGTCAAATGATTTTATCTATAATATCTATAAAAAAAAAATCAGCCAATTCTAAAATGTCAATTTTTTTTTTACCAAAATCCGTACGATTTGTAAAAGAATGACCCATATGACAAACATGCAGCGGAATGATGGTAGGCAAACACTAGCCGCCTTTATTGTGGTGATACCCCCATAATCTATAGTGTCCTCTACTGTTACTACGAATACGCGATTGGCTTCTTGATCGAAAGCGTCGACGACCTCTACTTTGTTGATTACTTAACAGCATTGTCATAGTTTTCGTGAAGTCTTCAATACGTTGTGACAATAATGCAATGTCGTTTGTAGGTTGTTTAATCTCGGTCCCACAGGTGCACTGGTGACTTCGCTGCTGTCGGCTATAGCGGCTAAGACCTCAACACTCATTGATTGATGTGCTTTCAAGACCTGTTGCGTGAAGGTAGGCAATTTTTGAAGCCAAAGCGTTTTTAGAAATACTTGATCAACTGTTGTGCCGGCTAACGACTCTAAATGTCTTAGGAATTGTGATGGCTCATGTTCTCCTAATTCTTCGTGTTGCAGGAATCGTCTAATTTTTTGGTCTTCCGAAAGCGATTGCCGTCTAATTACTTTAGTTTTTAACTTTGTGTATGGGTCGACCGGCGGCGGATTAATTATGATGTCTTCGACTTTTCTAGCTAATCGTTTGTCCAGAAATGATAATATGTGTTAATATTTACTTTGTTCACTTTTTATCCGGTTTTCATTAAAATAGGCTTCGATCATCGCAAACCATAATTGCGGTTCGTCGTACCAAAATTGCGGAATTTGTCTGGCTATACCTAGTGTAACTGTCGCTTCACTTTCACTGGCAGGGCCTAGCACGGCCTTTTTATCTACTTGATTTTTCATTGTAAATTAACTTAATAATGCAAAATAAAAACAACACTTCTAACACAAAAAAATAAAATCACTTTTAAAACACTTCACAAAAGAGGTTTGTATATTAAATTAAAAAAAAAAAAACACTCACTCTATTTGTAGCCGTTATCAGATCATGTCGGGTCACCAATGAAGCGATTGATAGATTAAAGACTGTTTGATATGGTTTGCTATAGTTTATTTGTGGTGGAACATAGATACAATATTTGTATTGTATTGGTATATCACAGTTGTCTGCCAAAGGTAGAATAGGCCCTTTGCTTAGGTCTTCTCCCTTTTATATCGGACGGAGGCGGCCAACTTGATGCGTGGGCGCATCCCAAATGACACAGGGCCATACTTAATGCAGGGCTGTACTTGGGTGTCGCCGCATACACATACACGCACACACACATATACATATATGTGTATGTGTGTGTGTAAGAAAATTCAATGTTTAGAAATATTTAGCAAACTTTTCTATACAAAGTGTGGTCTCTCGAGTGACGCCGAGGGACATTTACGCTCTCAGGTTCCTTGTTCTTTTTCGCCCTCTTTCGCGGTGTCACTTTCCTGTAATCTTCACTCTCCCAATCGGTATCCATGTCTGTACGGTCCGAGAGCGTATCATATTTATTTTTTAGTGCAGTGCTTGTCTGCACATCCATCTTTTGATATCTGCCCGGGAATTATCTTGCTTCTTAAATGATTTTACGCTCTGATTTTAAAGTTTATTAAAATGATATATAAAAAAGATTTTACAATTTTGAAAAAGAAAAACACTCTTTAATGGGTGCTTACTTACTTCTCATTATCCGATTGCTTTTATAAAAGCATGATTAAAATCAATTCTGGACATAATACTTCTTTCAAAAAAATCTATTGACCTGTAATACTTAAGCTGTGGCTAGGCGCCTTATATAGGGGGATAGGTCGTATAGAATGCGATGCGAGCAAACTTAGGCTAAAGTACGCTGTGTTGTTCAGACAGGTTCGAATATCATTGGTGTATTTTATACAGTACTAGCAAACCCGACGAACTTCGCTTCGCCACCAGATGGTTTTGTGAGAAAGATGAAGAAATTTTTTGTTTGTTTTATAATTGATAAGGAAAAATTTGATCTTATACAACAGTAATGAATTTATTTCGATTACAAAAATGAAGTGTTTTTTAGTTGAACTTTTCTAAGTAAATGAAAGTGAATCCGCAAATTATCCGTTTCATTAAAGTGCTCTTTGGTGAACCACATTTTTTTTTTGGTCTGACGTTAACACAAACAAAGCGGATGGTTTTCCAACTCGTGAACAGGCAACGTATAACTGCCAATGTGCAAAACAATGATTTTTTAAATAATCTATTTGGAATTTATCCCGCAAACATTAAGCGATTGGCCTTGCGACTTGTTATTGCGAACTCAAGGCAAACTGGAAATTGCAATCGTTTGAAGTCAAAGGGAAGACCAGTCGGAATCATTGGTATGTCACCAAATCGCCAGCAATTTTTGATTGAATGGTAAAATTCAGTGCGTGTACATCATTATTCTTTGCGACAAGAATTGCTCGTTGACTTAACCAAGCATAATTCTGATAATTCTTATAATGTCACTACTCGAATTTTTAATTACGGTGCGTGAAGTTCCAGCAATTTGCAGTAGGGCACGATGCCATGCACCACTAATTTTCTGAACTTTTCTTGCTGAGCCCGAGACCTTTCCAACGAATGCAAAATTGTCGAAATCGGTTCGTGCGTTCTGGAGTTATTTCGTCAGGAAGAAAAACCCGACTTACTTTTATATATATATAGAAGATAATCTAGTTGAAATTATTTAAAACAATTGTTAATTATTTTTATTACTCAAATTTTTAATTACGGTGCATGAATTTTCAGCAATTTGCATTGGGGCACAATGCCATGCACCTCTAATTTCCTTAGCTATAAACCTTGCGGAGCCCGAGACCTTTCCAACGAATGCAAAATTGTCGAAATCGGTTCGTGCGTTCTGGAGTTATTTCGTCAGGAAGGAAAACTCGACTTATTTATATATATATATATAGAAGATAGTCGATACGTTTAGTCAGTCAACTATATAGCGGCGTTACTTTTAATAATGCCGTAGACTGTCAATAATAAACAAATTAATTTATGAGTAAAAGTATTCCTAGAGAATTTATTACACATTATTGAAAACGAACGAACACTTTAACTCGGAGTATTTTCTATAAGCAAATTTTCACAAATCAATAATTTTTATAATTGAACCAGTTTTTGTAGGACTTTAATGGTTTAGTATGTTTATTAAGACCAAGTAATCTATCGTTATATCAAGTAAATCATCTAATTTTAATTTTAACAAACGTCAACAAAACTACTCATTTTCTCAAACTTTGATGAATTTTAAAAATTAAACTACTTATCGTAAGGCCGTAAAGTTTCAGTAAGTTCTATAAGACCATGATATATATATCGCCAAAGAAAGTTTCATAAAAATCGGCTTAATTTTTTTTTCAACAGTTAATTACAAGAAAACGGCTCGGTAGATCTTCACCTAAAAATAGTCAGTATTATTTCCAACTAATGTCTTTCAAACAGTTTTTGATTTTTTAAAATCGCTTCGGTAAAATGAGCTTAAATGTGGACGAAAAGTTTAACACTATTTTTCAAATTAAAAAAAAAAGGTTTGGCAGATCGTGTCACAAAACTGACAAACTATAGTGCTTATTGAGATACATCGAATAGCCTTTACATTTCTGAAATCGGTTCAGGCGTTTTTGAACAAACGTCGATGAAATGTCTAATTTTGACAAATGCCAAAAAAACGACACCAATTTTTGCAATCTTTGACAAATTTTCAAAGCCAAAAGAGTTGTCGTAGGGCGGTAATATTTTAGTATTATCTATACGACTATGATATCTACCGTCAAAAAAAAAATCATAAAAATCGTCAATTTTTTTTTTTTAATTTTATTACAAGAAAACTGCCCGACCGATCTTTACCAAAAACTAATCAGCACGATTCCCAACCCAATATCTTTCGAACGGTTTTTGAATTTTCAGAATCGATTCAGAATTGCGGGCCAAAACGTGGTCGATTTTTTTTTCATTTTAATGCTATTTATAAAAAAACGGCTTGGACGATCGTCGCACAAAACTCAGAAACGCTAGTCCTCATCAAAATACATCGAATGGCTTTTAAATTTTTGAAATCGGTCGAACCGTTTTCGAGAAAACGTCGACTTACGTCAAAAAAATTGTTCACATACACGCACACACACATACTTTTTCCAAATTTGGTCTCATTCGATTCAGAATGGTTTGAAACGTCGAGAAATCATAAAATTAGCGAATCGGATTTTTTGATAAAAACATAAACTTCTCCTTCAGGAAGTTAATAAATATATTTCAGTAAATATAAATGTGTACATAATATTTCTTATTTCGTTCGGATTTATACCCGTATGTTTATTATCCATCTTATATGGTAAAAAAATAGTTAATATTTAAAATATAAAAGTTGTGACATAATTGTGTGACAAAAAAAAGAGGAAAGGAAAATTTTCCTCCCAAAAAAAAATTACATAGCAATATTTATAAGAGATAATTACACAATAAAAGAAAAAAAAAACAAATGATTTATTCGTTCTAAAGAAAAATTCGTAACGAGCCAAGTATCATCCGCTGATATGGGTCGATCAGTATATAGGTTGGCATGGCGTGTTTGCCATACCAAACCATGTTTTTAGTAAATTGGCCGAGACCCGCGATGTTGGTATTAGGATGATCCCCACATTTTTGATAAACATTTTTGGTGAGCTCTTTTATATGGTCGAGTGTTGTCGGTACGTCAGTCTATTCGTGCATGTATTTTGTAGAGTAGTAATGTCTAGTCAATGGGTCCCTTATTTTGTTAAGTACTAAGTCGTAGTGTCTTATTTTGTAATGTCTGTAGTTTCCGTAAGTTGGTCTTAGTCGTCGCGTTCCATGCAGGAGCGGCGTATGTCAGTAACGGTCTTATAAGTACCAAGTAGAGTGTCCGCTTGTTCTTTACGCTTAGCGGGCTATTGTGGTGCAAGAGAAATCTCAGTAGATTTAACACTCCGTAATCCTGTCCAATTTTTGTATTAATATGTTTCGTTAAGCTGAGTCTATGATCCAGGGTCACACCAAGGTATTTGACATCCTTGGACCACTCAAATTGACATGACCACTACCTTCAGTTTTTCCAAGTCAGTCAGTCTAGTCATGGCATTTCGGCTCTTTGTAAATAAAATTGCTTCCGTCTTTTGCGGATTGATCTCGATCTGCCATTTATAAGTATAGTCAGTAAGCTTGTCTATGTGTGTCTGTATCTTCTTAGTCAGTAGCGTAGGTGATCGTGACGATTTGTATATGGCAGTGTCGTCAGCAAATGTCAGTAACGTCGTGTTGGCGTCAGTGGGGATGTCGTGGATGTAGACGTTAAATAATGACGGTCCCAGGTTTGAGCCCTGCGGTACTCCCGCCGTCACTTGTTGAACCGTCGAAAGTCCGTTGTCTACCTGTACGGTGAAGTTGCGGTCTGAGAAGTGTGAGTGTATTGTTTTGTATGGTGGAATGAGTTGAATAAGTTTGTAAAAAAGTCTGTCCATCCAGATGGTGTCAAACGCGTTCTCAATCCGGTATGGTTTTGTCTGTTAAAATTGAGAATTGCGTTTCCTATAAGTAGTGTCAGTGGGTGTAGTATCGAGTGTCGTTCTTTAAAACAGTATTGTGTGTCAGGTATGATTTTGTTGTGTCGTATGTGTTTGTTCAGTCTTTTGGGTAGTAACTTTTCGGCTACCTTGTGTCTACCTACTCATTGTGTCTGGCTGTTTCCTTGGCTTCACTATTGAGAATATGGTGGAAGTTTTCCAAGAAGCAGGAAAACAGCCTTTCGTCATTACTTTATTTATTATGCGGGTAAGTAAAATGTAAGCGTTCGGCGGCAGTTGTTTAAGTATTATGTTTTGTAGTCCGTCCGGTCCTGGTGCTGTCCTGTTCGGTAATCTTTTAACTATTGTTTTATTTCGGAAACTGTGGTAGCGTCTATTCGTAAGTCTTGGTCCCTGTGAAAGTCAGTGACGTCTTAAATTGTCTCGTGTACGTCTTGTTTCAGGTCTGCGTTTGACATGTTGGCATTTTGTTTATGTATGTTCTCAAAGTTTTTTGCCAATATTTCCACCTTATCTGCTCGTGTCGTTGCGTAATTGTTGTCAGTTAATTTGAGTGGAGTTATGGATGTTGATTTTTTCATCAGTTTTTTTGCGGTTTGCCAAACTTTCTGTGGGTCAGTATTTATGTTCTCGAGTTTTTTGGTCCAAGTGTTGTTTCGGTGGTCATGTATTTCCTTGGAAATAATTTTTGTCAGTCTGTTCACATGTTCCTTGCGTAGTCCGTCACCGGTACGTTGCCACAGTTTCTTCGTATGATTTTTAAGTTTTATTTTCAATAAAATATGTTTTGGCAAGTCGTTGGCTGGTGTTGTTCTTGAGTCTAGTGTCGGAATAGCCTGTTGTACAGCGTCCGTGATTGTCAGTGTAAGGTGTGTTACAGCCTTCTCAATGTCAGTGTTGGAACGATTGGCATTGTGTGTCGTATGTTGTCTGTGATGATGTCTCTGAAAAATAGCCAGTTGGCTCTGAAGTAATCAAAAAATTTGCGTTTGGGAGTCTGGTCGAGGTCTAGTCTGTCTGAAATGTTTATGAAAACTGGGTTATGGTCGGAGTTAAACAGTGTTCTTGTTATTGTCGGTTTACGGCCGGGCTCTGGACCTAATTTATAAGTGTTCAGCCATACTGTACAGCATATCCGCGGGCATGTGTCGTTGACGCAAAAACTCTTATGCAAAAAATAAAATATACAATTGCAATCAACACAATACTGTCCGAGAGAGCAAAAAAGTGGGATATAACGATGAATTCTTATGGATTCGCCCCAACGTTTTCAATCTAACGAAAGGTAAAAAGATTGTTTCGCAAGAAAAGCGCAGAATATATAAAATATCTAGTCGCGATGTAAACTGTTCGTTATGTTCAGGGAATATCGTACGGCTCAGATATATATTTTATATATAGAAATGGAGCTCTCGATAAATGATCCGCTAAAACTCGAAAACGGCTAAACCGATTTGGCCAGCCTTAGTCTTGAAAAATTTGTGATAATCAGTAGGTTGTCGGAAAGGTGAGATATTATTTCAAAATCACGTAGAAATTTTACATTTTTAATTTGGATTTTTTTGTAGAAGCGTAATTTAAATAAAACAATGGACGGTGCTAATATGTCAAATGTCAAGCGTTTTTGACAGATGATGTTTAATTACGTATGACGGTTTAGTAGGATGTTTTAGGTGAATATTATTAAATTATGATTTAATTGTAGTAAGTAGTTTTGTTAGTAGTTATATTTATGCACAAAAACGTTATTAAACGGTTCGCAAGTGTTACTGGAAACTCAAAATATTAACTTTTTTTTAAATATCAATATGAAAATGCTCTTTTTGGCATATTTTTTTTAAAAACGGTGCTCTGAAAGATCTCATTTGTATAATTATATACTCATTGGTAGATATAAAACATTTTCAAGGTAATATCATTTTTTATTTATGTTATTTAAATTCAGAACCTAAATTTGGTATCGAACAAAGGGACATTTTGTCGAATAACATTTTCCAAGTTAAAATTTCCCAGAATTTATCGAAGAATAAATAGTAATATCTGAAGGTTCAGGGTTAAAAAGGTCCACCACCGATGTGTCCAAAACCGGTAAAGTTAAGCATTGTTTAACAACAATATTTGAAAGTAGAGGGAAAAAGATGTATAACCAGCTATAACCTTTATTCTCATGACTTTGCTATCGGGAGATAAACGGTGATTTTTGAAAATCTTTAATAAAAGTATTTTCTTCTGTTGGTAGTTTTTTAGCATTAATTAAAAATGTAATTATTTTGGAAAATACCTTTAAAATTAAAATTAGACATTAAACCTGTTTGCCACCTGGCCGTTCTAAGTTACCTTGCCTATAGGGTAAAAAGGTCTAGATAATAAATGTTTGGAAGACATCAAAAAAGCATATTTCTACAATGATGAAGTAGCTGACAGTTTTACTGAACGTAGTCAGATAATTGTTCGTTTGAAATGTGTTATTTGTTGTAATATAATTGGTTTGATTTTTATAATATAATTAATATTTGCTCAAAGTCAAATTTGACCTTTATGCCTCGCATGCTCCACATATTTACTTTTTATTAAATTTACTTTAATTCATTGAATATTACTTGAAACTTTTCCAAAAGCAGGCCAAAGAAGAAATACTCAATTCATTTTCTATCTCTCCTCGCAGAAATTTGAAAATTTTTTATAAGCTAAGTAGTATTATTTCCAATTATACACAAAATCCAGAATCCAAAAGGAATCTGAAAAACTTGAAACGTAATCAAAAAGTCAACAGACCAAAAAAGACCGATTCTACCATGTTTTCTATAGAAAGTGTATAAAACTTTCAGTTTGATTGTATTGACAAAATATAGATATTCAAACGATACATCCTTATACACTTAAAGTATTAATATTTTTGATTCACTAAAAATTGTTTAAAGTATACCTTACTTAGCAAAACAATATTTGCCGGGTTAGCTAGTATATATATATATATATATACAAGCAAACCCGGCAAACTCCGTTTTACCACCAGATGGTTGCATTTTATGTAACATTTTGTTTGGTGATTAAAAGATAAAGGATTTTTTTTTTGTTTTATATTTGAAAAATAAAAATTTTATTTAATTTCACAACAGTGATAAATTTATTTCGATTACAAAAATGAAGTGTTATTTAGTTGAACTTCTCTAAGTAATTCATTAGTCCAATATCAAAATTTTTATCATTACTGTCTTTTTTCGCTGTGAATACACTTGTTGTTGGCTTGTATGTTTTGTGCGGGGACCGATGTTCGCACGTCGTTCTCTAGGCATTTTAGACTATGGACAGAGTGGTGAATTTAACCTCGAATCCACATAATTTACACAGTTTAACTTACCACCTTAAGTGGTTGCAACCACTGTAGATTTTTCGAAAAAACAAAAAAAAATTTTGGCTTGAAATAACTTTGAACCTTTTAGAATAAGAGGAAAATTATTTCATAACACTTTCTTTTATTATTTGTAATTATGAGCTTTTACCCATGCGCGTTGGGCTGCTCCGAATTGACACCGCTCAAATACATTAACAAAAACATTATAAAGCAAAATTACAACATGTATTATCTTAAATATATTAATATATGTTATTATTAAACATTTATATTGCATAAATAAACTGTAAATGCATTTTTAACCAATAGATGATCAGTGCAGAGTCAACACATTTAAGGGTTGAATATATTGCGGCTGATATCGCTGGGGATAATTTCAACGATAGTCTAAGCAATATTTTATAAATAATAACAGTTTTGGAGATTAATATTGGCATCTAAACATGTAATTTTTGTCTTAAAGTCGAATATAAGCTGCTAAAGCATGCCAAACTGTCTTTGACGGAAGCGCCAAAAGTAGGACGCTTTGATATAAAACCATCAAGAGAAAAAAATAAGAAAGAAATTATAAAAATAAAATAACATCTATGTATTGCTGGGATATCAGATTAACAGTAAAAAAATTAAACTGTAAATTTTTTATTTTTTCTTATTTATAATTTATTTCAAAACTTCAAACGCGTTTTTCTCGAAACACGATTTTACAACGCGGCACGCAAAATAACTATAACAATTTGATTTTTTTTTCATTCGAGTTTTTACAGTGTATTTAAAATTACATTTCTAAGTGCCCATTATAGCGAAGCAACTCTAATTTGACGCGGCTCGCTGAAATGAATGAAAATTTGCACAATAGACGTGATTGTTTTGATAGTTTCCAATTGAAATGTTAGGAAAGGAATAACTTTTTTTATTACTTTTTTCACAATTTCACAGTGAACACAATGCCGGTTTGTCAGATAAAACTAACTATGCATAGAACAATGAGTAGCTGTCAATTAAATGAGTAGCAGTCAAACAATGTATCTACCGGCGCCATCTTCTTAAAATATTGGTTTGTAGTACATGCTAAGTGTCAGAGATGACGCTGTATATGAAAAAAGAAAAAATGTTTTTTGCTTTTCTGTTGAGATGATTTTTTTTTATTTTTTTCGCTATAATCCTCACGGAGCCCGAGACCTTTCCAACGAATGCAAAACATCGAAATCGGTTCGTGCGTTCCGGAGTTATATCGCCAGGAAGGAAAACCCGACTTATTTTTATATAATAGAAGAGAAGATATTTATTACGAAGAAACGGCGCGGCCGATTTTTACGAAGAACTAATCAGCACGATAGCCAACTGAAAATTTAAGAATTTCTGAATTTTTTAAATCGGTTCAGAAATGTCGAAATATCGGATTATTAATTTTATTTCTCGAATATTTATTTACTGTTTGGATACGTTAAGATAACTACTCGTTTTTATTCCCAAATGGAATAATGATTTACATTATACTCACACAAGAAACACACAAATATAAACAACCAGAGAATTAGCCGTCTTGTGTAAAGTTATTTAGATTAAATAATCTATTCTATAGTGATGACAGACGATATTAGATAGTGTCCATAAGAGAAAGGAGAGCAAAATGATTGTGCCAGTAAACCACTAATCACCTTCTTTACTCGCACATTAGCATAAAAAACTAAATAAAAATTAAAAACTAAACTTGAAATAATAAAAAAAATCTCGGTGCCTCTTGCGAGGCCCCTGAAAGCGCGACACCACCGACGCCTAGCGCCGCTACTGTATATATATATATATATATATATATATATATATATATATATCGTATATATATATATATATTAGGGTGGGCCAATTTTTTGCATATTGAGGCACCACGCTAATTTAACTTTTTACATCATTTGAAATAATATTGTAAAAAAAGCATAACCCGCAAATGAATTTAAAGTCAGCGAAAAAATTTTTAAAAATTTAATTTGAAGGAAAAATTGAAAAATCTCATGAAAAATATATTATGACATATATCGAGTTATACATCATTTTATTCGTAATTTTATTCTGCATCTTTCGTACGAACAAAGTTTTTTCGTATCTTTTACGGTTTAGATGTTATAGAGCAATATGTGTAGTTGTTAACATGTTGAAATGCAAAGTGCGGATAGGTTAGAGCAACACTCCTCACGATTCGATATTTCTCTAGAGAAAACATATGAAGTATTATACATCATTAGAAAGGTCTCAAAATTCTTAGTTCTTTTTCCATATATCACAACTTCGAATTTCGCACGGTGTGGCCTACAGGCAAGTTGCCGTCGTGAAAATTTGGGAAAATTGGAAAATCTAGAGAAAATTATATGAACACACCTAACCATTTATATACCATTTTATTCGTAATTTTATTCTGAATCTTTCGTACAAACAAAGTTTTTTCGTATCTTTTACCGTTTAAGAGAAAATCGAGGAAAACGGGTGTGAACATTTATTGTAAAATTAGAAAATTTAAACAAATAATATAACTATATATAAACTTGTATTATATTCATTGAGATCTATAAAAAACAATAAATAAATATTTTTATACAAAAGTTTAAAAAAAAACAAAAAAACACCTAAAAACTCAATAATTAACTATAATTCATATTATCCATGTATAATAAAACTGTTTGAACATCTGACAAAATTTTCGAAAAAAAAAATTCTATCATGAGGGTTCACAGTTCGAAATTTTCCCAGACTTTTGTCTTGATGATTCACACCGTAACCCGGAGCGACGCCTCGCCGCAGGTCAAAATCACATCGCTTGGGACTCAGTTAAATACTTACGCTCTGGCCGCGCGCCTTATATAAGGGGATAGGTCGTGTCGAGTGCGATGCGAGCAAGCTTAGGCTAAAACACGCTATGTTGTTCAGGCGGGTACGGATATAATTTCCCGGTGTAGTTTTTACATCATATTCGATACTTTTAGTCTGTCAATGATATATTAGCGTAACTTTCAATAATGTTGTGAGCCATATCTAGAATTATATACCCCGTATATATTCGGATGCTGGTTTGCGGCTATAGATAAGTAGTGAAAGGATCATTCGTTTTTAAACGTTCGATCAGAGATAGTTGAAATTATTTGGGTCTGCGGACCGCAAATATGAAATCTATATATTTTAATAATATAGGATTTTACAAATTGACTACGGTCAAATATATGTGAAGTGTAGCAGAACTAGCAAAGCTTTTCGCACCAAGGATCATTCGTTTTATGAACGTTCGATCGGTGCGAGTTGAAATTATTTGGGTTTGCGGACCGCATATATGAAATCTATATATTTTAATAATATAGGATTTTACAAATTGACTACGGTCAAATATATGTGAAGTGTAGCAGAACTAGCAAAGCTTCTCGCACCAAGGATCATTCGTTTTATGAACGTTCGATCGATGCGAGTTGAAATTATTTGGGTCTGCGGATCGCAAATATGAAATCTATATATTTTAATAATATAGGATTTTACAAATTGACTACGGTCAAATATATGTGAAGTGTAGCAGAACTAGCAAAGCTTCTCGGAGCAAGGATCATTCGTTTTATGAACGTTCGATAGGAGCGAGTTGCAAACTGAATGTTGTGATTACTCGACAAATTATCGCTGTAATCAAGTGCGCTTTGGACCACAACGTGCTCTAAAATTGCTAAAGTGGTTGCGCGTCCTAGAGAATTTATTTTATTGCGACCCGCCATATAGCCTGTCCAGACCATCGCGGTGATGGTTCGCACGGTAACCCGAGGCGACCCGTCGCTGCAAGTCAAACTGTCGTAGACCGTGTCTAGAATAATATACGCCGTATATGTTCGTATCTCGATTTACGGCCGGGTTCTGGACCTTATTTATAAGTGTTCAACCATACTGTACAGCATATCCGCGGGCATGTGTCGTTGACGTAAAGACTCTTATGCGGAAAATAAAATATACAAATGCAATCAACTCAATACTCTTCGAGCGAGAATAAAAGTTAGTTATAACGATGAATTCTTATAATGAATTCGCCCCGACGTTTTCAATCTAACGAAGGGTAAAGGGACTGTTTGAAATTAACTGGGTCTGCGGACCGCAAATTTCATGTACGGACCGCCATTTCGACGGTTGTTAAAGGTCTAGCCTCTGTGTAAGCGCAGAATATATAAAATATCAAGTCGCGATGTAAACTGTTCATTATGTTCAGAGAATATTGTACGACTCAGATAAATATATGTAAGAAAATTCGTTGTTTAAAAATATTCATCGAACTTTTCTATACAAAATGTGGTCTCTCGGGTGACGCCGAGGGACATTTACGCACTATGCTATTATATATATAGCACCCTGGTTGATCCTGCCAGTAGTATATGCTTTTCTCAAAGATTAAGCCATGCATGTCTCAGTGCAAGCCACATTAAGGTGAAACCGCGAGTGGCTCATTACATCAGTTGTGATTCCTTAGATCGTACTCACATTACTTGGATAACTGTGGTAATTCTAGAGCTAATACATGCAACCAGAGATGGAAGGAATGCTTTTATTAGATCAAAACCAATAGGTGGCGGGCTTGCCTTGCTCACCGTTTGACTTGGTGACTCTGAATAATTTTGTGCTGATCGCACGGTCTAGTACCGGCGACGCATCTTTCAAATGTCTGCCTTTTCAACTGTCGATAGTAGTTTGTGCGACTACCATGGTTGTTACGGGTGACGGGGAATCAGGTGACGGGTTCGATTCCGGAGAGGGAGCCTGAGAAACGGCTACTACATCCAAAGAAGGCGGCAAGCGCGCAAATTACCCACTCCCGGCACGGGGAGGTTGTGACGAAAAATAACGATGCGGGACTCATCCGAGGCCCCGTAATCGGAATGAGTACACTTTAAATCCTTCAACGAGGATCTATTAGAGGGCCATTCTGGTGCCAGCAGCCGCGATAATTCCAGCTCTAATAGCGTATATTGAAGTTGTTGCGGTTAAAAAGCTCGTAGTTGAATTTGTGTCCCACACTGTCGGTTCACCGCTCGCGGTGTTCAACTGGCATCTCTGTCGGACGACCTACCGGTGGGCTTAGCCCGTAAAAAGGCGACCCAACTCAATATCCTACCAAGGTGCTCTTCACCGAGTGTCGAGGTGGGCCGGTACGTTTACTTTGAACAAATTAGAGTGCTTAAAGCAGGCTCATTCGCCTGAATATTGTGTGCATGGAATAATGGAATAGGACCTCGGTTCTATTTTGTTAGTTTTCGGAATTCCGAGGTAATGATTAATAGGGACAACTGGGGGCATTCGTATTGCGACGTTAGAGGTGAAATTCTTGGATCGTCGCAAGACGGACAGAAGCGAAAGCATTTGCCAAATGTGTTTTCATCAATCAAGAACGAAAGTTAGAGGTTCAAAGGCGATCAGATACCGCCCTAGTTCTAACCATAAACGATGCCAGCTAGCGATCCGCCGAAGTTCCTCCGATGACTCGGCGGGCAGCTTCCGGGAAACCAAAGCTTTTGGGTTTCGGGAGAAGTATGGTTGCAAAGCTGAAACTTAAAGGAATTGACGGAAGGGCACTACAAAAAGTGGAGCCTGCGGCTTAATTTGACTCAACACGGAAACCTCACCAGGTTCAGGCACCGGAAGGATTGACAGATTGAGAGTTCTTTCTTGATTCGGTGGGTGGTGGTGCATGGCCATTCTTAGTTGGTGGAGTGATTTGTCTGGTTAATTCTGATAACAAACGAGACTCTGGCCTGCTAAATAGACGTACTTTCTGGTATCGCAAAGACCCTCCGCTTCGGCTTCAGTCGTTGTTGGTTGTGGTTCTCACTACCGGCGTACAAATAAATCTTCTTAGAGGGACAGGCGGCATTTAGTTGCACGAAATTGAGCAATAACAGGTCTGTGATGCCCTTAGAAGTTCTGGGCCGCACGCGCGCTACATTGAAGAGATCAGCAGGTTTTCCTTAGCCAAAAGGTCCGGGTAATCCGTTGAAGCCTCTTTGTGCTAGGGATTGGGGCTTGCAATTCTTCCCCATGAACGAGGAATTCCTAGTAAGCGCGAGTCATAAGCTTGTGTTGATTATGTCCCTGCCCTTTGTACACACCGCCCGTCGCTACTAGCGATTGAATTATTTAGTGAGGTCTTCGGACCGGTGCGCGGCAGCGTTTCGACATTGCCGATGTTGCTGGAAAGATAACCAAACTTGATTATTTAGAGGAAGTAAAAGTCGTAACAAGGTTTCCGTAGGTGAACCTGCGGAAGGATCATTAACGTACATTTACTATTAAGTGAATGAAACGTGTCCTATATGTCGCAATATACTGTTGCAAACTAAATGTTGTGCGCTCTCATAGTATGATATACTGTCGACAAAAGCCTCTGGCAATGATTATTCGTTTCATTAACGTTTGATCGGAGCTAATCGCAAAATATTGATAAGTGTGCAAAAGCAGCGTGACGCGGTTTACAATCGCTTAGCTCTCGTATGCACTGCCATGTATATCTGCTCGGTAGCGTCAGATGCCTGAGCGAATGACGAAGTTCGTTGTGAAAACGGCGTTCTTTTTGAATATTATACTTCAAACGCATAGCTCAATCAATTCTTTGGGCGCTAGACGAACGTCTAGTGTTTCAAAATCGATTGTAGTAAACGCTTGCGTTAGTATTCTATATACCCTGCACATTTTACTCAAATTGTGCGAATTTGAACATTCGCTTCATTGCGTTGTTTTAAGAAAATGAAAGATCAGCGAAAGCAGATTTTTCAATCTCACACACAGTGAAATATTAATATTTCAATTTTGAAACGAGATCTTGTATCTCGGACCGAAAAGCGAAAGCTTTACGGTGTACTAATTGTAACCATAATAAACATACTAGTTTCAGAATCGCCCGAGTTATCTTAAACGATTTCGAGAGAATCACGATCGAAACATGTATAAATATATATAAAATTACCCTGAACGGTGGATCACTTGGCTCGTGGGTCGATGAAGAACTCAGCTAATTGCGCGTCGACATGTGAACTGCAGGATACATGAACATTGACATTTCGAACGCACATTGCGGTCCTCGGACATTACCGTTCGCTGACGTTCTGTAGGATTACGGCGGGTTGTGGGTCCTAGAGATTTTATATTCTTGCGACCCTCCCGATAACCGGAAACCCGAACTCTTCGAAATTTGGTTTCGTTCCGGCAAATGTGGACGATTCAAAGGTTTCTCGTCGATTTTGTGTACGCTTGCTTACTAACGTTTGCGAGCACATCATAATCATAATACGACCTCAGAGCAGATGAGATTACCCGCTGAATTTAAGCATATTACTAAGCGGTGGAAAAGAAACTAACTAGGATTCCCTTAGTAGAGGCGAGCAAACAGGGAAGAGCCCAGCACTAAATTTCGCGGTCGGAGACGGACGCTGGGAAATGTAGTGTTAGGGATGATCCGAATATCTCGGTGCGTTGCGGCGAGTTCAAGTCCATCTTGAATGGGGCCATTTACCCATAGAGGGTGCCAGGCCCGTAGCGACCGTTGCGCGTATCGAGAGGATCTCTTCTCAGAGTCGAGTTGCTTGAGAGTGCAGCTCCAAGTGGGTGGTAAACTGCATCTAAGGCTAAATATGACCACGAGACCGATAGCGAACAAGTACCGTGAGGGAAAGTTGAAAAAAACTTTGAAGAAAGAGTTTAAGAGTACGTGAAACCGTTCAGGGGTAAACCTGAGAAACCCGAAAGATCGAAAGGAGAGATTCAATGTTATCGTTGTATTCCATTTATTGGCGTGCGATTGACCGGGATTCGTCCTGCGATACGCCGTCGGTTTATGCGTTAGGCGGCGATGGCATGCACTTCTCTCTCAGTAGGACGTCGCGACCCGTTTGGTGTCCGTCACGAATTTATTCGCGTCAGACCCCGCGTGCTCCGGTCGACTGCCAGACGGTATAAACGATATGGTATAGGGTGGCTTTTAGGCGTTCGGCCGGTTGCAAGCACGGACGGTTATTGGCCGTCGGACCTGGTCCGGCATCGATGCCGCCTCGAGCTGTTAGCTGCCGTGTCCTCGGACGGACTCTATTACCGGTCAGCGATGCTATTGCTTTGGGTACTTTCAGGACCCGTCTTGAAACTCGGACCAAGGAGTCTAGCATGTGCGCGAGTCATTGGGAAATACAAGACCTAAAGGCGCAATGAACGTAAATGTTTGCTTAAGTAAACTGAGGGATGACTGACCGCATCTACAGATGCGTGCTTGCAATCCCGAGGCGTCTCACTCTCATTGCGAGAAGAGACGCACTCAGAGCGTACACGCTAGGACCCGAAAGATGGTGAACTATGCCCGGTCAGGTCAAAGTCAGGAGCAACCCTGATGGAAGACCGTAGCGATTCTGACGTGCAAATCGATCGTCGGAACTTGGTATAGGGGCGAAAGACTAATCGAACCATCTAGTAGCTGGTTGCGTAGGATAGCATACAAGAACACCCAAAAGTATTGGACTAAGAGCACTAGTAAATGTATATTTTATTTACTAGACATTAAAACGACGACTGTCATGCCTCCATCTGATGTAATGGTGCAATACTGGCAAAACCTATTAACGTGCTCGTCCTCCGAAACACCAGACACTGATGATGCGAGAACTGACGATCTCTAGCATTTATGGAGTCCAATTACCCCCCAGGAAGTTAAAGATTCACTTCCAGCGAGGAATTCGGCTCCTGGGCCCGATGGCATATCAGTAAACCTGCTAAGGTCGATGCCCATAAACTTATTGGTAAACCTATTTAATATTATACTATATATGGGTCGCGTTCCTGATTCAATGACTGAATCCTATACTTCTTTGATACCTTAAAAGGACAACGCGGAAAACCCATGAGATTACAGACCAATAACAGTTTTATCGGTCCTTACAAGAACATTAAATAAAGTACTCGCTAGACGACTGCTTAGTGGAGTAAAGATCTATGAGAGACAGAAAGCTTTCCAAGCTGTTGACAGGTGCCCATATAACATCTTTGCGCTTGACCAGTTGCTAAGGTATCACAGGCATAATAATAAACCACTCTATTTAGCTTCTATAGACGTTGCAAAGGCATTTGGTTCTGTCTCCCATAGAGCTCTGACTGATTCATTAAAATATTTTAATTTGCCACAATTATTTATCAACTATGTTAGCGATCTATATAGAAGCTGATGGACCAGACTCCGGTTTGGCCGCTACACCTCGGATCCCATTAGTCCGAGGTGCGGTGTCAAGCAGGGAGATTCTCTGTCTCCGGTCCTCTTTAACATGATCATGAACAGGATGATTGAAAGAACTCCACCAGAGATCGGGGTCACTGTTGACGGATGCTTCTACAATATTCTTGCCTTTGCTGACGACCTAGTTTTGGTAGCATCGTCGGTCGGAGGTTTGCAGAGGTTATTAGATCATGCCGGTCAATACATGTCTAACTGTGGCTTAATTATAAATAATAACAAGTCATTTACAGTTACGGTCAAGAACGTGCCGCACGTTAAAATGTCGATTATAGATAAAACAACTACATTTAGCTGCAATGGTCAAACACTACCCGCACTCACAAGAGTGGACAGCTGGAGCTACCTCGGTGTCCATTTCAATCCCGAAGATGCAAACCTAGAGAACATAAGATTAAAATTACTAACAATCATTGATAAACTAACTAAGGCACCGTTAATACCTCAACAAAGACTTTTTGCTTTACGAACTGTAGGCATACCCAGAATACTCCACCAACTAGTATTGGGTCATGCAAAAATCGGGTACCTCAAAACGCTGGATGGATTGATAAGAAAAGCCATAAGATCATGGCTAAGACTACCCAATGACGTAACATTAGCGTACTTTTATGCCCACTGTAAAGAGGGCGGTTTATCAATTCCATCCCTTAGGTGGCTCGTACCCCTTAGACGCAAAAATAGAATCCAGAACTTGAACTCTACCGACTCAAGCTTCCACAAGCTCGAGATCGCAAAATGTGAGAAAATGCTACATGACAACAACACCGTCATAAGCTCTCAAAAAGAATTGGATGAGAAATAGGCCCGCACACTTCATAAGTCAGTGGACGGAAACCCACTTAAAAACTCAGCCAAACCGCCATCCCAACATCTATGGATTACAGAGGGCAACAAACTTCTCACTAGCAGAGACTTCGTAAACTGTGTAAAATTCAGAATAAACGCGATGCCCACAAGGTCACCTACAACGAGAAGGAAAATAGAGGACAGATACTGCAGGGCAGGTTGTAATGCCTTGGAGACACTAGATCATGTACTCCAAACTTGTCACAGAATCCATCGCCAACGCATTGAACGCCACAATGCAGTAACCAACTATGTAAAGAAGGCACTAGAGAAGTCTCACTCACAAGTTGATCTTGAGCCATCCTTCAAAACAACCGAAGGAACTAGGAAGCCTGACCTAATAGCGGCACATGACGGAAAGGTCATAGTATTAGACACCCAAATAGTAGGAAGCTCTGCCGACTTGGCAGCTTCACATAAGAGGGAGATAGATATAGATAGATTACAAGCCGCTGGTAGACATGATAAGGACGAGGTATAATGCAACTGAGATAAACTTCAACACGATAACCCTTAACATCAGGGGTGTTTGGTATGAAAAATCGACAGAGTTCCTAACATCAAATAAAATACTTGGGAAGGACGAACTCAAAATTGTTTCAACCAGAGTTATCATCGGAGGACTGAATGGGTTCGCAAAATGGTCAAGAACGACGACAGTTAAGAAGAAAAGACAGGGAATTGGATGACCAAATATATTAATGTGTGCTGCCTGCGCCACCATCCTCCAGGCACAAAACTAGGAGTTAGGTTTAGTGGGTATTTCCTTTGGGTCGAGTCCCACACTACCTGGTGAACCTAGCGACCGGTGTGCGTAAACAGCATTCCCCTCCTAGCCAAAAAAAAAAAAAAAAATAGCCAAATGCCTCGTCATCTAACTAGTGACGCGCATGAATGGATTAACGAAATTCCCACTGTCCCTATCTACTGGCAGAGAAGAGGGTTACAATCCCTAAAGAGAGCACAATCAATCTATCTGCGGATAGTTTGAATAAAGGTAAAATTGAAAGAGAGCAACTTGAAAGTTTTCTTTTTAATGACTCGAACAAAGTGTCCAAAGGCGCAATTAAGTTCATCCTTGAAAAATGGTCAAATTTGGTGCTTATGCTTCAAAAAGAAATTTTAGAGCGCGAAAAAACAGATACCAAATATAAAGAGAGAATAACCAACATGTTATATGCAAATGTGGCATCTAGAGCACCCAATAAAGTCCCAACGCAAATAGTACAACCAAAACCAAAAAACGAATTCATATACATTAAATCTGAATGTGATAAAACAGACAGGAGATCAAATGATGAAATAAAGGATTACGTAAAAACTGGTCTTAAAGATATTAGTAAGCAAATAAAAATCAGAGGCATACGGCAACTCCGAAATAAAGGAGTTGTCTTAGAGGTTCAAACAAAGCAAGATATAGAGTATCTTAAGAGAGCAAATTTGAGTGCGCAAAAATTAGTTGTGGAAGAGCCCAAAAGGCTACAACCACAAATAATTATGTATGATGTACAAGAAGACTGCCAGGAAGAAAACTTCCTGGACTGTCTAATTCTGAAAAACTTTGAACACTTAGAGGAAGCAGAGGCAGAGCTTCTAAGAAAGGAGTGCAAAGTGGTAATCAAATTCAGAACAAAATTTGGTAAAAACAACTGGGTAATCCAATTACCCGGAAAGCACGCCAGTAGACTACTCAACGAGGGCAGAGTCTACATGGACTGGCGTACATACAGGCTCAGCGAGTATGTAAAAATTCCTTGTTGCTATAAGTGCCATGCATATGGACACATAGCGAGAGTATGCAGAGTCGAGAAACCTGTATGTGAGAATTGTGGCAGCAGTGAACACACCACGAGTGACTGCTCCAAAGACCAAGACGCAAAATGCGTAAACTGTGTAAGAAACAAGCGTAAGGAGACAGGCCACAAGGTGACTTGGAAGTTATGTCCTGAGTACGAGAAACAGCTTCAAATTTATAAAAACAAAATACCATGGGACTAAAAGCAGCCCAAGTTAACGCACAAAGGTCTAAATTCGCAGCCGCCAATCTAGAACTTATTTTTCATCAGCTATTACTTGACATACTGTGTATTCAAGAACCTTACTCAATAAGGAGCACGATAAAAAGGTACACCTTAACAAGACTGAGAGTACTACAACCGGAAACGACAAATCCTTGGGTTGCAATCGTAGTAAGAGATGGAGAATATGATATTTTTCAAAGGTCAGAGCTGGAATGTGATCATATAATGTGCGTAGAGATATGCACTTATGAAGAAAGCTTGTATCTCGTAAACTGCTACATGCAGTTCTCAGTCGACATAAGTAGCTTCCTGCGAAAGCTGGACAGAATCCTCAGGAATCTGGCCGGCCGCCGCATCATAGTAACGAAAGACGCAAATGCAAAATCTGGTTTGTGGTTTTCCAAGACTCTGGATAGCAGAGGTAAGGAACTAGAGGAGTGGATCGCCTCTAACAACCTAGTTGTTCTGAATAAGCCTAGTCACAACTACACATACCAAAGTGAAGCTGGGGACACAAATATAGATGTAACACTTACAACCCCAACTATGTCTTCAAAAATGATCAACTGGAATGTGAGTGATATAGCGACCACCAGTGATCACAGCCTTTTAACATTTGAAGTAGTGCTTGGAACAACAGTCACAAGGCAAATAAAGAACCAAACAGGCTATAACACAAGAAAGGCTAAGTGGGAAAGGGTCGGGGAACTGGTGGAAAAGGAATTCGACCAACAAAGTCTGTAGTCCCTGCAGAGGTTAGACCCAAATAGGGCTATAAAGATATTTAATAAAAAGATAAAAGCAATCTGTGATGAATCTATGCCCAAAAAAAAAGCCGGAAACAAGGTCATGCCATGATGGTCAGAGGAGCTGACTTGTCTAAGGCGGGAAACTAATAGAACCAAAAAGTGTCTCTTGCGGGCCAAGAGACTATGTCTTGATGACATATCAACCAAAATGCAAGCATACAAAAGGGCAAGAAATAACTATGTCAGAGAAATCAGAAAACATAAAACAACCTCATGGAGAGACTTTGTGATAAGCGTCGGCAACGAAGATCCCTGGAGTATAGTATATAAAATCGTATGCGATGAAATAAACAAGAAGGCTTCTCTTTGCTCACTAGAACTCCCTTCCGGGAACTTTAGTGAAACTTGGGAAGAAACTGTAAACGTCTTTCTTAAAAAGTGCCTGCCTTCAGATGATCAGCAAGAGAACGCTGATCATATTAATATCAGAGAAACTATACGCCAATATCAAAACCAGAACCTCGAACCAATCATCGACTCTATCGATGTAGAACGGGCATAACTAAAACTGAAAGATAAAAAAGCCCGAGGAGAAGACGGCTTCACTGGCGAAATAATTAAAAAATTATGGAGTCACAACAAACAAGCAATCCTTAGTACACTAAATAAATGCTTCCAAGATGGTAGCTTTCCTACCGATTGGGAACAGATAAACCTATGTTTAATTCCCAAACGAGGGAGTGAAAACAGAAGGCTTGCCAAATCATACCGTCCGATCGCCCTTCTGCCATTGATGGGAAAGATCTACGAGAAAATACTCGTAGTGCGTATTAAGATAAATTATACAGAGATGAACATGTGCAATGCACGACAATTTGGCTTTAAGGCAGGCGTCTCCACGGAAGACGCACTGTTAACCTTTATAAGGTGCATGGCAACGAATATGAAGTATGTACTTGCTATATTTGTGGATATTGAAGGTGCCTTCGATAACCTGTGGTGGCCCGCCATCACACATAGGCTGACGCAGGCAAACTGCAGCAGCCATATGGTAAATATAGTCAAGGACTACTTTAAAAGGCAAAGCGCCTATGTGAGAGGCAACACGAAGAAGGTTGGAAGAAGCATGCAGAGAGGATGTCCACAAGGATCAGTAATTGGTCCTGTTGCATGGAACTTCTGCATGGACGTTCTTCTACACGGCCTAGCTCAGCTAGGAGAAACTGTGGAACCTATTGCATACGCAGATGACTTGGCGTTAATAATTAAAGGAAACTCCAGAAATGATCTGGTGAGAACTGGTACTATGGCTTTTAAATGTGTTGAGGACTGGTGCGTGACGCATAAAGTGGGAGTCAGCAGTGGAAAAACTGTTGCAATGATGATGAAGGGCAAATTTAATAAAGGCAGACAACCGATCATTAAAGTTGACAACAATAGCTTAAAATATGCAAAAGAAGTGCGATACTTGGGAATTACTATAGATAACAGGCTAAACTTTGTAGCGCACACTAAGTTTCTAAGGGAGAAGCTAGTCAGCTTCATCTTGAAAATCAGGAGGGTTGCAAAGGAGGAATGGGGCCTTAAAAGAGGCACCCTTGACACTTTGTACAAAGCAGTTATAATACCTATAGCAACATACAGCGCTGCTGCGTGGTTCGACAAGTCGTCCCACACGCACAACCTTAGAAACTTGAACGCCGCGCAAAGAATAATCCTACTGACACTCACCAAGGCGTGCCATACCACCGCAACAAATGCATTACAAACAATAAGTGGCAAAATCCCACTAGACTTAGAGATTACACAACAAGGCATCATAAACCTTGTAAAAAGAAATGAGAAAATTAGCTGGAACAATTATAATTACAATCCAATAGCGAACCCAAGCAGGGAAACCCTCAATCAAGAGGTTAAAATGATAAATGAAGCAATAAAGCTGGAATGGCAGAAAAGATGGGAATTGGCAAGTACGGATAAGATAACCTACGGTTTTATTGGCGATATAACATACGCTACAAGAAACAAGTGGTTTAAACCTAGTAGAGAGTGCGTGTATATTCTGACCGGATACGGTCCGTTTAGGCACACGCTTTACACAAGGGGCGCCACAGAAGACGACAAATATCCCTTCTGTAGAGAAAACGAGACAAGCGCGCACATGCTGGTCATGTGCGACAGATATGATGAATTAAGGAGGCAAAGCCTCTTTGAAATAGCAGGGACCACAAACCTTGATGTGGTCCCTGCCTACCTAGAAACCTGCCTACCTAGAAACCAAAGCCAATTACTTAACGTCATACTTAACCGGTCGTCATACAAAGCATACTGAAGAAAAACTTTTTAATATGTAAATTTGTTACATGTTTCAGTAATTTAAAAGAAAAGTCTATACATACAATTTAATTAAAAATAAAAATGACACATATTAAAATTCAATATAAAATAAAATTGGCATAGGGCAGGGCGGGGCACAAAGGTCCAATTTGACTTTCAGTATTTATACTGTCTAAACCCAATGAACAACCTTGCAACACATAACACACATCAAACAAGCATCTATCGAACTATTTACAGAAAAAAAATTCACATAATTCCTAATTATATAAATATAATTTTTTTACTATTTTTTCTAAATTTGGTATCTGATGCAATTTCTTCTATTAAATTAAAGGGATTTTATGCTACATTATTGAATCAATGCAAAATATTAATAGTATATTACATTGATCTGCTATTCGTCAGAAATATTCATCAGATGAGCCGGAATAACAATTTATTTATTCGCGCGCACATGCTGGGGCTTGTTGCTTTTGCAGCACGAGCCATTAAAACCAGAAATTCAGTGCATTCTTCTGAAAGACATTTGGTTCACGCACTCGGTCGAGCGGCCGGTGGTGCGAATTTACTATCCGTGGGATTATGCCTGAACGCCTCTAAGGCCGTATCCTTCCTAGACAAAGTAAGCAACGATATCTCTAGGAGTCTCGTGAGTCGAAAGGCTCAATGCAATGTGATTTATTAGGTATTCGGCACACGCCGTTTATCGCACGAGCCATTTTTAGTTGAATAAGGCGCTGGACAGTGGCGATATCTGTCCGTTATATCTGTCTTGCCTATAGCGGTCGATCATGGGTCACTAGTTCGATGTAGAGACTCGGAATCGTTTGTAAACGACTTAGATACCTGGCGGCGTGTTGTACTCGGCAGAGCAGTTACCACGCTGCGATCCGTTAAGACTCAGCACTTGGCTTGGGGATTTGTCATGTTGGCTTGACGTCACCCCATGCTATTAGAGCATAAGCCTTAAGCCTAATGTCGCATTGCAGCATGCCACAATCAGTAGGCTTGACAGTCGAAAACTTGTACATGCTGTACATGTGACACTTCTTCGGTATCTACCTAGCTATTTTGTACAACGTGCGTGAGTCCAATAACCATAATGACAAGAGAAAAGTTATAAATATTTTGTAAGTTTACGAAAAATATGTTTTTAAGAGAAACTTTTCATATTTTTTATTATAAATATATGATATAATTCATTAAATTCTAAATAGGGAAAATGTTCTTTGCTAAATTTCTTGGAAATGCGTACAAGTTGCTGATAAGCAAAGCACGTATAAGTTAATTATAATGCAAAAAGCGTGCAGTTGTCAATGTGTAAAATACGTGCAAGTTGTCAATTTGCAGAATGCGTGCAAGTTGTCAATTTACAGAATACGTGTAAGTTGTCAATGTGCAAAATACGTGCAAGTTGCTATTTGTATTTAATTTTTGTAATATACTCTGAATAATTAGTAACTTCCAACCTATAAATATTTCGATTCTATTATAATATAATATTCAGTATATTTATTTCTGTTTTAACAAAATATTCTGTATTTATATATAATTTCAAACTACATCAAGTAAACTTTTAGGGGACATTAGCGAGTAAGCCTAACCTAGAATCTTGCATCGAAACAGGTTAAAAACATTTTCCGGATTTTTGAAATCAGTAACTTACGGGTACCTCAGACTACATCAAGTAAACTTTTAGGGGACATTAGCGAGTGAGCCTAACCTAGAATCTTGCATCGAAACAGGTTAAAAACATTTT
The DNA here is from genome assembly GCF_003426905.1 of Ctenocephalides felis. Lineage (NCBI taxonomy): Eukaryota > Metazoa > Arthropoda > Insecta > Siphonaptera > Pulicidae > Ctenocephalides > Ctenocephalides felis. The sequence goes on from NW_020538040.1 coordinate 118,265,968, forward strand.
CCGGCTTTTTGAAATCAGTAAATTACGGGTACCTCAAACTACATCAAGTAGACTTTTAGGGGACATTAGCGAGTAAGCCTAACCTAGAATCTTGCATCGAAACAGGTTAAAAATATTTTCCGGCGTTTTGAAATCAGTAACCTACAGGTACTTCAGACTACATCAAGTAAACTTTTAGGGGACATTAGCGAGTAAGCCTAACCTAGAATCTTGCATCGAAACAGGTTAAAAACATTTTCCGGCTTTTTGAAATCAGTGACTTACGGGTACCTCAGACTACATCAAGTAAACTTTTAGGGGACATTAGCGAGTAAGCCTAACCTAGAATCTTGCATTGAAACAGGTTAAAAACATTTTCCTGCTTTTTGAAATCAGTAACTTACGGGTACTTCAGACTACATCAAGTAAACTTTTAGGGGACATTAGCAAGTAAGCTTAACCGAGAATCTTGCATCGAAACAGGTTAAAAACATTTTCCGGCTTTTTGAAATCAGTAACTTACGGGTACCTCAGACTACATAAAGTAAACTTTTAGGGGACATTAGCGAGTAAGCCTAACCTAGAATCTTGCATCGAATCAGGTTAAAAACATTTTCCGGCTTTTTGGAATCAGTAACTTACGGGTACTTCAGACTACATCAAGTAAACTTTTAGGGAACATTAGCGAGTGAGCCTAACCTAGAATCTTGCATCGAAACAGGTCAAACTACTTTTGTAGAAAAATATTGTTTTTGGGTGTTTTTAGGAATAACATATATTTATTCTATTATTTATTTATATGACATGGTTTAAATACAACATTTTTATTTCTTTAAGTTATAATTTTATTTAAAATAAAGTTTCTTACATTTAGCTAATACAATTTAAATAAAGTAATAACTGAAATCTTGCTTGCTTTCCAGTCGAGGATGCTTTTCACGAGATAGTAGTGTCGCTGTCATAACACCTTCGCGATGTTTTTCTAATACGGGTTTTGATACATTAACCAGTAATTGAACATGTCTCTCAGTTCCCTGAATGTGGACCGGAATTTTAGGGTCACTCCATGGACACTCATTGCTTTGTAGATATTGTACTAGATGTTCATGAGGAATATTTATCGTAAAGGCTGGTTTGGATATATTTGAATAATCATCCATATCTATCATATTAGTATAGTCGGTGCATTCGAAATTCATTTCGGGTGTTTTGTATTCTCTCAATTGCGTCAGGTCTTCCACATTATTACGGTAATATAAGATTTTTCTTATAGCTGAATCTCGTATTTCCTTTTTATTATCAAACAACATTGCTAATAAAATATTTTCCGAATGAGCATAGTATGCGTTTTCTTTAGCAACATTGTTCACAATTTGTCTTAAATTCGAGTCTAAATATAACGTCCAGCTAATAAATTTATAAAATAATATACTACCATACACCACAGAGTTATAATATTTAATGATAAAGTACATTGAAATATATACTTTCATTACGTAGTTTGCCAGAATTTTCAAACTTTTGGATGGCTTATTAGTAGTTACATATAACCGAAAAAACCTACTAGCCTTCGTGAGCCAACGAAAATGTGCTATTGGCCCTGGTTTCATGTTAGCTAAGTCTGTCGATACTTCCACAGAAGCAACTCCTTTAGCTATTTTTATTAAATAACTTGAGTCAGTTGTCGATTCAGCAGGACTTATATAAGCCAAATTTTTATGTGGGATTGTTTCAAAGTCTTTTACCGGCTGGAAGTAAATAGGAAAAAATAAATTATATTGAATTTGAACATAGGGTATTAAAAAATAGTAAATATGTTATAACTCACCGGTATATTTTCGCATGTTTCAATTTGTTTGCTTAATATTCCAGTTTTTGTTCGTGGTCCAGTAGTCAATGATTTTTCCAAATAGTTAAATAAATGGCAAAGTGGAAGTTCGTTAAAGTGGAGAAGACACACAAACCAATGCAGTGGCCTGTTTAACTGAATTTCAAATCGACATAAAATCCCATTTTTTACGCCTGTATTTGCTGGTTCACCATCGCAACATATGCCTATCAAAGAATCGAGAGCTATTCCTTTATCGGCGAAAAACTCGTTCAATTTGATTACTTTACTTTCCGAATCTTCATTTTCCAATTTTGTGTAACCCAACAATTGGCAATTCGGTTCCTTTAAAATAACTAAATGCGCTTCTTTAATCATTTGTGGGAGAAACTTCCTATCGATTTTTTCCATGGTAATAGAATCATTTTTTCGGCCGTCGAATGAAAATGCTATTAATTCAGAAGAATCATATCGTTTGTGTAGAGCTTGCCTATTTTTCTGCCTCTCACGAACGCTTTTATTTTTATCCATAATGACAGGATTGCCCCAATCATCCGTTACGAGCAGGTCATGCAGGATTGCTGTCACCACGCCAGAACCAACTCTATCAGAAATTGCAAATTTGTCGCACATTATGACTATATGGACCACGTTTTATATGAGAAGTATTTTGTGAACTTTCCGAACTGCTTTTAAAATCAAAACCAACATCTGGAGTATATGTCTCACCTGGAGTAATATTGCTAGTTATTGTAGATCCTGATACTACATCTTCAATTTTTATAATGTATTCTGGTATCGTAGATTTCCTCTCATTATGTTGATCCATTATAAACGCTTGTAAATGTTCTGGAATCAGTCTACAAGAACACAGTATTCTTCGCAAATCGCATTTGCATTTTCCAATATAAAATAATTCTTTCGTGGATTCTACAAACTCCTGAAATGATGCTTGGGTAGACTTGCTTTTATTTGTACTTTTATATTTATCAATCAATCGGTTCAATTTTCTAGCGATACTTCGTTTCTCCGTAATTGGAATATCAATTTTTTCCCACCCATATATATATATATATATATATATATATATATATATATATATATTAGGGAGGGCCAATTCATTATAGGAGTAAAGTTAAGCGATACGGGCACCTTTTTATATGAAATATATGTGTTATTTAAATGAATTTTGACTGCAAAACCATATATCGCAAATAACTTTTTAGCCAGCGAAATTTTCAATAAAATACTGTTTTTAATAAGTAAATGTATTAATTTAGGCATGTGAATAATTTAAATTGTGAATTTTATTTTTATTAAGAGTATGTGCGGGGGTTTTTAAATCGGGTTTAGTTTGTTGTTATTTATTTCCATCAGAGTGCGCTAGTATTTTTTTATTATAATTCTAGAAATTTCGGAAATAATATATTAATGTGACAAATCAGCATAAATGTTCATTCAGTTCGTCACTAGGGCGTCAAGTATCTATGGCGAGTTCTTATTTAAATTCAGGCGCAAGTGCCAGTAATTTGAATCATATGCACTCGCATGATCAAATTACATTTGGACCAGCAGAAGAATTTACAGGAGTGAATCTTCCGACAATTATGGAAGTTATCAGGTATTATTTTTATTTGGCGAAAAAATCGAAAAAAAAACAAAATAAAATGTTTTCATATAAAACATTTACTCCAAATGTGGTAACGAAATTGATTCAGACGTGGGAAAAAATTGATATTCCAATTACGGAGAAACGAAGTATCGCTAGAAAATTGAACCGATTGATTGATAAATATAAAAGTACAAATAAAAGCAAGTCTACCCAAGCATCATTTCAGGAGTTTGTAGAATCCACGAAAGAATTATTTTATATTGGAAAATGCAAATGCGATTTGCGAAGAATACTGTGTTCTTGTAGACTGATTCCAGAAAATTTACAAGCGTTTATAATGGATCAACATAATGAGAGGAAATCTACGATACCAGAATACATTATAAAAATTGAAGATGTAGTATCAGCATCTACAATAACTAGCAATATTACTCCAGGTGAGACATATACTCCAGATGTTGGTTTTGATTTTAAAAGCAGTTCGGAAAGTTCACAAAATACTTCTCATATAAAACGTGGTCCATATAGTCGAAGATATAAGGCTCCAAGCTTTGCCTTAATGTGCGACAGATTTGCAATTTCTGATAGAGTTGGTTCTGGCGTGGTGACAGCAATCCTGCATGACCTGGGCGTAACGGATGATTGGGGCAATCCTGTCATTATGGATAAAAATAAAAGCGTTCGTGAGAGGCAGAAAAATAGGCAAGCTCTACACAAACGATATGATTCTTCTGAATTAATAGCATTTTCATTCGACGGCCGAAAAAATGATTCTATTACCATGGAAAAAATCGATAGGAAGTTTCACCCACAAATGATTAAAGAAGCGCATTTAGTTATTTTAAAGGAACCGAATTGCCAATTGTTGGGTTACACAAAATTGGAAAATGAAGATTCGGAAAGTAAAGTAATCAAATTGAACGAGTTTTTCGCCGATAAAGGAATAGCTCTTGATTCTTTGATAGGCATATGTTGCGATGGTGAACCAGCAAATACAGGCGTAAAAAATGGGATTTTATGTCGATTTGAAATTCAGTTAAACAGGCCACTGCATTGGTTTGTGTGTCTTCTCCACTTTAACGAACTTCCACTTCGCCATTTATTTAACTATTTGGAAAAATCATTGACTACTGGACCACGAACAAAAACTGGAATATTAAGCAAACAAATTGAAACATGCGAAAATATACCGGTGAGTTATAACATATTTACTATTTTTTAATACCCTATGTTCAAATTCAATATAATTTATTTTTTCCTATTTACTTCCAGCCGGTAAAAGACTTTGAAACAATCCCACATAAAAATTTGGCTTATATAAGTCCTGCTGAATCGACAACTGACTCAAGTTATTTAATAAAAATAGCTAAAGCAGTTGCTTCTGGGGAAGTATCGACAGACTTAGCTAACATGATACCAGGGCCAATAGCACATTTCCGTTGGCTCACGAAGGCTAGTAGGTTTTTTCGGTTATATGTAACTACTAATAAGCCATCCAAAAGTTTGAAAATTCTGGCAAACTACGTAATGAAAGTATATATTCCAATGTACTTTAACATTAAATATTACAACTCTGTGGTGTATGGTAGTATATTATTTTATAAATTTATTAGCTGGACGTTATATTTAGACTCGAATTTAAGACAAATTGTGAACAATGTTGCTAAAGAAAACGCATACTATGCTCATTCGAAAAATATTTTATTAGCAATGTTGTTTGATAATAAAAAGGAAATACGAGATTCAGCTATAAGAAAAATCTTATATTACCGTAATAATGTGGAAGACCTGACGCAATTGAGAGAATACAAAACACCCGAAATAAATTTCGAATGCACCGACTATACTAATATGATAGATATGGATGATTATTCAAATATATCCAAACCAGCCTTTACGATAAATATTCCTCATGAACATCTAGTACAATATCTACAAAGCAATGAGTGTCCATGGAGTGACTCTAAAATTCCGGTCCACATTCAGGGAACTGAGAGACATGTTCAATTACTGGCTAATGTATCAAAACCCGTATTAGAGAAACATCGCGAAGGTGTTATGACAGCGACACTACTATCTCGTGAAAAGCATCCTCGACTGGAAAGCAAGCAAGATTTCAGTTATTACTTTGTTTAAATTGTATTAGCTAAATGTAAGAAACTTTATTTTAAATAAAATTATAACTTAAAGAAATAAAAATGTTGTATTTAAACCATGTCATATAAATAAATAATAGAATAAATATATGTTATTCCTAAAATCCCAAAAACAATATTTTTCTACAAAAGTAGTTTGACCTGTTTCGATGCAAGATTCTAGGTTAGGCTTACTCGCTAATGTTCCCTAAAAGTTTACTTGATGTAGTCTGAAGTACCCGTAAGTTACTGATTCCAAAAAGCCGGAAAATGTTTTTAACCTGATTCGATGCAAGATTCTAGGTTAGGCTTACTCGCTAATGTCCCCTAAAAGTTTACTTTATGTAGTCTGAGGTACCCGTAAGTTACTGATTTCAAAAAGCCGGAAAATGTTTTTAACCTGTTTTGATGCAAGATTCTCGGTTAAGCTTACTTGCTAATGTCCCCTAAAAGTTTACTTGATGTAGTCTGAAGTACCCGTAAGTTACTGATTTCAAAAAGCAGGAAAATGTTTTTAACCTGTTTCAATGCAAGATTCTAGGTTAGGCTTACTCGCTAATGTCCCCTAAAAGTTTACTTGATGTAGTCTGAGGTACCCGTAAGTTACTGATTTCAAAAAGCCGGAAAATGTTTTTAACCTGTTTCGATGCAAGATTCTAGGTTAGGCTTACTCGCTAATGTGCCCTAAAAGTTTACTTGATGTAGTCTGAAGTACCTGTAGGTTACTGATTTCAAAACGCCGGAAAATATTTTTAACCTGTTTCGATGCAAGATTCTAGGTTAGGCTTACTCGCTAATGTCCCCTAAAAGTCTACTTGATGTAGTCTGAAGTACCCGTAAGTTACTGATTTCAAAAAGCCGGAAAATGTTCTTAACCTGTTTCGATGCAAGATTCTAGGTTAGGCTTACTCGCTAATGTCCCCTAAAAGTTTACTTGATGTAGTCTGAGGTACCCGTAAGATTCTAGGTTAGGCTTACTCGCTAATGTCCCCTGAAAGTTTACTTGATGTAGTCTGAGGTACACGTTAGTTACAGATTTCAAAAAGCCGGAAAATGTTTTTAACCTGTTTCGATGCAAGATTCTAGGTTAGGCTTACTCGCTAATGTTCCCTAAAAGTTTACTTGATGTAGTTTGAAATTATATATAAATACAGAATATTTTGTTAAAACAGAAATAAATATACTGAATATTATATTATAATAGAATCGAAATATTTATAGGTTGGAAGTTACTAATTATTCAGAGTATATTACAAAAATTAAATACAAATAGCAACTTGCACGTATTTTGCACATTGACAACTTACACGTATTCTGTAAATTGACAACTTGCACGCATTCTGCAAATTGACAACTTGCACATATTTTACACATTGACAACTGCACGCTTTTTGCATTATAATTAACTTATACGTGCTTTGCTTATCAGCAACTTGTACGCATTTCCAAGAAATTTAGCAAAGAACATTTTCCCTATTTAGAATTTAATGAATTATATCATATATTTATAATAAAAAATATGAAAAGTTTCTCTTAAAAACATATTTTTCGTAAACTTACAAAATATTTATAACTTTTCTCTTGTCATTATGGTTATTGAAAGAAATAATGAATATTTCTAGTATTGGAATTTGTCGATAAGTTTTGATTTACGTGCTGACTCACGCACGTTGTACAAAATAGCTAGGTAGATACCAAAGAAGTGTCACATGTACAGCATGTACAAGTTTTCGACTGTCAAGCCTACTGATTGTGGCATGCTGCAATGCGACATAAGGCTTAAGGCTTATGCTCTAATAGCGTGAGGTGACGTCAAGCCAACATGACGAATCCCCAAGCCAAGGGCTGAGACTCAACGGATCGCAGCGTGATAACTGCTCTGCCGAGTTCAACACCCCGCCAGGTACCTAAGTCGTTTACAAACGATTCCGAGTCTCTGCATCGAACTAGTGACCCATGATCGACCGCTATAGGCAAGACAGATATAGCGGACGGATATCGCCACTGTCCAGCGCCTCATTCGGCTAAAAATGGCTCGTGCGATAAACGACGTGTGCCGAATACCTAATAAATCACATTGTATTGAGCCTTTTGACTCACGAGACTCTTAGAGATATCGTTGCTTACTTTGTCTAGAAAGGATACGGCCTTAGAGGCGTTCAGGCATAATCCTACGGATGGTAGCTTCGCACCACCGGCCGCTCTACCGAGTGCGTGAACCAAATGTCCAAACCAGCGGTTCCTCTCGTACTGAGCAGGATTACTATCGCAACGACGATTCATCAGTAGGGTAAAATTAACCTGTCTCACGACGGTCTAAACCCAGCTCACGTTCCCTATTTGTGGGTGAACAATACAACGCTTGGCGAATTCTGCTTCGCAATGATAGGAAGAGCCGACATCGAAAGATCAAAAAGCAACGTCGCTATGAACGCTTGGCTGCCACAAGCCAGTTATCCCTGTGATAACTTTTTTGACACCTCTTGCTGAAAACTCTTCAAGCCAAAAGGATCGATAGGCCATGCTTTTGCAGTCCCTGTGCACACTGAACAACGGGATCAAGCCAGCATTTGCCCTTTTGCTCTACTGGAGGTTTCTGTCCTCGCTGAGCTGGCCTTAGGACACCTGCGTTATTATTTGACAGATGTACCGCCCCAGTCAAACTCACGCTAGAGTATTGTTGGCGATCGGCGCAATGCCTCACACCACTCTTATGCGCTTGTCTCTAGAAAACCGTGACAGTCGGAACGCAAGTTTTCGACGCACGCTTTCCGCCCAATCGAGTAAGTAAAGAAACGATGAAAGTAGTGGTAGTTCACCGACGACATTACTATCTCCCACTTATGCTACACCTTTCATGTCCCCTTACAATGCCAGACTAGAGTCAAGCTCAACAGGGTCTTCTTTCCCCGCTAATTTTTCCAAGCCCGTTCCTTTGGCAGTGGTTTTGCTAGAAAGTAGATAGGGACAGTGGGAATCTCGTTAATCTATTCATGCGCGTCACTAGTTAGATGACGAGGCATTTGGCTACCTTAAGAGAACGGGAACGCCCTTGGCAGTGGTTTCGCTAGAAAGTAGATAGAGACATTCATTTCATTATTTATTCTTATTCCATATAGCTCGAGCTTTCACTCATTGCTATATATTTATGGGTGTATTGCTAATATTATATTTGTGGGTGTTGTGCAGGAACTTTGGCCGTCAGTGGGCTGACGTTTCCATCCCTAACCACGTGGAGGCGGTCCTGCCTTTCTGGCTTTAGTTTGGATTATAGGTTTTAGCTTTGGTTTTGCACTGCATTTCTGGTTTTAATGGCTCGTGCTGCAAAAGCAACAAGCCCCAGGTAATTGGCTTTGGTTTCCAGGTACACATCAAGGTTTGTGTTCCCTGCTATTTCAAAGAGGCTTTGCCTTCTTAATTCATCATATCTGTCGCACATGACCAGCATGTGCGTGCTTGTCTCGCTTTCTCCACAGAAGGGACATTTGTCGTCTTCTGTGGCGCCCCTTGTGTACAGTGTGTGCCTAAACGGACCGTATCCGGTCAGAATATACACGCACTCTCTACTGGGTTTAAACCACTTGTTCCTTGTAGCGTATGTAATATCGCCAATGAAACCGTAGGTTATCCTACCCGTGTTTGCCAATTCCCATCTTTTCTGCCATTCCAGCTTTATTGCTTCATTTATCATTTTAACCTCTAGATTGAGGGTTTCCCTGCTTGGGTTCGCTATTGGATTGAAATTATAATTGTTCCAGCTAATTTTCTCATTTCCTTTTACAAGGTTTATGATGCCTTGTTGTGTAATCTCTAGGTCTAGTGGCATTTTGCCACTTATTGTTTGTAATGCATTTGTTGCGGTGGTACGGCACGCCTTGGTGAGTGTCAGCAGAATTATTCTTTGCGCGGCATTCAAGTTTCTAAGGTTGTGCGTGTGGGACGACTTGTCGAACCACGCAGCAGCGCTGTATGTTGCTATAGGTATTATCACTGCTTTGTACAAAGTGTCAAGGGTGCCTCTTTTAAGGCCCCATTCCTCCTTTGCAACCCTCCTGATTTTCAAGATGAAGCTGACTAGCTTCTCCCTTAGAAACTTAGTGTGCGCTACAAAGTTTAGCCTGTTATCTATAGTAATTCCCAAGTATCGCACTTCTTTTGCATATTTTAAGCTATTGTTGTCAACTTTAATGATCGGTTGTCTGCCTTTATTAAATTTGCCCTTCATCATCATTGCAACAGTTTTTCCACTGCTGACTCTCACTTTATGCGTCACGCACCAGTCCTCAACACATTTAAAAGCCATAGTACCAGTTCTCACCAGATCATTTCTGGAGTTTCCTTTAATTATTAACGTCAAGTCATCTGCGTATGCAATGGGTTCCACAGTTTCTCCTACAGTAGATAGGGACAGTGGGAATCTTGTTAATCCATTCATGCGCGTCACTAGTTAGATGACGAGGCATTTGGAAGAGAGTCATAGTTACTCCCGCCGTTTACCCGCGCTTGCTTGAATTTCTTCACATTGACATTCAGAGCACTGGGCAGAAATCACATTGCGTCAACACCCGCTAGGGCCATCGCAATGCTTTGTTTTAATTAGAGAGTCAGATTACCCTAGTCCGTGCCAGTTCTGAGCTGATCGTTGAATGGCGGCCGAAGAGTACGACTGACCGACCGAAGCCGGCACAGAAACCTCGCAGCAAGAAAGATCCGCGGGGGGCCTGACACGGGACCAAGCTCGGATCTAAGTCACAAGGACAATTTCACCTCGCCCAGGCCCGGCACATCGGCCTACGCCCGCTTCCCAACCAAGCCCGGCACGCCCCGATCCTCAGAGCCAATCCTTATCCCAAAGTTACGGATCCAATTTGCCGACTTCCCTTACCTACATTTATCTATCGACTAGAGGCTCTTCACCTTGGAGACCTGCTGCGGATATGGGTACGAACCGGCGCGACACCTACCGTGGCCCTCTCCTGGATTTTCAAGGTCCGAGGGAAAGATACGGACACCGCCGCAACAGCGGTGCTCTTCGCGTTCCAAACCCTATCTTCCTTCTAGAGGATTCCAGGGAACTCGAACGCTCATACAGAAAAGAAAACATTCCCCGTATTTTCCGACGGCGTCTCCAGGTCATTTTGGGTTACCCCGACGAACTCTCTTGCAAGGGCCCGACTTGTAAACGGTTCCGCTGCCGGGTTCCGGAATAGGAACCGGATTCGCTTTCGCCCGATGGGTGTGAAATTTTATTCAAAATAAAATACACCAACATCAATATAGGATTTCTCCTGGAGCTTAGGATAGACTGACTCGTGTGCAACGGCTGTTCACACGAAACCCTTCTCCACGTCAGTCCTCCAGGGCCTCGCTGGAGTATTTGCTACTACCACCAAGATGTGCACCGATGGCGGCTCCAGGCAGACTTACGCCTAAACCCTTCTGCGCACACCACCGCGACCCTCCTACTCACCAGGGCGTCAAAACGAACCATTATGCACGTTTCTCATGCCCTGGCGGCCGAGTATAGGCACGACGCTTCAGCGCCATCCATTTTCAGGGCTAGTTGCTTCGGCAGGTGAGTTGTTACACACTCCTTAGCAAATTCCAACTTCCATGGCCACCGTCCTGCTGTCTTAAGCAACCAACGCCTTTCATAGTATCCCATTAGCGTCGTTTAGGCGCCTTAACTCGGCGTTTGGTTTATCCCACAGCGCCAGTTCTGCTTACCAAAAGGGGCCCACTAGGCACTCTGATCCAAATCTCTGGTTTCACTATTCAAGCAAGCCAGAGATCTCACCCATTTAAAGTTTGAGAATAGGTTGAGGTCGTTTCGGCCCCGAGGCCTCTAATCATTCGCTTTACCGGATGAATCTCGCTCATCGAATGCCAGCTATCCTGAGGGAAACTTCGGAGGGAACCAGCTACTAGATGGTTCCGACGATCGATTTGCACGTCAGAATCGCTACGGTCCTCCATCAGGGTTTCCCCTGACTTCGACCCGACCAGGCATAGTTCACCATCTTTCGGGTCCCAGCGTGTACGCTCTGGGTGCGCCTCTTCTCGCAATGAGAGTGAGACGCCCCGGGATTGCGAGCACGCATCCGTAGATGCGGTCCGTCATCCTTCAGTTCACTAAAGCAAACCTTTACTTTCATTGCGCCTTTAGGTTTTGTATTTCCCAATGACTCGCGCACATGCTAGACTCCTTGGTCCATGTTTCAACACGGGTCCTGAAAGTACCCAAAGCAATAGCATCGCTGACCGGTAATGGAGTCCGTCCGAGAACACGGCAGCTAACAGCTCGAGGCGGCATCGATGCCGGACCAGGTCCGACGGCCAATAACAGTCCGTGCTTGCAACCGGCCGAACGCTTAAAAGCGACCCTATACCATATCGTTTATACTGTCTGGCAGTCGACGGGAGCACGCGGGGTCTGACGCGAATAAATTCGTGACAGGCTACCGCCTGACACCAAACGGGTCGCGACGTCCGGCTTTTTGAAAAGCGCATAAGAGTGGTGTGAGGCATTGCGCCAATCGCCAACAATACTCTAGCGTGAGTTTGACTGGGGCGGCACATCTGTCAAATAATAACGCAGGTGTCCTAAGGCCAGCTCAGCGAGGACAGAAACCTCGCGTAGAGCAAAAGGGCAAATGCTGGCTTGATCCCGTTGTTCAATGTGCACAGGGACTGCAAAAGCATGGCCTATCGATCCTTTTGGCTTGAAGAGTTTTCAGCAAGAGGTGTCAGAAAAGTTACCACAGGGATAACTGGCTTGTGGCAGCCAAGCGTTCATAGCGACGTTGCTTTTTGATCTTTCGATGTCGGCTCTTCCTATCATTTCGAAGCAGAATTCGCCAAGCGTTGTATTGTTTACCCACAAATAGGTAACGTGAGCTGGGTTTAGACCGTCGTAAGACAGGTTAATTTTACCCTACTGATGAATCGTCGTTGCGATAGTAATCCTGCTCAGTACGAGAGAAACCGCAGGTTCGGACATTTGGTTCACGCACTCGGTAGAGCGTCCGGTGGTGCGAAGCTACCATCCGTGGAATTATGCCTGAACGCCTCTAAGACCGTATCCTTTCTAGACAAAGGCAACGATATCTCTAGGAGTCTCGTGAGTCGAAAGGCTAAATACAATGTGATTTATTAGGTATTCGGCACACGCCGTTTATCGCACGACCCATTTTTAGCCGAATGAGGCGCTGGACAGTGGCGATATCCGTCCGTTATATCTCTCTTGCCTATAGCGGTCGATCATGGGTCACTAGTTCGATGTAGAGACTTGGAATCGTTTGTAAACGACTTAGGTATCTGGCGGGGTGTTGTACTCGGCAGAGCAGTTACCACGCTGCGATCCGTTGAGACTCAGCCCTTGGCTTGGGGATTCGTCATGTTGGCTTAACGTCACCCCACGCTATTAGAGCATAAGCCTTAAGCCTTATGTCGCATTGCAGCAAGCCACAATCAGTAGGCTTGGCAGTCAAAAACTTGTACATGCTGTACATGTGACACTTCTTCGGTATCTACCTAGCTATTTTGAACAACGTGCGTGAGTCAGCACGTAAATCAAAACTTATCGACAAATTCCAATACTAGAAATATTCATTATTTCTTTCAATAACCATAATGACAAGAGAAAAGTTATGAATATTTTGTAAGTTTACGAAATATATGTTTTTAAAAGAAACTTTTCATATTTTTTATTATAAATATATGATATAATTCATTAAATTTTAAATAGGGAGAATGTTCTTTGCTAAATTTCTTGGAAATGCGTACAAGTTGCTGATAAGCAAAGTACGTATAAGTTATTTATAATGCAAAAAGCGTGCAAGTTGTCAATGTGTAAAATACGTGCAAGTTGTCAATTTGCAGAATGCGTGCAAGTTGTCAATTTGCAGAATACGTGTAAGTTGTCAATGTGCAAAATACGTGCAAGTTGCTATTTGTATTTAATTTTTGTAATATACTCTAAATAATTAGTAACTTCCAACCTATAAATATTTCGATTCTTTTATAATATAATATTCAGTATATTTATTTCTTTTTTAACAAAATATTCAGTATTCATATATAATTTCAAACTACATCAAGTAAACTTTTAGGGGACATTAGCGAGTAAGCCTAACCTAGAATCTTGCATCGAAACAGGTTAAAAACATTTTCCGGCTTTTTGAAATCTGTAACTAACGGGTACCTCAGACTACATCAAGTAAACTTTCAGGGGACATTAGCGAGTAAGCCTAACCTAGAATCTTACGGGTACCTCAGACTACATCAAGTAAACTTTTAGGGGACATTAGCGAGTAAGCCTAACCTAGAATCTTGCATCGAAACAGGTTAAGAACATTTTCCGGCTTTTTGAAATCAGTAACTTACGGGTACTTCAGACTACATCAAGTAAACTTTTAGGGGACATTAGCGAGTAAGCCTAACCTAGAATCTTGCATCGAAACAGGTTAAAAACATTTTCCGGCTTTTTAAAATCAGTAACTTACGGGTACCTCAGACTACATCAAGTAAACTTTTAGGGGACATTAGCGAGTAGGCCTAACCTAGAATCTTGCATCGAAACAGGTCAAACAACTTTTGTAGAAAAATATTATTTTTGGGTTTTTAGGAATAACATATGTTTATTCTATTATTTATTTACATGACATGGTTTAAATACAACATTTTTATTTCTTTAAGTTATATTTTTATTTAAAATAAAATTTTTTACATTTAGCTAATACAATTTAAATAAAGTAATAACTGAAATCTTGCTTGCTTTCCAGTCGAGGATGCTTTTCACGAGATAGTAGTGTCGCTGTCATAACACCTTCGCGATGTTTCTCTAATACGGGTTTTGATACATTAGCCAGTAATTGAACATGTCTCTCAGTTCCCAGAATGTGGACCGGAATTTTAGTGTCACTCCATGGACACTCATTGCTTTGTAGATATTGTACTAGATGTTCATGAGGAATATTTAGCGTAAAGGCTGGTTCGAATATATTTGAATAATCATCCATATCTATCATATTAGTATAGTCGGTGCATTCGAAATTTATTTCGGGTGTTTTTTAATCTCTCAATTGCGTCAGGTCTTCCACATTATTACGGTAATATAATATTTTTCTTATAGCTGAATCTCGTATTTCCTTTTTATTATCAAACAACATTGCTAATAAAATATTTTCCGGGTGAGCATAGTATGCGTTTTCTTTAGCAACATTGTTCACAATTTGTCTTAAATTCGAGTCTAAATATAACGTCCAGCTAATAAATTTATAAAATAATATACTACCATATACCACAGAGTTGTAATATTTAATGTTAAAGTACATTGGAACATTTTTTTTTGCATACTTTTATAGTCAATCAAAATTAAATACATTTTTTAAGACAATGTGATGTTGGTGTTAATGCATATAAGAGATTATCTCCTATGAGATATCTCTCTTTTATTTTTTTATTTTTGACATTTATTTAAGGTCGTATGGCCATTTTTTTTTAATCTGCGTGTGGGATATTCCTCGCTTAACTCTTTTAAATAAATGTTTGGGTAACCTGGTAGTTTTCCATGGTATTTTTTGCTCCTTTCTTTTAACATCTCATTAATAGTTTTTATTTTTAAGTCTTTATGTAGGGTGTCATTTGTAACATACCAGGTTGCGTTCACAATGCATCTTATAATTTTTGATTGCGCTACTTGTATTTTTTTTATATTTGAATTGCTTGCGCACGCCCATAGCTCAATGCCGTATGTCCAGATTGGGATAATTATTGTTTTATATATAAGGAGTTTGTTTTCATAGCACACATTTGAACTCCTGCCAATTACCCAATACAACTCTTTGAACTTCTTCTCTATCTGTTTTCTTTTCATTTTGATGTGAGTTGACCAGCTTAACTTTCTATCGAGATGAATCCCAAGGTATTTTAAACTCTCGTATTTCGGTATTTCTATGTTGTTTATTTTTACGCTTGGGCAGTCCAGGGTTCTTGTTGTGAAGGTTATATGGCTAGATTTTGTTTCATTTATTTTAAGCTTCCACTTATTTAGCCACTTTTCAAATTCGGAGATATATTGTTGAAATTTTGACGTTGCGACGGATGCATTTGTATGAAATCCCATGACAACTGTATCATCGGCAAAAGTTCCAATTATGACATTGCTGCCAGGTGGAATGTCGTGTGTATATATGAGGTATAAAAGTGGCCCTTAAACACTCCTTTGTGGAACCCCCGACTTGATGTTACATAACATCAGTTGTTCCAACTCTAGTTCTGAATGATCTGTTTGTTAAGTAACTTTTCAATAGCAAAAATATCTTGTGCGGCAAAGAATTTTTCATCTTGATGAGTAGGCCCTCGTGCCATACTTTATCAAATGCCTGTTTGATATCAATAAAGATTGCTGAACAATATTTCTTTCTTTCTATTGCCTTTTGGATGCTATTTACTATCCTATGGCATTGTTGTCTTGTGGAGTGCTGGGTTCTAAACCCGAATTGATGATCAGGTATTATATTTAAATACTCTTTTATTCTTACTAATATTAGTTTTTCCAACAATTTTGATAGAATTGGCAGTAAACTAATTGGTCTGTAAGATGTGACATTTGATGCTTACAGATTAGTAGTTACATATAACCGAAGTAACCTACTAGCCTTCGTGAGCCAACGGGAATGTGCTATTGGCCCTGGTTTCATGTTAGCTAAGTCTGTCGATACTTCTCCAGAAGCAACTGCTTTAGCTATTTTTATTAAATAACTTGAGTCAGTTGTCGATTCAGCAGGACTTATATCAACCAAATTTTCAAGTGGGATTGTTTCAAAGTCTTTTACCGGCTGGAAGTAAATAGGAAAAAATAAATTATATTGAATTTGAACATAGGGTATTAAAAAATAGTAAATATGTTATAACTCCCCGGTATATTTTTGCATGTTTCAATTTGTTTGCTTAATATTCCAGTTTTTGTTCGTGGTCCAGTGGTCAATGATATTTCCAAATAGTTAAATAAATGGCGAAGTGGAAGTTTGTTAAAGTGGAGAAGACACACAATATATATATATATATATATATATATATATATATATATATATATATTAGGGTGGGCCAATTTTTTGCATATTGAGGCACCTCGCTAATTTAACTTTTTACATCATTTAAAACAATATTGTAAAAAAAGCATAACCTGCAAATAAATTTAAAGTCAGCGAAAAATTTAAAACATTTTTTAATTTAAAGGAAAAATTGAAAAATCTCATAAAAAATATATTATGACGTATATCGAATTATACATCATTTTATTCGTAATTTTATTCTGCATCTTTCGTACGAACAAAGTTTTTTCGTATCTTTTACGGTTTAGATGTTATAGAGCAATATGTGTAGTTGTTAACATGTTGAAATGCAAAGTGCGGATAGGTTAGAGCAACACTCCTCACGATTCGATATTTCTCTAAAAAAAACATATAAAGTATTATACATTATTAGAAAGGTCTTAAAATTCTTAGTTCTTTTTCCATATATCACAACTTCGAATTTTGCACGGTGTGGCCTACAGGCGAGTTGCCGTTATGAAAATCGGAAAATCTAGAGAAAATTATATGAACACACCTAACCATTTATATACCATTTTATTCGTAATTTTATTTTGCATCTTTGGTACGAACAAAGTTTTTTTTGTATCTTTACAGTTTAGATAGTATAGAGCAATCTGTGTAGTTGTTAACTTGTCAAAATGCAAAGTGCGGATAGGTTAGAGCAGCGTTTCTCAAACTTATTTCTTCCATCGCCCCCTTTGAAGATCAAAATTTTTGTATAGCCCCCTTACTAATTTTTTTATACAATCTCTGAAAACTGTTTTTTTTTTTTACTTTTATTAATATAGTTGTAGTGTGATATATTAGTTGATGCCACCTTACATTCTATATTACACATTTTTACCAGTGAGAGCAACTAAAACGCAACTTTATGACATTAATCATATATTTTATATACTATAATCAAATTAATAGAAACAGTATATCAAATTTTATTTTCAAAATCTAGTGAGAAGGATGAAATTGATGGTTTTTTACAAGTTTGTCAATATCAGGTTCCATTTGACTCAAAAACAGTCGTAAGTCACCGCGTTTGGTAATTTGCAACTGATTTCTGTTTTTAGTAAGTAGCATTGTCACAGCGCTAAATTCACATTAACACAAATATGACGATGGAAATGAAAGTAAAAATGTTCGAACAACCGACCACATGCCAGGGTATAAATGCTGAATTGACTTCTGTAGCTAAAATTGTTGATAACCATCTTTAAATTTGATTTTTAATTCTTCATTTGTTGTTAATTCTATAAGCTCTTCTTCTATCTGGGCTGATGTTTTTACATTTCTTTGTGAAAAAGGGTCTAATACCCAGTCAGGTATTTCCAAATTTAAAATATCCTGAAATCTTTCAATGAAATTGCCATGAAGATCCTCCAAATGTTGACAGTATACTAGCAAGTCTTTGTTCCACTCCCGTCTTCCAATATTTTTCTTATGTAATAACAATTTGACTACAAAAACAGCTTAGATATTTTTTGTTTTTATTACATTTAAGTCATCGCCTTAAAGTTGTAGGTTCATATTGTTGAGCATTGCATAAAGGTCTGTGAGATATGCTATATCATTTTTTGATGATATCAGGTTTTTACAAAACTGTGTGTCCTTATTTTTTAAAAACTCTACAACAGAGTCAAATGGATTGTAAAAACGGGTCAGACAATTTCCTTTTGATAGCCAATTTTTTGGCAAAAAGCTATAAAATGGTATAAAAATCATTTAAACACCATGGAAACACGACCAAACTTATAACGTACAAATTAATCGTTGGGATACAAATTCTGGTGAACTTTAAAATGTAAAGTAAACTAGCTGTAAGTGGAATTCTGTCTTGAGGCAATTATGGCATCGTGCCTTAAGGCAAATTGCTGGAACTTTCCGTACCGTAACGAAATGTTCGTGGAATACTGAATGTTTTCAAATAGATTATTATAAATATTGTAACATTGTCTAATATTTATAAGAATTATATAAATTGAATTGCAAAATTGAAATTATTTGTAAAGTATATTAGAACTATAGTCAGAATCAAAAATAAAATCTGAATTATTTTCGATATACAAAAAATTAAAGAAAAAAAAAGCTGAAACAAAATTTTTTTTTCCAAAATTAATTATTTTGTTAAGACAAGCAGAAAGTTCTTTGAATCATCTGAATCGGACGCTTAGTTCTTTCAAAAACTGCCATATTTTACATATTTAGCTCTGTATCTTCGAAATGGTTGGGCCTGCCTTTGCCAAAAACTAATAAACACTTCTCCCAATCATTACTAATTGAATGTTTTTTAGATCATTCATATCGGATTCTGCCTTCTCTCAAAAAGTCGATTTCTATTTTTTGCACTCTTTGCTCCGTATCTCCGAAACGGCTGGACCTGCCTTCGCCGAAAACTAATCAGCTCTTTTCCCTATCAATAGGAATCGAATGTTTTTTGAACCATTCAAATCGGTTGATCCGTGCGCCCGAAAACGTGACTGGAAATTTGTATCCATACATGCATACACACACGCACACGCATCCATTTATTCTGAGGTATGCCAAAATGTTCAGAAACCTTCAAAACGTCCAGAAATGTAAAAATTTTCAGTTCCGATTTTCGGCCCATTACAATAACTTACCCTACGGGAGGTTAATAAAATTACAAATGCCCCTTAACCCAACGTCAACAACCAACATTTTTTGCGAAGCCATTCATCGCCCCCCTAGAGATCAATATCGCCCACCAGGGGGCGATATTGCCCACTTTGGGAAACACTGGGTTAGAGCAACACTCCTCACGATTCGATATTTCTCTAAAAAAAAACATATGAAGTATTATACATCATTAGAAAGGTTTCAGAATTCTTAGTTCTTTTTCCATATATCACAATTTCGAATTTTCCACGGTGTGGCCTACAGGCGAGTTGCCGTCGTGAGAAGTCGGGAAAATCGGAAAATCTAGAGAAAATTATATGAACACACCTAACCATTTATATACCATTTTATTCGTAATTTTATTCTCCATCTTTCGTACGAACAAAGTTTTTTCGTATCTTTTACGGTTTAGATATTATAAAGCAATCTGTGTGATTCACTACATTATCGCGGATGCTGGCACCAGACATTTGCACTTTGAAATGCAAAGTGCGGTTAGGTTAGAGCAACACTTCTCACGATTCGATATTTTTCTAAAGAAATCATATAAAGTATTATACATCATTAGAAAGGTCTCCAAATTCTTAGTTCTTTTTCCATATATCACAACTTCGAATTTTGCACGGTGTGGCCTACAGGCGAGTTGCCGTTATGAAAATTTGGGAAAATCGGAAAATCTAGAGAAAATGATATGAACCATTTTATTCGTAATTTTTTTCTGCATCATTCGTACGAACAAAGTTTTTTCGTATCTTGTACCGTTTAAGAGAAAATCGAGGAAAACTGGTGTGAACATTTATTGTAAAATTAGAAAATTTACTTGATGTAGTCTAGTCAAGGAGTCTACCATGTGCGCGAGTCATTGGGAAATAAAAAACCTAAAGGCGCAATGAAAGTAAAGGTTTGCTTAAGTGAACTGAGGGATGACGGACCGCATCTACGGATGCGTGCTGGCAATCCCGGGGCGTCTCACTCTCATTGCGAGAAGAGGCGCACCCAGAGCGTACACGCTGGGACCCAAAAGATGGTGAACTATGCCTGGTCGGGTCAAAGTCAGGGGAAACCCTGATGGAGGACCGTAGCGATTCTGACGTGCAAATCGATCGTCGGAACTGGGTATAGGGGCGAAAGACTAATCGCATCATCTAGTAGCTGGTTCCCTCCGAAGTTTCCCTAAGGATAGCTGGCATTTGATGAGCGAGTCTCATCCGGTAAAACGAATGATTAAAGGCTTTGGGGCCAAAACGACCTCAACCTATTCTCAAACTTTAAATGGGTGAGATCTCTGGCTTGCTTGAATAGTGAAACCAGAGATTTGGATCAGAGTGCCTAGTGGGCCCCTTTTGGTAAGCAGAACTTGCGCTGTGGGATGAACCAAACGCCGAGTTAAGGCGCCTAAACGACGCTAATGGGATACTATGAAAGGCGTTGGTTGCTTAAGACAGCAGGACGGTGGCCATGGAACAGTATTTTATTGAAAATTTCGCTGGCTAAAAAGTTATTTGCGATATATGGGTTTGCAGTCAAAATTCATTTAAATAACACATATATTTCATATAAAAAGGTGCCCATATCGCTTAACTTTACTCCTATAATGAATTGGCCCTCCCTAATATATATATATATATATATGTATATATATATATATATATATATATATATATATATATATATGAATTCAGTTAAACAGGCCACTGCATTGGTTTGTGTGTCTTCTCCACTTTAACAAACTTCCACTTCGCCATTTATTTAACTATTTGGAAAAATCATTGACCACTGGACCACGAACAAAAACTTGAATATTAAGCAAACAAATTGAAACATGCGAAAATATACCGGTGAGTTATAACATATTTACTATTTTTTAATACCCTATGTTCAAATTCAATATAATTTATTTTTTTCTATTTACTTCCAGCCGGTAAAAGACTTTGAAACAATCCCACTTGAAAATTTGGCTGATATAAGTCCTGCTGAATCGACAACTGACTCAAGTTATTTAATAAAAGTAGCTAAAGCAGTTGCTTCTGGAGAAGTATCGACAGACTTAGCTAACATGAAACCAGGGCCAATAGCACATTCCCGTTGGCTCACGAAGACTAGCCTTCGGTTATATGTAACTACTAATCTGTAAGCATCAAATGTCACATCTTACAGACCAATTAGTTTACTGCCAATTCTATCAAAATTGTTGGAAAAACTAATATTAGTAAGAATAAAAGAGTATTTAAATATAATACCTGATCATCAATTCGGGTTTAGAACCCAGCACTCCACAAGACAACAATGCCATAGGATAGTGAATAGCATCCAAAAGGCAATAGAAAGAAAGGAATATTGTTCAGCAATCTTTATTGATATCAAACAGGCATTTGATAAAGTATGGCACGAGGGCCTACTCATCAAGATAAAAAATTCTTTGCCGCACAAGATATTTTTGCTATTGAAAAGTTACTTAACAAACAGATCATTCAGAACTAGAGTTGGAACAGAAACATCAGAATATATATATATATATATATATATATATATATATATATATATGAAGCGGTTGATGTATTAAAGAGTGTTTGAAATGGTTTGCTATAGCTTATTTGTGGTGAAACATATTTACAATATTTGTATTGTAGTTGTCTGCCGAAGGTAGAATAGGCCTTTTGCTTAGGTCTTATCTCTTTTATATCGGATAGAGGCTTTCTTTCTCGGGCTATAAGATAACGTAGGCTGTGGTTTTAAATTTCTATAGATCCTATGTAAATTGTTCATGACGGTAGTGGTTGTTATGTCCGTGTGATCTTTAAAATGTTGATCAGGAAGTCTTAAGGGAAGGAGTCCATAAAGACGCATAAAAATAGGTCATATTTTAAAAATATTTTTAAACGTGATGCAATTATTTTATTATTTTTAAACTTTAACACAACTTTATTTAACCCTTTTAGAGTACAAAAAAAAATTTTTTTATAATTTTTTTTTCAAAATGGCGGTTCAGTATAACTTTTTGTGGACTGCCTCCGACGCGAGGTCCCAAACTGCTCCATTTCTCGCTCATCAGCCATCGATCTGAAATAAAAGTTTAATGTTTTCTTTTGAGAACATATTAGTGAAAAGGATACATGTATAAAATTTTAAAAATGTATAAATTTCAATGAAAAACAAGCGTTTGAAAAAAAAATCTAAATTTGTGGCTATTTTTGTGACATTTTGGACCCCACAAAATACTTTATCAACGCAAAGGATCTAAAGATTCAGGTTTATCTTTCCGATAATAATATAGAAAAAGGCCTCACCAAATTTCAAACAAATCGATACATAACTTTTTGAGTTACAACACGAGCAGTTTTTAAAAACACAGTTTGGAAATAATCGCGTTTAAAGATTTAGTAAAGGAAAATGACCAGTTTTAATTACTTACCGATTAATCTGCAATCTCAGGTCCATGCATTAGTACTTCATCATCTTCAAGCAGCTGATTTTCTATAAGTTGTTGTTGTTTGCGAGCTGTACGAGCATCTTTTATTTGTGAAAGGCTCCTACGATCCTGTCAAGTTATTTGCGTCTTATCAGTATTATCAGCATATGCTTTAGCATAAGTACCAACAGTCAAATTTAGAAGGTCCATTATTCTTAATATTAAACTAAAACCTTAATTTAATATCTTAGCTGCAATATATGGTAAAATTTCAACTACCCTTAGTCCACAATGTGGGTGTTTTAGTGATAGTCGCCAAACTGTCGCGTTGAAACTTTCATTTGCGTTCTGCGTATGATCACCAAGACATCGTTCAAGTAAATCATCTTTGGACAAATCTTTATAAATTGGTGAAAAATGCTGTTTCATTTCCTTACTAAGTAATGGAGCTAAATCTACGTCTAGAGGATCTTGACCACGGGCACTTTCATTATGACTTGTACTGGCGTCAATTTTTTTACCTGCTTTATCAGTAAACTGATTGCCCTGGTAACGTTTTTTTTAGTGTTATTTTGTGCAATATCACTTCACTCACCTTTTAGATAATTCGGCATTTTTACGTATTGAGATGGACTGAACACTACGAATTTTCCAGCTAAACTCACTATATTTCTCGACTAGATTCTGTTCGTATACCAATATTATACATGTACTAAGGTACATAGAAGTCTTCCGGTAGTAGAACAAGAAAAGTATTTTTAGTTATTATAATGGAAGAGACCCTTTTACGTGAAACTTAACAAAGCGCACTCCGGCCTACCCCGTTATGTTAGCTATAACTTTGTTAATATAAGAGATTTTTTTCGACTCATCAATATACGCTCAACATACTATACCTGTAGATTATCGAAAAAAAATCAATTTTATGAAAATGTTATATGGACTTCCCACCTTGAAGGTTCTCCAAAAGTGAATTCTGCGCTTGAACTCTTCAAGTCTTTCTTCACCACTGCTCACAATCCCAATAGAACCCATGGCAACGCTTCTAACCACGACTCATTTTCGTGGCACATGAAACAGATTTTAATGTTGGGTGTATATTTTGAATGAGGCCATTAGACTATGTTGTTATAGCGGTTTTCGGTATGTATTCTTTGTATACTAGTATTTGTTGGTATGTTTTTTTTTTAAATCAATTATCGAAAAAAACTGCAGCTTGCTAAGTTCTGCGAGTAATCAGATATGAGACGCACTGGATATATATCAGGAATGGTTCTATTATTCAGCATTCTAAAATCTCCACAAGGTCTTCATGCACCATCTTTCTCCTTGACGAGATGCAATGGTGAAAACCAATGGCTATTTGACGGCCGTGCTATTCCTAGCTGCACCATGTCCTGGAATTCCTGCTTAGCTATTTTTAACATTTCTGTGCTCAACGGACGAGGTCGCGATTTGACAGGAGTCCAGGAGTTGTTTTGATATAATGTAGCGTCGTGTGCTTAATTTCTTGTGGTAGGCCAAACAATTTAGTTAAATTTAAAATGTTTGAAAGAATTTTGCTAAATCTGCATGTTACGTTGACCGTTTTGATGAAGTTTTGATGCTTCCATGTTGGGCAGTACATCTGCAAACTGTCTTTGTTTATAAATTAGTTGTTCCATCAATGAGTCTGGAATTCTTGATGTCGACGATGAGTCCATAATGCGTCAGGAAATCTGCACCCAAGATTGGTGTTAAAACATCAGCAATGATAAAGTTCCAAATAAATTTTCTCCTTAGATTTAGATTTAATTGTAATTTTATGTCTCCATAAGTGCGAATGATAGTATTATATGCAGCTGATAACATAGAATCGGTTTCTTTTACCTTGTGAGTAATTAGTGATCTAGGGTATATGCAGAAATTACTGCCGGTGTCTATTAAAAATCGGATTTTTGTATCCTGTTCTGTGACAAACATGCGGCGTGATGACAGTAGGCAAACACTAGCCGCCTTTAGTGCCTTCCTTCCATGTTTTCCGCATTGAGACATGGTTGAGAGCATTTCTTTGCCTTATCTGCAAACTTGTGGTGATACCAGCATAATCTGCAGTGTCCTCTACTGTTACTACGTTACGCGATTGGCTTCTTGATCGAAAGCGTTGACAAGCTCTACCTCGTTGATTACTTAACAGTATTGTCATAGTTTTTGTGAAATCTTCGAAGCCAAAGCGCTTTTAGAAATCCTTGATGAATTGTTGTGCCGGCTAACGACTTTAGTTGTCTTAGGAATTGCGATGGTTTTTGTTCTCCTAATTCTTCGTGTTGCAGGAGTCGTCAAATTTTTTTGTCTTCCGAAAGCGATAGCCGTCTAATTACTTTGTTTTTTAACTTTGTGTATGTGTCGATCGGCGGCGGATTGATTATGATGTATTCAACTTATCTATCTAATCGTGTGTCCAGAAATGATAATATGTGTTCATATTTGCTTTCATCACTTTTTATTTGGTTTCTGTTAAAATAGGGTTCGACCATTATTGTTTATAACAATTATATACCATAATTGCGGTTTGTCGAACCAAAAATTGCGGAATTTGTCTCGCTATACCTAGTGTTACTGTCGCTTCATTTTTACTGGCAGGGTCTGGCACGGCTTTTTTATCTACTTGATTTTTCATTGTAAATTAACTCATTAATGCAAAATAAAAACAACACTTCTAACACAAAAAAATAAAATCACCCTTAAAACACTTCACAAAAGAGGTTTGCACATTAAACTTAAAAAAAATTACTCACTGTATTTGTAGCCGTTATCAGATCACGTCGGGTCACCAATGAAACGGTTGATAGATTAAAGACTGTTTGATATGGTTTGCAATAGTTTATTTGTGGTGAAACATAGATACAATATTTGTATTGTATTAGTATATCACAGTTGGCTGTCGAAGGTAGAATATGTCTTTTGCTTAGGTCTTCTCTCTTTTTTATCAGACGGAAGCGGCCAACTTGATGTGTGCGCGCATCCCAAATGACACATGGTCGTACTTAATGCAGGGCTGTACTTGGGTGTCGTCACATATACATACATACATACACACATATATACATATATATATATATAGATATATACCAGACAGACGTTGTCCTGTACCCATCTCTACGTTTTATTATTACTATACTAATATTTATACCGTTCGTTAAAAATAATCATTATTGTTCTTCGAGTTACTATTTACACTAATATATGAGTGATGTTAAATGTAGTACTGTTTCAAATAAAATGTATATTCTCAATTCCCACAGTTAACACTTTAATTATCCCTTTAACAAATATTAAAATATGTTCAATAAAATTATATATTGAAAATTATACACTGCGATTTATAGATCAAATTTATTTCCAATAGCTCAATTTATTTTATTGAATTTAAGGGTTATACAATATTTTTAGACATACCTGAAGATGTGGATGTTTAAATGAATGATTTTTTGTTTATTCGCGGCTAAAACATTGATTTTCCAGATTTATCACTATGTATTTATTGTCATAGCATCTTTTAAAAAGTATAACAAATTCAGAAAGAATTAATATATAGCATGCGGTCAAGGTATAATATCACCTTGGATTTTTCTACCCAAAATAATTGCTTCGATAATGTTGCCTACAATTTTTATAATTTCGTACCATATTTTAACTGGCTTTTAGTATTTTAATATCTAAATTGCATTTTTCACGCTAATAATTCAATATACATTATTACTTAAGTTCATATTTGAAGTGAATTAATTTGTCAAATTTTGTTCACATGTGCTCTATTCAACCTACTATCAACAAAATTATTGCAGTAAATGGAGAGGATAACAAGCGTATGCCCAGCTAATCTTAATCTGAAGTTCAAAAGTGAAAACTATTTGCATTTCGTCCCACCCCCCGCATTAATTGGATTATAACTCTTTCAATTCTGATTTTATCATAACTTGCAATATACTATTTTGAAGGTAATTAAATGAGCTACAACTTTTTCTATCAAAAATTTTACCGTAACTTCTCTTATTTTGAAATGGCAAAGGGTTAAAGGGCTCGAAAGACACTCCGGTTGGACAGCCGTGCACTCTTTAAACAATTAGAACTTTATCAATATTTGTGTAACAAAAAAATAATAAAAAGCGATAAATAGTCTGAAAAATATCTTGAATTTTCATATATATACTTTTATACGTATTTTTTCAGAGATATTATAATGAGAAACCCATTTTCATAATTAATCTAATATTGTTCCTAGAACACTGTAAAATAGCGATTTATTAGGATTTTTATTGATATAATTTTGTTCATTACATAATTTTCGTTAAAATGTATATTTTTGAAGATATTAGCAAAAAACAATGAAAAACGCAAAAAAGAAACAAATTTTCAGTAGCCAGTAACTTGAAAAGTATTTGCTTTTTTGAAAAACATTATTAAACATTTTTCTCTTATAATTGGTTCTTTTATTCACACCCAACAATATTACACCACTGAAAAGAAATGGCATCCCTCCGGGTAGTGCAAAGGAGCCTAAATTGTTTTCACTTTTGAACTTGAGAGTAAGATGAGCCTAATTCCAAAATTCCAAACGAATTGGAAAACAGTAAAAAAAAGTTCAGACCCAAAGTGCTCCATTGAGTAAATATTCCGTACAAAATGCCAACCATATGAATTTTTGACACAATGAAACTTCTAAATAATTGTTTGAATAAGTATTTTTTTTGTATTGTGGCTTAGTATAGTAAGGCAAAAAAACTGCAAATTGAATATTTTTGAGCGCAATCACTTATGGGTCGTCTCCTTTGCACGTATTCGTACGGCGAATCTGTTCGCAAAGTGCGCAAACAAAATTATTGCAAGCAAAAGCAAACCACGTTCGTTGAGAACACGATTCGCCGTGCGCGTCAGTCACATGCGCAGACTGTCAGACGCATGCTATATCATTTGCATCTTATATTATTTTAATTATGGTACATCTCAGCTGCTTTTCGACAATAATAATGTAGACATTACATCTTCATCATTTTAAATCATTAATTTATTATATTTTAATATTGCCTTATCCTATAAGTGAATAGAAATGTTTGGCAAATGATAGTTGTCATTTGTTTTTAATGTCAAACCATGCCTTAAATACTTTAAAGGTCAAACAATGATAAGCGGCTTTTTTGTAATTTTTTTCATTTATTTTTACAATCTAACTATATTTCTATGAATCAAAACATTCTAGAAAATTTTCCGTACAAACTTCAGGAAGATTCATGAAAATCTGAATTATAGTTTAGGAGGATTAATGAAACTTACATTGTTACAGAAGAATTTTATATATAAGATAATTCATCAAACTTTTCTATACAAAGTGTGGTCTCTCGGGTGACGCCGAGAGACATTTACGCACTATGCTATTACATATATAGAACTCTAGTTGGTCCGGCTAGTAGTATATGTTTGTCTCAAAGATTTAGACGTGCACCTCTCAGTGTAAACCGTATTAAGGTGAACCCGCGAATTGATCCTTACATCAGATATGGTTTTTTAGATTGTACCCACATTACGTGGATAACTGTGGTAATTCTAGAGCTAATACATGCAAATAGAGTTCTGACTAGAAATGGAAGGAATGCTTTTATTAGATCAAAACCAATCGGTGGCGGGTTGCCCTACTCACCGTTTGCCTTAGTGACTCTAAATAACTTTATGTTGATCGCAAGGGTTAGTATCGGCGACGCATGTTCCAAATGTCTGCCCTATCAACTCTTATTGGTAATTTCTGCGACTACAATGTCGCAGAAGTTGTTGCGGGTAACGGGGAATCAGGGTTTGATTTTGGAGCCTGATAAACGACTACCACCTCCCGACACGAGGAGATAGTGAAGAAAAGTAACGATACGGGACTATCTAGTAGAGGATCAGTCCGGTGCCAGCAGCCGCGATAATTCCTGCTCTCATAATGTATATTAAAGTTGTTGCGGTAAAAAAGCTCGTGGTGTTCAACTGGAATGTGTGTGGCACGTCTTACCTGTGTGATTAGTCCATAAAAAGGCGGCCCGACTCAAAATTCTACCATAGTGCTTTTCACCGAGTGTGAGATAGGCCGGTGCATTTACTTCTAACAAATTAGAATCCAATTGTGTGCATGAAACAATGTAATAGGGCCTCGGTTCTATTTTATAAGTTTTTGAAATTCCGACCAGATTGGATGTATTGGTGCTTGCAATTCTTCCCCATGAATGAATAATTCCTAGTAAGCGCGAGTCATAAGCTTGCGTCGCTACTACCGATTGAATTATTTAGTGAGGTGCCGCTGTTGCAGGAAAGATGACCAATCTTGATTATTGAGAAGAAGTATAAACCGTAACAAAGTTACGTGAAATATTTATATTTCAATTGTAAAACAAAATCTCGTATCTCTGAACAAAAAGCGAATGCTTTACTGTGTACTAATTGTAACCATAATAGATATACTAGTATCAGCATCGCGCGAGCCATCTTAACCAATTACCAGGGAATTACGTTCGAAACATGTCTAAATTATATAAAATCACCCTGAACGATGGATTACTTGGCTTGTGGGTTGATAAAGAACGCAGCTAATTGCGCGATAACATGTGAACTACAGGATACATGAGCAATGACATTTCGAACGCACATTTCGGTCCTCGGATACTGTTTCCAGACCACCTCTGTCCGAGGTCGTTTAACAATACCAGACTACCGCTTGCTTTAAACAAATAATGGAGTTTCGCGTATATGCGTGCTCTTAAATAATTTACTTAAAGTAAAGGTTTGCTTAAGCAAACTGAGAGATGACAGACTACAGAGGACCCGAAAGATGGTAAACTATGCCCGGTCAGGTCGAAGTAAGGAAAAACTCTTATGGAGGACTGTAGCGATTCTGGCGTGCAAATCGATCGTCGGAACTGGCTATAAAGGCGAAAGACTAATTGAAGAATCTAGTAGCTGATTTCCTACAAAGCTTTCCTCAATATGGCTGGCATTCGATGAGCGAGTCTCTTCAGGTAAAGCAAATAATTAAATTACTTCAATCTATTCTCAAACTTTAAATGGGTTAGATCTCTGGCATGCTTGAATAGTGAAGCTAGAGATTAGGATCAGAGTGCCTAGTTGGCTACTTCTGATAAGCATAACTGGCGCAATGAGTTGAACTAAACGCTGATTTGAGGCGCCTGAACGACGCTAATGGAATTCCATAAAAGGTATTTAGACAGCAAGACGGTGGCCATGGAAGTTGGAATCCGCTAAGGAGTGTATAAGAACTCACCTGCTGAAACGTTGTGTCTATACACGGCCGCCAGGGCATGAGAAACGTTTATTTAGTTCGTTTTGTAGCTCTGGTTAGTAGGAGGGTCGCGGTGGTGTGCGCAGAAGGGTTTGGGCGTGAGCCTGTCTGGAGCCACTATTGGTGCAGATCTTGGTGATAGTAGCAAATAATTTAATTAATAATAGTTTTTTGTGAACAGTCGTTGCACACGAGTCAATTGGTCCTAAGCCCCGGGAGAAATCCTATGCTGATGTTGGTATATTTTATTTTGAATAAAATCTCACATTCATCGAACAAAAAGGAATCCGGTTTCTATTCTGAAACCCAGCAGCGGAACCGTTTACAAATCGGGCCCCCGCAAGGGAGTTTATCGGGGTAACCCAAAATGACTTGGAGACGCCGTCGGCAAATACGGGAAGAATTTTCCTTTCTGTTTCATTTTTCTTTAATTTTCTAGCAGGAAGATAGGGTTTGGAATGCGAAGAGCGCCGCAGTTGCGCCAAACAAAATCTTTCGAAAAGTTTTTTGTTTTTTAAAATTGATTCAGTGTTGAATACTAATACTTGCACGAGAAATTTTTCACTTTTCTGCTATTTACGAAGAAACGGCTCTGCCGATCGATAAAATCAAAAAACGATACTAATTTTTGCAAAATTTGACAAATTTTTAAATTTCGTCAAAACGACTGGTCGTAGGTCTATAGGACTATGATATATACCGTCAAAAAAATTCATGAAAATTGTCTAAAAACAAATTTTAACACTTTATTACAAGGAAACGGTTTGTCGATCTTTACCAAAAACTGATCAGCATCTATCCCAATAACTCTCGAACGGTTTTTAATTTTTTTAAATTGATTCAGAATTGCGGGCTAAATCGTGGACAAATTTTTTTTCACTTTTCTGCTATTTACAAAAAAACGGCTTGGCTGATCGTTGCGCAAAATTGATAAATGCTTGTCTTAATCGAGATACATGAAATCGCTTTTAAATTTTTGAAATCGGTTTACCCGTTTTTGAGAAAACTTCGATTTACGGCAAAAAATTTGTTTACACACACACCTACATACTTTTTCCAAATTTGGTCTCATTCTATTCAGAATGGCTTAAAACATCGAGAAAACGTAAAATTAGCGATTCAGATTTTTTGATAAAAACATAAACTTCTCTTTCGGGAAGTTAAAAAATAGCCATATGTCTCGTCATCTAACTAGTGACGCGCGTGAATGGATTAACGAGATTTTTACTGTATCTATCCACTTTCTAGCAAAACCACTGCCAAGAGAACGGACTGAAAAAATTAGCGAGGAAATAAGTCCTTGTTGAGATTGATTTTAGTCTGGCATTGTAAGGAGACATGAAAGGTGTGGCATAGGTGGGAGATAGCAATATCATCGGTAAAATACCACTACTTTCAGCATTTCTTCATTTACTCGATTGGACGACTGTTACGGTTTTCTAGAGCCAAGCGCATAAAAGTGGTGTTAATCTTCACGCCAATCGCCAACAATACTCTAGCGTGATTCGATTCAAGGAAATTGCTAGGCGGGTGTCCTAAGACCAGCTCAACGAAGACAGAAACCTTGCGTAGAAAGCACTGACTATCGATACTTTTGACTTGAAGAGTTTACAGCAAAAGGTGTCAGAAAAGTTGCCACAGACATAACTGGCTTATGGAAGCCAAGCGTTCATTGCGACGTAGCATTTTGATCTTTCGGCTCTTCTTATCATTGCAAAGCAAAATTCGCCAAGCGTTGGATTGGTTACACACAAACAGGAAACGTGAGCTGGGTTTAGACCGTCGTGAGACAGGTTAGTTTTACCCTACTAATGAATTGTCGTTGTGATAGTCATTTTGCTCAGTATAAGAGAAATCGCAAATTCGGACATTTGGGACATTTACTCGGTTGAACGGCTGGTGGTACAAAGCTACCATCCGTGCAATTATGAATGAACGTCTCTAAGGCCGTATCCTTTCTAGACAAAGTGAGCAATTTTTAGGGGCCTCGCGAGTCGAAAGGATCAACACAAAGTGATTCATTAGGTATTCGGCACAAGCCATTTATCGCACGAATCTTTTTTGGCCGAATGAAGCAATGGGCACTTGTGGTATCCAGTCGGGAATCGAAATCGTTCGTGAACGACTTAGGATATGGCGGAGTGTTATACTCGGTAAAGCAGTTACCAAGCTGCGATCTGTTGAGACTCAGCCCTTGGCTTGGCAACAGTCGAAAACTTGTACATGCTTGACAGAACAGACAGAAATAAAAATTTTATTCATTATATTTGTATATACATTGAATTGAATGTGGGTTTTTCTACCTTGAGGAGGTATTCTACCCAAAAAATTTTTTAGTTTTACAACATATTAATATTTGTACAATATTTTATATATTATTATACAAGGACAAAAAAAGGAGACAATTTTTGTCTCCTGAAAAAAATATCCTATTGCCAGTGGTGTATTGTTTATGTATTTACTGCGGGTTCGATCAGGTACTTAGGCATGGCATAATTTCCGTACCAGATCATTTCTGATGTGTACTGGCCTAACGCGCGGATGGTACTATTATCGTGATCCCTACACTTTCGGTAAAAATTCTCGGTGAGCTTTTTTACGTGTTCGAGTATGGTCGGTATGTCCGTCTGTTCGTGTAAATATTTTGTTGAATAGTAGTGTCTCGTCAGTGGGTCCCTTGATTTGTCTAGTACCAATCTCAGTGCTTTGTTCTGTGCTATTTGTAGTCTCCGTCTGTTGGTCTTGGTTGTCGCGTTCCATGCCGGAGCGGCGTATGTCAGTAATGGACTTATGAGTGTCAATTAAAGTGTCTGCTTGTTTTTCACGCTTAGCGGGCTGTTGTGGATTGAAAAATGGACTAGCAAATGGCAAAAATTAATGATAATAAATCAACTCATGTAATATTCACACTCAACAAAACTCCTTGCCCAGCAGTTCAATTTCACGATAAGACAATTCCTGTGTGGGAGTTGTAATGATTATGATAATATATTTAATTAGAAACTCCCAACATAATAAAAAAAATATAAATTTATTAACTGTAAAAATATTTCGATATCAAAAATATACATGACATGTCCCCTTGTTTTTTACAAATCAAAACCAGCCTGCTTGATATCGCCACACACTCCCTGCCCAGTGTTGATCTCACAGTTTAAAAAAAAATACAGGGAAACACGTTATAAAAATGTGGTGGGAAAGCAGATTATAGCAGACCAGTGTTGTAATACTGGTTAATTACAAATTTCCATGTTTCGTCAGCAGATCCACCGTATGTGGTGATTCGACCTGCCATCAACTCCATATTCTGCATAAGGTTCTCATTAATGAAAAACATGTGGAAAATTTCCTGTACCTCGATGTCGGTGAACTTCTAAGATTCAGCCTCCATCTAATTGGTATTAGTTATATCAGAATTACTTAATGTTTAGAATGCATAATTTATGGGTACAGTTTCCATTTCTGCAAGCGTTGCATTCGTATCTGATGAGTTCCGATCAGAGAAAGAAGTTGGCTCTTTATCCAAATCAGGATCATTGGTTTCTTTGACAAAAGAGTCAAGAATTGTGAAATCCAATAAATTATATCAAATTTTGTTTTGACTCGTCGTTGTCACCGATAATGGGAGGTAGCATTATAAGACGATTTGTTGAGTTAACAGAGAAAGAGAGGTTAAATTGCATTCCAATGAAAAGTTCAGGCTCCAAATTATTTTTTCTGTCAGCAAAAAAAAAACTGAGGTCTGGGTATACCAAATGAGTAACCTCGGAAGTCTGATCCAGATAGTAAGTGCGTTAACTATGATGGATTGGACTGGACGTACCTTATAGGTCGTCTCTGAAGACCAGTGATTATGGTGCTGCGTCAAAATCATTTTTTCTTAAATCTTCGAAAAATAAAACTCCTTTATCTTCATCTCCATCGTCGCGAGTCATCAATGTGGGAGTTGTAATGATTATGATAATATATTTAATTAGAAACTCCCAACATAATAAAAAAAATATAAATTTATTAACTGTAAAAATATTTCGATATCAAAAATATACTTGACATGTCGCCTTGTTTTTTACAAATCAAAACCAGCCTGCTTGATATCGCCACACCTGTTAAACACACAACAAAATATCTCGGGATGATATTAGATAGCAAACTAACCTGGAAGCAACATATACTTTCAAAAATAGCTCTAGTAAAAATAGAGCTGAGGAACTCTACTGGCTCATAGGTAACAAATCTAAATTGCCTATTGAAAACAAACTACTAATATATAAAACAATAATAAAGCCGATATGGACCTATGGTGTGGAATTATGGGTATGTGCAAGAAAATCTCACATTGATTCAATTCAAAGAGCTCAATCAAAAATTCTGAAGCAGATCGTGAACGCTCCATGGTATGTCAGTAATAAAACTATTCATGACGACTTGAACCATTTGTGAAAGATGTAATTACCAGTACCAGTCATCGCTATTTTGAGAAGTTGGAATCCCATCCCAATGAAATAGTTAAACATCTTCTTCAAGAACCCCGATCTAGGAGGCTCAAAAGAAAAGTTCCAATTGATTTGAAGATTGATCAATAAAGACCAGACTTAGCCATTGATTTACCTCAGCCAGATTAGCTGACCACTCGATGAAGTGGCAGCTATTGAAATTTATAAAATTCAGCCAATTTATTATGTGTGTGTATGACTATGTGTGAGTATGTTTACTGTGTGAGTGAGTTTAAACATAAGCACAATAGCTAATAGAATTTTGTAAATTCTGATTGCTATTAAATAAAGTATAAAAAAAAAAAAAAAAAAAAAAAAACTGCGTCTTAAAACATGCAATCAGAGCAGAAATCACAGCATGAATAACAAAACATAATCGCATAAATTGACAACGCTTGATATAAAAACTTCCGAGATCGCCTGATCCCTTATGTCAAAAATGAGTAACATTATTTGGAAGACATTAATTTTTATGAACATACTCTGATATCTTAAATATAAGCAATAAATAATAAATAAATAATAAATATAAACAAACTTTTAGTTGAATGTAGTCATTATTTACAATGCTTAGTTATTCATATTCACGCGCTATTTCTGCTGGAATCTGTATATTGAGAATATTAGCCAAGAATAAATGTAATTATTATTGCATATTTTCATACCTTATATTTGTAGTTGGATCACCAGAATGTGCTCCAGCATACGTCGAGTCTAGCAGTTGCCCACCAACGCCCGTTCCTCCACCGCCACTCGTGAAACCCGTCGTGATGTTGGGTACTATGTGCGACGGACCATTACTAAGAGTGAGTTAAATTACATACAATAATATGAAATTACTATAAATTGATCTAAATTTTGATTAACAATAAATTTGTGTAAAGAAAATTTTAGCAACGATCAATATGTATTAGAAATTTAATCATTTAACCTTATAAACGTTAATGATAAATCCCAAAATACTAACTGTGTTTACTTAGCACCGCGATGGTGGAAATTGGCAAAACTGATATGACCTGACTTTTTGACGATTTTTTTATGCTGTCGATTGGTGTGAACTAATTTTTTTTTTCGTTCTCGAGATAAATGAGTGGGTCTAAATTTGGTGCTAACTATATGCACCGTCCCCTCTGATAATGCAATAAATACGATTTATTTTTACAATTGTTACCACTGATTTTTTTGCTGTTGAATGGTGCAATTATTTTTCGGAAAAAAATTACCCATCATATTTTTTCACGCATCGGAAAATTTCCAAATTTGCCAATTTATAAAAATTGACACTTTTGAAAATTCTCAATTTTCTTGCTCGCTTGCTTAAATATAAAACAATTTTTTTTTTCAAAAACATGATTTTTTCACCTCTTTTCAGATAGGTTGCCAATTTTACTGGTCACTTTTTCAAAAGTTTAAAAATTGTTTCGGAAACTGTGATCTTTTTGCTCTGCGATACAAAAACAAAAATAACAAAAATTTAAAATTTAATATGGTT
Source organism: Ctenocephalides felis (assembly GCF_003426905.1). Classification (NCBI taxonomy): domain Eukaryota; kingdom Metazoa; phylum Arthropoda; class Insecta; order Siphonaptera; family Pulicidae; genus Ctenocephalides; species Ctenocephalides felis. The sequence goes on from NW_020538040.1 coordinate 118,301,955, forward strand.
TTTTTTCGTAGTATGGAAATGGATTGCAAAGTAATTTGATGCATTTAGATATATGTAGGGCTTCCAATACTGTACTAAAATCTAAATACCGGTATTCGATATTTAAAATTTTTAATACCGGGATCCCGGTAGTATAGTGTATTTATGTTATTTTAACTCTCACTCGATGATTTGACTTGTAAATTTTCGTTATAATGAAATAATAAATAAATATGAATGATTGATAAGACGATATACAATATAGAGAATTATAACGAGTCGATTGTATATTTTGTTTTGTTGATTGTATATTGATAATGAATTAGGTATGACGACAATGCACGTGGACGACTAATAATTTTTATAAATGGGTTTCATTCATTAGGTCGTATATAATATATAAACAATCGCTTTATCTTGCCGATGTGTCATACTCGGCAGAGTTGAGTCGGTAATACACATAAACAATGTAAAACTTATGTATGTGTATTGCGTAAGTTCAATTCTTAACAAAATACTGGTTATCCCGAAATACCGGTATTTTTGGTATCAATACCGGTATTGAATACCGGACAAAAATCGTCCGGGATCCCGGTATTCGGGATCACGGAATCCCGGTATTGTAAGACCTAGATATATGTACTTCTATTTGAAATAGTCTAAAGAGAATAATTAGTTTTTTTTTAATTATAATATTTGTTACAACTGTTAAATAATTTAACATCTAGTAACAATGATGAATAATAGCATAAATTTAAATAAAAAAGAGTACAAAATAAAAGGTAGTATTTTTAATAAAATTATATTCGTAGTATGATGATTTAATATAAAATAAAAGCAAATAATAATAATAATAATAAAATTAATAAATAAAATAAATAAAATTTCTGAATGATAAAAATAATACTAGAAAAACTATAAAGTGGAATTAAAACAATAAGTGACAGATAATAATAAATATAACAATATTAGAAATATTAAGATAATAATAATAATAGCGTTTACAAATAGCTATTTATGAGATCATTGGGAATTTTTTGTTTTAGCCTGGTTGGGCGCGCTTCTGAAGATACTTTCTGTTCCTTATAGTTTTCTGTTTAATTCTTCCCTTATAGTTTTCTGATTTTTGTTGAATTTCGTCATTTACTGTCATCATGTTGCTGTCCTGGTAAATCAACCAGTTGGGAACGTACCTGGATGCGTTCCGTGTCTGCCGTATGATTTTGTTCTGCACTCGCTGAATGATCTGCATTGTTTTTTTTTTGCGGTGCCCCTTGGTTGGAACCCATAGGACTACACTGGTTTGAAAATACTTTAGTTTGTTGTAAATAATTAGTTTGTTGTTCGTCGACAGTTAGGATCGTTTATTCAGCAACCAGTAATGTTTTTAAAATAGCTTATCAATCTGCTGTTATTTTCTTGTTAATGTGGACCCTCGAGTTCAATTTGGAGTCTAGGTGTATTCCAAAATATTTTACGCTATCTTTTACTGGAATTTCCTGTCCATTCAAAATAATTCTGGGGCATATACAAATACGCAGCGTGAAAGTGATATGCGTAGATTTTGCGCCATTTGTCACAATTCTTCATAAGGAAAGCCATAGAGAATAATTAGTTAACAATATTTTAATAATAAATTTAAATATATGCACTTTTTCATTGCATCTGAGATATTGTGTATATTGAAGCAAACCATTGTACAAAATCAAATGTGTTCATATGGGTTTTCTCAATTAAAGTTTGTATCAGTATTCATATTCATATTTATTGAAATACATTTTGAAAAAGTTTTGCGGATCATAAATTTTCACGCATCGAATATTGCCTAAATTTGTCAAGTTAAAAAAATGGTCAATTTTAAATATGCTTATTTTTTGGGCGAATTATAGTATAAGAGCCAGTGAACTATTTGACTAACATGTTTTCTGAGAGCTAGAAATTTTTTTAATAATATTTTATTATCGACCCATTAAGAAAGTCATTCCGCGGCTGCATCATCATCCCGTCAATTTATGAAAATGTCAAAAAATAAAATTTCATGACTTGTTTTATATTGTAAAAATACTTAATAATAATAATAATAATAATAATAATAATGATAATGTTAATAATAATAATAATAATAAGACACTTAAATTTGTTAAAATATCATGAAATAATCTAAAATTTGTTAAATAAAATAATTATATTGTAAAAGTATTGTAAAGCTTATTAAAAAACTAATTAATTTAAAAATAAAAATATTTGCAACAAACTAGTTATATTCAAAAATAAATAAAATTAACTAAATATTAATAAGTTTATAGTAAATAAATTAAATAATAAATAAATAAGTAATAAAATAGCTAATAGTTAATTAAATCATATTAAACCTGTAAAATATTGACTTGAGCCTTATTATAATATTATTATACCGACGGCTTGTAAAATAAATAAGTAACTAACTTTAGTACTGCAAATATTGTTCGAATAAAATTTGTGGAACATATTGAAAAATTAAACAAACCAGAGTTAGTATACCCGCGTAACGCATCGCGCACTGCTTCCCGACCGAACGAATTCTATGCTGGCTACTATTAGCGTTACGCGCGGGTGTACTGGTTCTGGTTAGTACAATTTTTCAATGTGTTCCACAAATTTGATTTGAACAATATTTGCAGTATCAAAAGAAAAAAACAATAGGCTTTCGAATAACGCTAATAATAAAGAAATTAAACAAAACGCACTATCCAAAAACAATAATTGAAAATTTATTTTATGCATTTGAGCTAATAATAAAGGATTATTTAGCATATATTAATATACATTATGTGGTCTAAACCAATATGAGTAAAATCTCGTAATTTTTTTTATATTTTTCATGATTACGCCAAAAATTAAATTTGAAAGAGGGACCACTTTGGCATATTTTCAATGATATCTCGGCCATAAGGTGAGATACAAATTTGAAGTTTGGTATATCGGATTTTTTCAAAAAGACCTTCAAAATGGCGTATAAATTATTCAAATGCAAGGGTGTTAGTCGATTATGTATGCGCCCACACCCTTGCGCGTCGTGATTATTATGTACTCGACTGGCAAACCATTGCAACCGTCAAAATGGGCTGGCTTTTCACATATGTTTTCTGAACAGTTAAAAGAATACCCCCTCAAAATTTGAGCCTTGTGAGAGCATGTTATGAAATTTTTTTTTGACATTTTCATAAATTGAAGGGATGATGACGCAACCGCGGAATGACTGCCAGAATGGTACTTTTTTAATGGGTTGATAATAAAATATCATTAGAAAAAATTTTAGCTCTCAGAAAACAGGTTAGTCAAATAGATTACTTAGACTATTAAGTGCGATGCGCCCGAAACGATTCTTAAGAAATTTTGAATGCAAAAATATTTATTTTATAGTTATATGAATGCATATCAACGATACAAACATAAAAAATGATAAAAAAATATAAAAAATTAACAGTAAATGAATTGGAACCCCATCAGCCTTGACTTTTTTACTCTCGAGCCAAGCCTTGAAAATTGTAGTGACGCGCTAACCAACTCATCTAACAGAGCTTGCAGATGCGAAACGCTAAGGGCCTAGATATTGAATAAAATCGCAATTTTCGCACTTTATGCTCTGTATTAAAACGGCTGCTCTAGTCTATACGAAAAACTAATCAGCACGTCTTCCCCATAATAGAAATCGAATGTTTTTTGAATCATTCAAATCGGTCTATCCGTTCTCTTAGAACCTGTCATTTTTTGCACTTGATCCGTTGATCCCTGCTCCTGAAATCGTAGACAAAAAATTGTATCTAAACATACACACATACATACTATATACACACACATACACGGTTTTTTGCTTAGGTATGCCAAAATATTCAGAAGTTTCTGAAACGTAAAGATTTCATATTAATTTTTTTGCGATTACTATATCTATTTCTACTGAAAGTTAAAAAAAAAAAAAAAAATTATTAAGGGCTGCACACCGCTAAAACTAGTTTTGAAATTTTGGGACCAATTTTCCAACAATTTCAATTATAGGAATTGAACAATACATAAACTCCAAATTTCCGTTTTTACCATAAATCCCTATTTCATAATCAAATATTCCACTGAAAACTAATTAAGATACTTCTGAGTTTATGAGAAAGCTTAAATTACACTGCAAAAACCTAACTATTTTTACAGTAAGTGTACAGTTGTATTTCACTGTAAATAAGAATTCGGTAACTAATATATAAATATATCTTCTATATAAAATTCTTTTGTAACTATGTATGAATAGTTAATCCTTCTAAACTATAATTCGGATTTTCATAAATCTTCCTGAAGTTTGTTCAGGAAGTTTTCTAGAATTTTTAGATTCATAGAAATTTAGTTAGATTGTAGAAATAAATGGATAAAATTACAAAAAACCGCTTATCATTGTTTGACCTTGAAATTTTTTAAGGCATAGTTTGACATTAAAAACAAGTGAAGACTGTCATCTGTCAAACATTTCCATTCACTTATAGGCTAATACAATATTAAAAAAATAATATATTTACGATTATGAATAAGAAGAATGAAATGACTACTTTATTATTGCCGAAAAGCAGCTGAGATGTGCCAAAAATTAAAATAATATAAGATTTACAGTCAACATCTGACATGTGACGCAGTCTGCGCATGCGTCTGTCAGTGATCGCACATCAAACTTAGCCTATAATTCACTGTGACAGATTATTATTTTTTAATTTTTAAATGCAGTCGTGTTTTGCCTTACTTTACTAAATCACGATGCAAACATAATTTACTTATTCAAACAATTATTTAGAAGTTACATTGTGTCAAAAATTCACATGTTTGGCATTGGATACGAAATATTTACTCAAAATAATGTGCTCCAATTTGCATAAAATTTTGGAATTAGGTTCATCATACTCTCAAGTTTAAAAGTGAAAATAATTTAGACTCCTTTGCCACTTCCCGGGGGGATGACATCTCTTTTCAGTGGTGCAATTGTATCTCTTTCAAAATAACGTTGGATATCGATAAAAAAACTAATTAGAAGAGAAAAATATTCAATAATGTTTTTAAAAAAAAAAAACTTTTCTAGTTACTGGCTACTGAAATTTGTTTTTTTTGCGTTTTTCATCGTTTTTCGCAAATATTTCTAAAAATATACATCTCAACGAAAATAATGTTATGAACAAAATTATATCAATTAAAATCTTAATCAATTGATGTTTTATAAAGTGTTCTAGGAACAATATTAGGGTAGATATGAAAATGGGGTTTAATAGTACTCAAAATAAGCTTTAAAATGAGTACTTCTGCGTGTAAAATGAGTGAGCTTAATGCAGATAAAAAACGCATACATTTTTTTTTCATTTAAATCAAATAGTTTATGAGTAAGCTTATGAACTTAAGATAAAGATTAGCCTATTTCCGACACACGTTGTTTTTCTCTCCATTTACTGCAATAATTTTGTTGATAGTAGATTGAATAGAGCACATGTGAACATTATTTGACTACTTTATTCACTTCAAATATGAACATAAATAATAATGTATATTGAATTATTGGTGAGAAAAATGTAATTTAGATATTAAAATTACTGAAAACCAGTTAAAATATGGTACAAAATTATAAAAAATTATAAGAAACATACTCGTACATCCACATGATGTACAAATAAATGATTTTTCGTTTATTCACGACTAAAAGATTGATTTTCTAAATTTATCACACAAAATATCATCGTCTGCTTTTGTGAAGTATTTGTAGTCATAGCATAAAAAACACGTGCTAAAAATTGAAGTCTTTTAAAAGGTATAACTAATTCAGAAAAAATCAATATCTAGCATTTGCGGTACAGGTACAATATCACCTTGGATTTTTCTACCCTAAATAATTGCTTCAATAATGATGCCTACAATTTTTATAATTTCGTACCATATTTTAACTGGCTTTTATTATTTTAATATCTAAATTGCATTTTTCATACTAATAATTCAATATACATTAATACTTAAGTTCATATTTGAAGTGAATTAATTTGTCAAATTTTGTTCACCTGTGCTCTATTCAACCTACTATCAACAAAATTATTGCAGTAAATGGAGAGGAAAAAAGCGTATGCCCAGCTAATCTTAATCTAAAGTTCAGAAGTGAAAACAATTTGCATTTCATCACCACCCCCCGCATTAATTCGATTATAACTCTTTTAATTCTGATTTTATCATAACTTGTAATATACTATTTTAAAGTTGATTAAATGAGCTACAACTCATTATAAATTTTACCGTAACTTCTCTTATTTTGAAACGGCGAAGGGTTAAAGGGCTCGAAAGACACTCCGGTTGGACAGCCGCGCACTCTTTAAACAATTAAAACTCTATCAATATTTGTGTAACAAAAAAATAATATAAAGCAATAATTAGTCTGAAAAATACCTTGAATTTTCATATATATATATATATATATATATATATATATATATATACTTTTATACGTATTCTTTCAGAGATATTATAATGAGAAATTGGTTGTTTTTTTAAATGGATTTTTTTATGAAATCATGAGTTTTTTGAAAACCGTTTGTACTAATGTTATAATATTTTCTAGAATCCATCAAGGTATCTCAAACCAAGTTAATTCTAGATGGAAAACGATTATTTTTAATTTTGGTGGAAATGGCACTCATAATCTATTTGATTTAAATGAAAAAAAAAACATTGTATGCGTCTTTTAATTGCATGATAGCTCACTCAATTTACACGCAGAAGTACTTCTTTTAAAGCTTATTTTGAGAACTATAAAAACCCATTTTCATAATTAACTTAATATTGTTCCTAGAACACTGTAAAATAGCGATTTATTAGGATTTTTATTGATATAATTTTGTTCATTACATGATTGATGGTTAAAATGTATATTTTTGAAGATATTAGCAAAAAACGATGAGAAACGCAAAAAAGGAACAAATTTTTAGTAGCCAGTAACTTGAAAAGTATTTGCTTTTTTAAAAAACATTATTAAACATTTTTCTCTCATAATTAGTTCTTTTATCCACACCGAACATTATTACACCACTGAAAAGAAATGGCATGCCCCCGGGTAGTGCAAAGGAGTCTAAATTGTTTTCACCTTTGATCTTGAGAGTAAGATGAGCCTAATTCCAAAATTCCAAACGCATTGGAAAACAGTAAAAAAAAGTTCAGATCCCAAAGCGCTCCATTGAGTAAATATTACGTACTAAATGCCAACCATATGAATTTTTGGCACAATGAAACTTCTAAATAATTTTTTGAATAAGTAATTTTTTTTGTATTGTGACTTAGTATAGTAAGGCAGAACGACTGCAAATTGAATATTTTTGAGCGCAATCACTTATGGTTCGTCTCCTTTGCACGAATTCGTACGGTGAATCTGTTCGCAAAGTGCGCAAACAAAATTATTGCAAACAAAAGCAAACCACGCGTACGTTGAGAACACGATTCGCATGTTATATTATTTGCATCTTATATTATTTTAATTATGGCATATCTCAGCTGCTTTTTGACAATAATAATGTAGACATTACATTTTCTTTATTTTTAATCATAAATTTATTATATTTTAATATTGCCTTAGCCTATAAGTGAATAGAAATGTTTGGCAAATGACAGTTGTCATTTGTTTTTAATAACAAACCATGCCTTAAATATTTTAAAGGTCAAACAATGATAAGCGGTTTTTTGTAATTTTTTCCATTTATTTCTACAATCTAACTATATTTCTATGAATCAAAACATTCTAGAAAATTTCCCGAACAAACTTCAGGAAGATTCATGAAAATCCGAATTATAGTTTAAGAGGATTAATGAAACCTACATTGTTACAGAAGAATTTTATATATAAGATATATATTAGAGTGGACCAATATTTTGCATATTGAGGTACCTTTCTAATTTATCTTTTTACTTCATTTGAAACCATATTGTGAGAAAAAAACATAACCCGCAAAAGAATTTAAAGCCAGCGAAAAATTTAAAAACATTTTTTAATTTAAAGGAAAAATTGAAAAATCTCATAAGAATTATATTATGACATATATCGAGTTTTATTCGTAATTTTATTCTGCATCTTTCGTACAAACAAAATTTTTTTGTATCTTTTACCGTTTCGGAGAAAATCGATGAAAACAAGTGAAAACTTGCATTAAAAAATCGAAAAATTAAAAAAAAATAAATAATAATAATATAACTACAAATAAATTTGTTTTATATTCATTGAGATCTATAAAAATCAATAAATACTAATTTCAATACAAAAGTTTTAAAAAAAACTAAAAAAACACCTAAAAACTCAATAATTCACTATAATTCATATTGCCCATATATATAAAACTGTTTGAACATCTAAAAAAATTTTCGAAAAAAATTTGTCTATCATAAGGGTTCTCAGTTCAAAAATTTTCCAGACTATTGTCTTAACGATTCACACCGTAACCCGGAGCGACTCTTCGCCGCAGGTCAATCTTTGAATGCACATCTTTTGGGACTCAGTCTAATACTTACGGTGTGGCCGTGCGCCTACTAAAGGGGCATAGCTCGCGTCGTATGCGATGCGATCAAATTTTGGCAAAAGTTTGCTGTGTTGTTCAGGCAGGTTCGAATATTATTCTCCGGTGTATTTTATACATTATATTCGATACTTTTAGTCTGTCAACTATATAGCGGCGTTACTTAATAATATCGTAGACCGTGTTTGGAATTATATACGCCGTATATGTTCGGATGTCGGTTTATGGCCGGGTTTTGGACCTTATTTATAAGTGTTCAACCATACTGTACAGCAGGGTCGGCAAGCTTTTAACTGTGGTGTGCCAAGCCACTCTATCAATATGATTCAGGGTGCCGCCGTAATTCTAAAATATATAATTAGGTTTTAGGGGAGGAGAATTATAACCAAATTTGTCTTTTAAACATATTTATTAACAAATAACAAAATTCTACCATAAACTAAACAATTTTAATGCGAACCTTGTCCCTGCACATGTTTGCTTAACATTTCAATATCTGGGGTATAATTTGTAACTTATTTTAATTTTACATAAGATTCTGAATGTTTAGTTGTTAAACGGTCACATTTCTTTGTGAACTCAATATGTTTCATGTGAGCAAAAATTTGTTCACAGAGATATGTGGAACCAAAAGTTGAAAGGAGAGCGCATGCTATTCTTTTTAAACAATTAAATCTTTCCGGCAATGTCATCCAACAATTTAATATGGCTGTCGATTTTCCATAGAGTCATCTTCCAGATTTTTTCGTAATTCCTTAAATTTTGTTTTCCATAATTTTGAAGATTTTAGTTAGATAATTTTCATTTCAAAATTATCATTGATAGTGTATCGAGATTGATAAATATATCGAGGCAAAGTGATTTTTAAATGAGAGAAAGACTTCAAAATAAATAAATTAAAATAAATAAATTTAAAATAAATATCAACATAATAGATAATTTTTATCAACATTCATCTACTCGAAACTTGAAAAATCAAACGGTATTATTGACGGATCTATTAAATCTGGTTTTATGAGGAAGGAAAATATAGGCACATAAGCTTCAAAGTCTTTGCATCTTCTGGAAAATTCATCTTTAAGTGCTTCAACGTCGGTTGAATTACATTAGCGAGCTAAGTTAGATAAATAAATATCTGCCGTAAGGTAGTTATAGTAATGAGCCGAAAATCGAAAATGAATTTTTTTGCATGTTTCGACGTTTTGAAGGTTTCTGAATATTTTGGCATACCTCAGAAAAAAATTATGTGTGTGTATATGTTTTATGTGTCTTCATTTTTTTGTTTACGTTTTCGGGCGCACGGATTAACCGAATTGAATAGTTCAAAAAAGCATTCGATTTTTATTGATAGGGAGATGTGCTGATTAGTTTTTGGCAAAGGCTGGTTCACCCGTTGCGGAGATAAAGAGCAAAGAGTGAAGAAAATAGAAATCGAGTTTTTGAGAGAACGGAGTATCAGATTTGAATTATCTAAAAAACATTCAATTTCTAATCATTGGGAGAAGTAGTTATTAGTTTTTGGCAAAGGCAGTCCTAGCCATTTCGAAGATACAAAGCTAAATATACAAAAAATGCAGTTTTTGAAAGAAATAAGCATCCGAATCGAATGATTCAAAAAACTTTCTGCTTGTCTTGACAAAACAATTGCTTTTTTTAAAAAAAAATATTTCATTTTATTTTATATCGACGATAATTCAGATAAAATTAAAATTCTAGCTAAAGTTTTAAAGCTCACTTTTATACTTTAAATGAATTGACTATCTGATTCAGTTTATATAATTCTTATAAATATTAGACAATATTACAGTATTTATAATAATCTATTTGAAAACATTTAATATTTCTCAAACATTTCGTTACGGTACCGGAAGTTCCAGCAATTTGCCTTGAGGCGCAATGCCATACATCATCAGTTTAAAAATCACTTTGTCTTGATATGTTTGCGATTTTCCTTGATTACTTTGTAGAGTGCCATTCAGAACCCCATCGCGTGCCAAGTCTGGCACGCGTGCCATAGGTTGCCGATGCCTGCTGTACAGCATATCCGCGGGTATGTGTTGTTGTCGCAAAGACTATTATGCGGAAAATAAAATATACAAATGGAATCAACTCAATAATCTCCGAGCGAGAATAAAAGTGAGTTATGACGATGAATTTGCCCCGAAGTTTCAATGTAACGAAGGGAAAAGAGACTAAATAAACTGGGTCGCGGACCGCTAATGTTATGTACGGACTGCCGTTTCGACGGTTGTTAAAGATCTAGCATCTGTGTAAGCGCAGAATTTATAAAAGTTGCCGGGTTTAGACCGTCGTGAGACAGGTTTGTTTTACCCTACTGAATAATTGGCGTTGCGATAGAATTTCTGCTCAGTACGAGTGGAACCGCAGATTCGGACGTTGTGCAAAGCTACCATCCGTGGGTATGCCTGAACGACTCTAAGGCCATATCCTTTCTAGATAGCAACGATATTTTGAGGAGTCTCGTGAGTCGAAAAACTCAATACAATGTGATTTATTAGATATTCGGCGCACGCCGTTTATCGCACGAGCCATTTTAGCCGTTTTATAGCGGTCGATCATGGTTCACTAGTTCGATGTAGAGACTCGGAATCGTTTATAGACGACTTTCAGGTACCAAGCGGGATGTTGTATTTGGTAGAGCAGTTACCACGCTGCGATCTGCTCAAACACAGCCTTTGGCTTGGGGATTCGTCATGTTGGCTTGGCGTCACCCCACGTTCTTAGAGCATAAGCCTTAAGCCGTCGCATTGCAGTATGCCACAATCAGTATGACTTGACCCTCAGAAAGTTGTACATATTGACAGACAGACAGACAGACAGAAATAAAAACTTATTCATTATATACAGTGTAAAATACAGTGAATTATATGTGGGTTTGTCTACCCTGGGGGTATTTTACCCAAAAGTTTATGGTTTTACAACATTGTCTATATATTTGTATTTGTACAATAATTTATTCATTATTACGCAAGGATAAAAAAAGGAGAAAAGTTTTTGTTTCCTAAAAAAAATCCTACATTCATTGTTTTATGACTTATGTATTCACTGCGGGCTCGATCAGGTAGTTAGGCATAGCATAATTCCCATACCATATCATTTCTGATGTGTATTGGCCTAACGCGCGGATGGTACTGTTATCGTGATCCCTACCCTTTCGGTAAAAATTTTCAGTGAGCTTTTTTATGCATTCTAGTATAGTCGGTATGTCCGTCTGTTCATGTAAATATTTCGTTGGGTAGTAGTGTCTCGTCCGTGGGTCTCTTGATTTGTCGAGTACTAGTCTCAGTGCTTTGTTCTGTGCTATTTGTAGTCTCCGTCTGTTGGTCTTGGTTGTCGCGTTCCATGCCGGAGCGGCGTATGTCAGTAATGGTCTTATGAGTGTCAAGTAAAGTGTCCGCTTGTTCTTCACGCTTAGCGGGCTGTTGTGGTTCAAAAGAGGTCTCAGTAGATTCATCATCCCGTAAGCCTGTCCAATTTTTGTATTCGTATGTTTTGTGAAACTGAGTCTATAGTCCAAGGTTACGCCAAGGTATTTGACTTCCTTGGACCACTCAGCTTCATGGCCCATCACCTTTAGTTTCGTCAAGTCAGTAAATGTAATGGACCAACAGCTTTTTGTAAAGGAAATTGCTTTTGTTTTAGAAGGATCAATTTTAATTTGCCATTTTTCCGTGTAATCAGTCAGGGCGTCTATATGTCTCTGTATTTTTGTAGTCAGTAGCGTAGGTGAACGTGATGATCTGTAAATGGCAGTGTCGTCAGCAAATGTCAACAGTGTTGTGTCGCCGTCAGTGGGCATGTCGTGGATGTAGACGTTAAACAAGGACGGTCCCAGGATCGAGCACTGCGGCACTCCCGCCGTCACTTGTTTAATCGTCGAGGGTGTGTTGTCTACTTGTACTGTAAAATTGCGGTGTGTGAGGTAAGAATAGAGTAGTTTTGTGATATATGGTTAAGCGTTATGAATTTATGTATCAGTCCGTCCATCCAGATAGTGTCGAAGGCCTTCTCGAAATCGAGCAGCACCAATCCGGTATGGTTTCGTCTATTGAAGTTGAGTACAGTGTTTTCTATTAGCTGTGTGAGTGGATGTAACGTAGAGTGCTGTTCCTTGAAGCCATACTGTGTGTCTGGTATAATCTTGTTTTGTCTGATGTGTCTGTTGATGCGTTTGAGCAGTATCTTTTCGGTAACTTTGCTCATTGTATTGAGGAGGCTGATTGGTCTGTAATTTTGCGGATAGTCTGGCTGTTGCCTCGGCTTCAGGATAGGAAATATGGTTGATGTTTTCCATGAAGCAGGAAAGTGGCCTTTGGCCATTATACGGTTAATCAGTCGTGTAATCAGTATGTATGCGTTCGTTGGCAGTTGTTTCAGTATTATATTTTGTAGTCCGTCCGGTCTGGGTGCTTTCCTGTTCGGTAGTTTTCTGATTGTAGATTTTATTTCTGTAACTGTGGCAGGGTATATTCGTAAGTCTTTGTCGTTAAATAGTTCAGTAAAATTTTGAATAGAATTGCGTACGTCTTGTCTTAGGTCTGCGTTGGACATGTCGGCGTTTTGTTTGTGTATGTTTTCGAAGTTTGTGGCTAAAATTTCTGCTTTGTCTGCTGGTGTCGTGGCGTAGTTGTTGTCAAGTAGTTTGAGTGGAGAGATAGGTGTTGTTTTCCTGGTCAGACTTTTGGCTGTTTGCCAAACTTTGTTCGGGTCAGTGTTGATGCTTTCTAATCTTTTAGTCCAAGTGTCGTTCCGGTGCTCACGTATCTCATTATAGATAATTTTTGCCAGTCTGTTCACGTGTTCCTTCAGTAGTCTGTCACCAGTACGTTGCCACAGTTTCTTTATATTGTTCTTTAATTTAATTTTTACTAATATTTGTTGAGGTAGCGTGTCAAATGTGGATGTATTTGCGTGTCGCAGCGGTATTGTGTGTTGGATGGTGTCCGTGATCGTCCGTGTCAGATGTGTCACAGCCTCCTCTATGTCTGTATTGGTCTCTATGGGTATCGTGTGTCGTATATTGTCTGTAATAATTTCTCTAAAAAGTGGCCAGTTAGCTCTGGAATAATCCAAAATGTTGCGTTCTGGAGTATTGTCGACGTCGAGTCTGTCAGAGATAGTCATAAAAACAGGGTTATGGTCAGAGTTGAAAAGTGTTCTAGTTATGGGTTCGGATGTTATGTGAAGGTTTTTTGTCAAGGCCAGATCGATTGTGCTGTGATGGTGTGTCTGTACGGTGGCGTATCTGGTCGGCGTGTCAGGATAGTGTAGTTGTGCGTCCGTGGTGTCAGATATTCGTAGAGTCGGATTCCGTTCGCGTTGTTGTAGTTGCAGCTCCAAGATGTATGTTGCGCGTTGAAGTCTCCTGCCATTAAGACGTGTGTGTTTGAGTCAAGTAGGTTTTGTAGGTCCGTCAGTTGCAGTCCGCTTGCCGGGATGTAAATCGATATTATAGTCACTTTTTGACCCCTTTTATATTCATTAATAGTTGTTATTTCTGAACCGCCCGCTGTCAGGTTTGGCACTTGCTCGTGTCTGATATTAGACTTGATCAATATTGCAGTGCCTCCCCATCCGCGTGAGTTTGTCGGTCTGTCGTTCCTGTATACTTTGTAGTTGTTAATGTAAAGTCTGTCCGTAGGTTTCAGATGTGTCTCGTCAATTAGTACAATGTCCAAGTCATATTTTGTTATAGTCTGTTTCAGTTCGTTTACGTTGTTTTTGAGTCCGTTGGAGTTGAAGTACATTATGTGTATGTTGCGCGTGTGATTTATGGGCATGCCGTTAAAAAGTTAAGTATGGTTGTGTATTTGTCATTGTAAGTCATATTTGTGTTCAATGTCTTTGTCAGTTTATAAAGCTCACTGAAAATTTGTCTTACCTCGGGATCCGCGAATAACTTCCTGATCTCACCCATAACAGTAAATAGTTCCTCTGATGTACTCAGGTCTGGATCGGGCTGGCTGGTGGTAGGCCGGATTCGTGAGGATGCTGGCCGGATCGGTTCTGGTGTTGGCTGGATCTTCGGCGATTGATACTGGGAGGCCGGCTGTGTTCGTGGTGATGATGGTACCGGGAGTTCAGAAAACGCAGATCTGCTGTTACGACCATTGTTGGTGGGTTGTAAGGCTGACGAGAAGCTTCTCGTCAGCGACGCAGGTGTTGGCGCTGGCTTGTATGCTGGATTTCTCTTAAGCGCATCTTTGTCTCTTTTTGCTCTATAGTTGATTAGAGCTGGGCATTTAGAATAGTTAGCCGAGTGGTTTTCTTGGCAGTTCACGCATTTCGGATCCTCCGTTGATGGCTTTGTGCACATTCCTGGTGGGTGCACGTTCGTGCATTTAATGCACCTGTAACGCATGTCGCACGTGTACGAGGTATGGCCGAAGTTCAGGCACTTGTGGCACTGTATAGTCTTATTTAGTGGCCTGTAACTTTCCCATTTAAATATATGTCCTTCTATATTGTTTATTTTCTTCAGTTTGGCCATCTCTTGTTCCTTATCTAGAAGGACAATATATATAGGGAGTTTGCGTTGACTGCCGTCCGATTCCTTCTTCTTAATTTGGACCACCTGCCTCACCTTAAAGCCCTTGGCTTTCAGCTCGTCAAGAACCACCGTTTCAGTCATATTAGGATTTAGGCCAGTTATAGTAATTTTCTTAGGGATGTCGTGCTGCATAGTATAGGTGTAAAATTGGAAATCACAATCTCTTAGTATGGTTTTTAGTTTTTCATGTTCTGCAATCGTATCGGCAAAAATTTTGTGTAATTGTGGCTTTAAATATTGGGTCCTAAAAATTATTTTTGTGGTATCTTTTATATATTTGATCACTTTTAAATCCAGCTGGCCTTTGACGATGATAGGTGGAATTGTTGGATCTGTTACGGTGGTGTTCTTGGGTGCTAAATTCCCCGTTTTCGATGTACATGGCTTCTGAGTGTAAGTGTTCTGGTTTCCTATCATATTGTCTGCGTTGTTTTGCCTTAACCGCTTCTTGCGTTTTACTATCCGGTACTCGTCTATCTCCCGATCCGTGTCCATTTCACGCCGAGAATTTTGTGAAATAAGTTTTAAGTCCGGAATTGACTCTAAATCTTGCCTTTTTAAAGGCACCGGGCTTAATTCTTACAAGTTGGATATATATTATTATATCTGTCCAAATTTTAAAGGTGAACGTGCCTTTTGCATACTTCTCTTTCCAAACCCCGGATAGGGGTTGCTAATGGGGAGGAAGTAAGCACCCATTAGCAAGTATTTTTTTCTTTTTCAAAATAGTGAAGTCTTTTTATATCATTTTTAATAAATATTAAAATCAATGCGCAAAACCCTCCAGGAAACAGAATAATTCCCGGCTATACAGATATGGATACTGATAGGGAGAGTGAGGACTACAGGAAGGTAACACGCCGAAAGAGGGCGAAAAAGAACAAGGAGCCTGAAAAAAACACTACTAGGTCGGAACCATCTACCTCAGGAGTCCAAACCGTGACACCCAAGAACACCACCACGAAAAAGGCAAAAATCCCACCGATTATCATAAAAGGTCAAATAGATTTAAAAACAATTAAATATCTAAGAGAAACATCTAAAATTAATTTTAAATATCAATACCTCCATAATAATCTACACAAAATTTTCACTGACACCGCTAAAGAACACGAGAAGATCAAAGAAATGTTAAGGGACTGCATTTATCAATTTTATACCTACACAATCAAAGAGGAAATGCCGAAGAAAATAACCATAACAGGTCTACATCCATCAATTACAGAAACAGAGGTTCATGAAGATCTCCTGTTGAAAGGGATTAAAGCCAGGCAAGTAGTGCAGATAAAGAGGAAAACCTCAGATGGTGGACAACACAAATTACCTATATACATTGTTCTCCTCTATAAAGACCAGAATATGTCGGAGGTAAAGTCGATAACCAACATTGGTGGACACATCTTCTCCTGGGTAGCCTATAGACCGCAGAACAGAGCGCTGCAGTGCCACAAATGTTTAAACTTTGGTCACACATCGTACACCTGTGACCTAAAGTACAGGTGTATAAAGTGCCTCACTGTGCACGCACCAGGAGCGCGCCAGAAACTACCACATGAGGCACCGATGTGTGTCAATTGCAAGAGTGAACACCCGGCAAATTATTCCAAATGCAGCGCTCTTATTAATTACAAAGAAAAAAAGGAAAGCGACGCTCTCAGGAGAAGACAAGCGTATAGGCCAGCAACAACACCAGTGCCACTGACTAGGAGCTTCTCGTCAGCTGTAAACTCCAACAACAATGGTCCCAACGTCCGACCTGAATTACCTCAACTCCCTATCTCATCGTCACCATACAGATCAATGGTCCAGTCCTCACAAACAATGGTCCAGCCTGCATCATCACAGATCCGGCCTGTATTATCGCAACCACCAACACGGCCTGCCTGCAGCCAGCCCGATCCAGACCTAAACACCCCGGAAGGACTCTTTGCGGCTATGGGCGAGATCAGGAAGCTATTTGCGGATCCCCAGGTAAAGCAAATTTTCAGTGAGCTATACAAACTGACAAAAACACTTAACACAAACATGACTTATAACGACAAATACACAACAATTTTGAACTTCCTTACATCATCACCATAAACCAATCGCAAGACTTACAAATATTGCATTTCAATTCAAATGGACTTAAAAACAACGTTGACGAACTGAGACAGATGATAACAAAATACGATCTGGACATAGTAATGATTAACGAGACACACCTAAAACCTACGGACAGACTCTATATCAACAATTACAAAGTTTACAGAAACGACAGATAGGCGGACGCACGCGGATGGGGCGGCTTTGCGATTTTGATTAAGTCTAACATCAGACACGAGCAAGTGCCAAACCTGACAGCGGGCGGTTCTGAAATAACAGCTATTAATGTATACAAGAGAAGTCAAAAAGTAACCATAATATCGATTTACATCCCGGCAAGCAGACTAGAACATACGGACTTACAAAGACTACTGGACTCGAACAGATTTGTACTTATGGCAGGAGACTTTTACGCACAACACACATCTTGGAACTGTAACTTCAACAACGCGAACGGAAACAGACTTTACGAATACCTGACCGAACACAACACTACAGACGCACAACTACATTATCCTGACACGCCATCGTACAGGCGCACCATCACAGTACGATCGATTTAGCATTGACAAAAAATCTACACGAAACATCCGAACCCATAACAAGAACACTTTTCAACTCCGACCATAATCCAGTTTTCGTGACCATTTCAGACAGACTAGACGTCGACCAGACTCCCAAACGCAAATTTTTAGATTACACCAGAGCCAACTGGCCAATTTTCAGAGACATCATCACAGACAACACACGACACACTATGCCAATCGATACCAACTCTGACATTGAGGAGGCTGTAACACACCTTACACTGACAATCACAGACGCCGTACAACAGACTATACCGACACTAGACTCAAGAACAACACCAGCCAACGACTTGCCAGAACACATTTTATTGAAAATACAACTTAAAAATCATACAAAGAAACTGCGGCAACGTACCGGTGACAGACTACTCAAGGAACATGTTAACAGACTGACAAAAATTATTTCCAATGATATACGTGACCACCGAAATAACACTTGGACCAAAAGACTCGAGAACATAAATACTGACCTACACAAAATTTGGCAGACAGCAAAAAAACTGACGCGGAAACCAGCATCCATACCTCCACTCAAATTAACTGACAACAAATACGCAACGACACCAGCAGACAAAGCGGAAATATTGGCAAAAAACTTTGAAAACATACATAAACAAAATGCCAATATGTCAAACGCAGACCTGAAACAAAACGTACACGAGACAATTCAAGACTTCACTGACCTGCACAGGGACAAAGACTTACGAATAGACCCTGCCACAGTTTCCGAAATAAAGACAATAGTTAAAAAATTACCGAACAGAAAAGCATCGGGACCGGACGGACTACAAAACATAATACTTAAACAACTGCCGACGAACGCCTATATTTTACTTACCCGGTTAATAAATAGAATAATGACAAAAGGCTGCTTTCCCGCTTCTTGGAAAACATCCACCATATTTCTAATAGTGAAGCCAAGGAAACAGCCAGACATACCACAGAACTACAGACCGATCAGTCTCCTTAACACAATGAGTACGGTAGCCGAAAAGGTACTACTCAAAAGACTTAACAAACACATAAGACACAACAAATACATACCTGACACACAATACGGTTTCAAAGAACGACACTCCACACTACACTCACTGACAAAACTCATATAAAATACAGTTCTCAATTTCAACAGACGAAACCATACCGGACTGGTGTTACTCGACTTTGAGAAGGCGTTTGACACCATCTAGATGGACGGACTTATACATAAACTTATCCAACTAAACTTTCCACCGTACATAACGAGAACTTTACACTCATACCTCTCAGACCGCAACTTCACTGTACAAGTAGACAACGGACTTTCGACGGTTAAACAAGTGACGGCGGGAGTACCGCAGGGCTCAATCCTGGGACCGTCACTGTTTAACGTCTACATTCACGACATACCCACTGACGCCGACACAACGTTACTGACATTTGCTGACGACACTGCCATACACAAATCATCAGGCTTACCTACACTACTGACTACAAAGATATAGACACACATAGACAAACTAACTGAATATACTGACAAATGGCAAATTAAAATCAATCCGCAAAAGACGGAGGCTATTCTTTTCACAAAGAGCCGAAATGCCACGACTAGACTGACTGACTTGGACAAAATTAAAGTATTGGACTGTGAAGTTGAGTGGTCCAAGGATGTCAAATATCTTGGTGTGACCCTGGAACATAAACTCAGCTTCACAAAACATGTTAATACAAAAATTGGACAGGCTTACGGGATTTTAAATCTACTAAGACCTCTCTTGAACCACAACAGCCCGCTAAGCGTGAAGAACAAGCGAACACTTTACTTGACACTAATAAGACCGATACTGACATACGCCGCTCCGGCATGGAACGCGACGTCTAAGACTAGCCTACGAAAACTACAGACATTACAAAATAAGACACTACGACTCGTACTCAACAAAATAAGGGACCCACTGACTAGACATTACTACTCTTTATCTAAAATGTGGGGATCATCCTAATATTAACATCGCGGGCCTCGGCCAATACACAAGAGACGAAATTTGGTATGGCACTCACGCCATGCCAAGATATATACTGATCGACCCATAGTGGCAATTGATACTTGGATGAGCATAAATCTTTAATTTTTGTTTTTTTTTTCTTTCTTTTTATTAGTATAATTATGTATAATCATAAATACTGCTCTGTGGCTTTTTTTTAAGAGAAGTTTTCTTTCCTCTTTTTTTGCCACTCAATTTGTAATCTCGCTATATTCACAATATTCACTGTATATATTAAGATCAATAATGTAATTTAAAGTACCCAAGGGTAGAAAAATATGTGTAAATAACAATGCATATGTATGATCAGCTATTGTAATAAAAATCTTATCTATATCTATCATTTCACTCCGGTCCGATAATGCCTGGTACTTGTTCTTCAACACGGTGCTCGTCAAGACGTCCATGTCTTGTGACATTTTCCTAGGCTCCCGCCCGGGAATTCTAGCGATTTTATTTGATGTCCACTGAATTTATTAAAATATTAAAAACTGTATTGACTTTAGAAAATTTTGAATAACACTTTCAAATGTGCTGACTTTCAATCCATTGCCAATTTCGATCCAGAATTTGGAATGAAAGTAGCAAAAGGCACGTTCACCTTATAATTTTGTGTCGGAAGCGAAGCAAGCTCCTGACAAATTTGCGCTTTGTTTAGAATAGACGCAATATAAGACCGATACTTTGAACCGATCGCTGAATCGATCACATCAGTATCTCCGATCCACTAGTATCAGTTGTACATATTAGATAAGATAGATAGATAAAAAGTATTTATTACAATAGCTGATCATACATATGCATTGTTATTTACACATATTTTTCTACCCTTGGGTATTTTAAATTACATTATTGATCTTAATATATACAGTGAATATTATGAATATAGCGAGATTACAAATTGAGTGGCAAAAAAGAGGAAAGAAAACTTCTCCTCAAAAAAAAAGCCACAGAGCAGTATTTTTAATTATACATAATTATACAAATAAAAAGAAAAAAAAACAAAAATAAAAGATTTATGCTCATCCAAGTATCAATTGCCACTATGGGCCGATCAGTATATATTTTGGCATAGCGTGAGTGCCATACCAAATATCGTCTCTTGTGTATTGGCCGAGGCCCGCGATGTTAATATTAGGATGATCCCCACATTTTAGATAAAAATTTTCAGTGAGCTTTTTTATAAAGTCTAGTATGGTCGGTAAGTCAGTCTGTTTGTGTATGTATTTTGAAGAGTAGTAATGTCTAGTCAGTGGGTCCCTTATTTTGTTGAGTACGAGTCGTAGTGTCTTATTTTGTAATGTCTGTAGTTTTAGTAGGTTAGTCTTAGTCGTCGCGTTCCATGCCGGAGCGGCGTATGTCAGTATCGGTCTTATTAGTGTCAAGTGAAGTGTTCGCTTGTTCTTCACGCTTAGCGGGCTGTTGTGGTTCAAGAGAGGTCTCAGTAGATTTAACATCCCGTAAGCCTGTCCAGTTTTTGTATTAACATGTTTTGTGAAGCTGAGTCTATGGTCCAGGGTCACACCAAGATATTTGACATCCTTGGACCACTCAACTTCACAGTCCAATACTTTAATTTTGTCCAAGTCAGTCAGTCTAGTCGTGGCATTTTGGCTCTTTGTGAAAAGAATAGCCTCCGTCTTTTGCGGATTGATTTTAATTTGCCATTTGTCAGTATATTCAGTTAGTTTGTCTATGTGTGTCTGTATCTTTGTAGTCAGTAGTGTAGGTGAGCGTGATGATTTGTATATGGCAGTGTCGTCAGCAAACGTCGGTAACGTTGTGTCGACGTCAGTGGGTATGTCGTGAATGTAGACGTTAAACAGTGACGGTCCCAGGATTGAGCCCTGCGGTACTCCCGCCGTCACTTGTTTAACCGTCGAAAGTCCGTTGTCTACTTGTACAGTGAAGTTGCGGTCTGAGAGGTATGAGCATGGGGAGTTATCTTCGAACAAATGCGCGTTGCACTGTTTTGGTCCTGAGTAGTTTCAATTTTTAAAAACGGATGGCTCATGTGCACTCAATTTCAACTACAAATTGTTTGTGGTTCATGCAAGTGGCTGTCAAGTATTTGATCGCTGTATGGCTGTACGAATAACCTAACTTTTTGAACTCGTGTTGTTTCTAATTAATTAATTTTGTTTAAGTGAACATTTGTGAAATTTAATATGGCAAAGTGTTTTTATAGTACCCAAAAAAGTGTCAAGTGCGGGTTAAAATATTTAGCTATTCCAATACAAGTTTCCGCAAAGGTATTTTTTAATAATAATTGCAGCAATAATTATATATAATCAAGATATGTCAACATGTTATTATATTGAATAGGTGTCTTGGGGGTACCTGCAAATTGCTGCAAAATGCACGAACAAAGCGCAGGAGTACTTTTGACAACCAAGGAATGCAATATGTAATGACAAGAAGGATTCATAAAAAATGCAATAATTTAAGGAATAAGTCGTACAAAAAGTCTCCAAAGGTCTACTATTTTTGGAGACAAATATTTATTTTGCCATGTCCTCAAACATTGAGAAAGTTGCATTCAGAGATACAAGTGTATAGCGTTATTTATGAGTGTCTATTTAAAACATTAGGTTCAGCTATTTCTTTTAAAAAGTATTAGTAGCAGATACTGTGTTTTGATGTTTGATGAAATACCATTATCTTCGGAATTGTTATATGATTGGATTGAATCTCATATTGTTGAAGTTGCAAAACAGTTATTCAGCTAGTATGGTTTAAATGTTCATCAACGTAAGTTCATTGTTATATTTAATAAGATTATCTATTACATTAGCAAATGTAAACACTTACAAAGTAAACTAGTATTGGTTTAAATGTTCATCAACGTAAGTTCATTGTTATATTTAATAAGATTATCTATTACATTAGCAAATGTAAACACTTATAAAGAGAGTCTATACCATACATAATATTTTAATGTATTTTGAAGATTAGTGTTATAATATTCTTCAAATAAAACTTGTGTAACATCCCAATATAATGTTTAAATTCAAGATATATTTGTTACCGACCTTGGGAATCAAAAATATTGCTTTTATCTTTTGATTCATAAACAATTGTATGTGCATAAAACATTATTCTGTTCATTGTAAACACTTTGTTGATCTTTTATGGCAATTTCAATGATAATGTTTTCATGATGGAACATGGCTAAATGTTATGTTATAAAACAGTCGTACAGAAACTATTCAAAGGTTTTGTTAAATGCAACTTTACTATTAATTCATTAGATAGCGAAATAACTATTACATGCAGAATTAATAAAGAACAATGTCTCGTAAATGAGTTTTAATCCTAGGAATTTGAATTTCTCTCAATTTTGATATCAATATATATATTTTATGTTGTTAGGACTTTTTTGTTTGTGAAGTATTTGTACTTTTTAACAAATTATTTGTTTTTTTCTTAACCCTTTAAATTTTTGTATTTTTTGTCATTCCTTCTAAATTTGTAATTTCATTGCGTGCTCCTGTGCTTGTAGTTTCTTCTTAGTTTTTAAGATTTTAATATATTAATATTAGTCATTAAGTAATTAATATTAGTCAGTTATTTGTGCTTAGTTTAGTTAAATACTTCTGTGATTTTCTTCACTTAGACATTTAGTTTTTGAAATATTATTTAAGCATAATTGTGAAATTATAATACTTTTATAATTATGTATAATAATTATTATATTTTCAAACATTCCATAACTGTAGTTATAATTGTTAATATAAACATAATTTTAATTGTTCTTTAAACATATGTAATATCTTTGAAAATATATATTTTGTATTTCGTATGATTTGTTCTTATTTCCAATATTAAAAATTATTCAGGTTTTTGGGGCTGTATACGATACGTACAAATTAAGAAGTAAAACCAGGGGTAATTTAAATATTATACATGTGCTGCCATCTTTTTTAAAAAATTTGTATTTCAATCGAGGTAACGTCAAACCGCCAGACATAGCGATCTATTATACTTGTTTATCTATGGGTATGAGTGTAAAGTTCTCGTTATGTACGGTGGAAAGTTTAGTTGGATAAGTTTATGTATAAGTCCGTCCATCCAGATGGTGTCAAACGCCTTCTCAAAGTCGAGTAACACCAGTCTATGAGTTTTGTCAGTGGGTGTAGTGTGGAGTGTCGTTCTTTGAAGCCGTATTGTGTGTCAGGTATGATTTTGTTGTGTCTTATGTGTTTGTTAAGTCTTTTGAGTAGTACCTTTTCGGCTACCTTACTCATTGTGTTGAGTTGTACATATTTTGACAGACAGACAGAAATAAAAATTTATTCAATATATACAGTGTAAAATACAGTGAATTATATGTGGGTTTGTCTACCCTGCAGGTATTTTACCCAAAAGTTCATGGTTTTACAACAATGTCTATATATTTGTATTTGTACAATAATTTATTCATTATTACGCAAGGACAAAAAAAGATGAAAAGTTTTTGTCTCCTAAAAAAAATCCTTCATTCATTGTTTTATGACTTATGTATTCACAGCGGGCTCGATCAGGTAGTTAGGCATAGCATAATTCCCATACCATATCATTTCTGATGTGTATTGGCCTAACGCGCGGATGGTACTGTTATCGTGATCCCTACACTTTCGGTAAAAATTTTCAGTGAGCTTTTTTATGTATCCTAGTATAGTCGGTATGTCCGTCTGTTCATGTAAATATTTCGTTGAATAGTAGTGTCTCGTCAGTGGGTTCCTTGATTTGTCTAGTACCAGTCGCAGTGCTTTGTTCTGTGCTATTTGTAGTCTCCGTCTGTTGGTCTTGGTTGTCGCGTTCCATGCCGGAGAAGCGTATGTCAGTAATGGTCTTATAAGTGTCAAGTAAAGTGTCCGCTTGTTCTTCACGCTTAGCGGGCTGTTGTGGTTCAAAAGAGGTTTCAGTAGATTCATCATCCCGTAAGCCTGTCCAATTTTTGTATTTGTATGTTTTGTGAAGCTGAGTCCTTGGACCACTCAGCTTCATGGCCCATTACCTTTAGTTTCGTCAAGTCAGTAAGTGTAATGGACCAACGGCTTTTTGTGAAGAAAATTGCTTCTGTTTTAGAAGGATTAATTTTAATTTGCCATTTTTCCGTGTAATCAGTCAGGGCGTCTATATGTCTTTGTATTTTTGTAGTCAGTAGCGTTGGTGATCGTGATGATCTGTAAATGGCAGTGTCGTCAGCAAATGTCAGCAGTGTTGTGTCGGCGTCAGTGGGCATGTCGTGGATGTAGACGTTAAACAAGGACGGTCCCAGGATCGAGCCCTGCGGTACTCCCGCCGTCACTTGTTTAATCGTCGAGGGTGTGTTGTCTACTTGAACTGTGAAATTACGGTCTGCGGGGTAAGAATGGAGTAGTTTTGTGATGTATGGTGGAAAGTTAAGGGTTATAAATTTGTGTATCAGTCCGTCCATCCAGATGGTGTCAAAAGCCTTCTCGAAATCGAGCAACACCAATCCGGTATGGTTTAATCTATTGAAGTTGAGTACAGTGTTTTCTATTAGTTGTGTCAGTGGATGTAACGTAGAGTGCTGTTCCTTAAAGCCGTACTGTGTGTCTGGTATAATCTTGTTTCGTCTGATGTGTCTGTTGATGCGTTTGAGCAGTATTTTTTCAGTTACTTTGCTCATTGTATTGAGGAGGCTGATTGGTCTGTAATTTTGCGGAGAGTCTGGCTGTTTCCTCGGCTTCAGGATAGGAAATATGGTTGATGTTTTTCATGAAGCAGGAAAGTGGCCTTTGGTCATTATACGGTTAACCAGTCTTGTAATCAGTATGTATGCGTTCGTTGGTAGTTGTTTCAGTATTATATTTTGTAGTCCGTCCGGTCCGGGTGCTTTCCTGTTCGGTAGTTTTCTGATTATCGATTTTATTTCAGAAACTGTGGCAGGGTCTATTCGTAGGTCTTTGTCGTTAAATTGTTCAATAAAATTTTGAATAGAATTGCGTACGTCTCGTCTTAAGTCTGCGTTGGACATGTCGGCGTTTTGTCTGCTGGTGTCGTGGCGTAGTTGTTGTCAGGTAGTTTGAGTGGCGGGATAGGTGTTGTTTTCCTCGTCAGTCTTTTGGCTGTTTGCCAAACTTTGTGCGGGTCAGTGTTGATTGTTTCTAATTTTTTAGTCCAAGTATCGTTCCGGTGCTCACGTATCTCATTATAAATAATTTTTGTCAGTCTGTTTACGTGTTCCTTTAGTAGTCTGTCACCAGTACGTTGCCACAGTTTCTTAATATTGTTTTTTAATTTAATTTTAACTAATATATGTTGGGGTAGTGTGTCAAATGTGGATGTATTTGCGTGTCGCAGCGGTATTGTGTGTTGGATGGTGTCCGTGATCGTCCGTGTCAGATGTGTCACAGCCTCCTCTATGTCTGTATTGGTCTCTATGGGTATCGTGTGTCGTATATTGTCTGTGATAATGTCTCTAAAAAGTGGCCAGTTGGCTCTGAAATAATCTAAAATGTTGCGTTCTGGAGTACGGAAGACGTCGAGTCTGTCAGAGATAGTCATAAAAACAGGGTTATGGTCAGAGTTGAAAAGTGTTCTAATTATGGGTTCGGATGTTATGTGAAGATTTTTTGTCAAGGCCAGGTCGATCTTGCTGTGATGGTGTGTCTGTACGGTGGCGTATCTGGTCGGCGTGTCAGGATAGTGTAGTTGTGCGTCCGTGTTGTTGTGTTCCGTCAGATATTCGTAGAGTCGGATTCCGTTCGCGTTGTTGTAGTTGCAGTTCCAGGATGTATGTTGCGCGTTGAAGTCTCCTGCCATTAAGACGTGTGTATTTGAGTCAAGTAGGTTTTGTAGGTCCGTCAGTTGCAGTCCGCTTGCTGGGATGTAAATCGATAATATAGTCACTTTTTGACCTCTTTTGTATACATTAATAGTTGTTATTTCAGAACAGCCCGCTGTCAGGTTTGGCACTTGCTCCCCATCCGCGTGAGTTTGTCGGTCTGTCGTTCCTGTATACTTTGTAGTTGTTGATGTAAAGTCTGTCCGTAGGTTTAAGGTGTGTCTCATTAATTAGTACAATGTCCAAGTCATATTTTGTTATGGTCTGTTTCAGTTCATCTACGTTGTTTTTGAGTCCGTTGGAGTTGAAGTACATTATGTGTATGTCGCGTGCGTGATTTATGCGCAGGCCGTTAAAAAGTTAAGTATGGTTGTGTATTTGTCATTGTAAGTCATATTTGTGTTCAATGTCTTTGTCAGTTTATAAAGCTCACTGAAAATTTGTCTTACCTCGGGATCCGCGAATAACTTCCTGATCTCACCCATAACAGTAAACAGTCCCTCTGGTGTAAGTTGTACATATTTTTTTTTTTTTTTTGTATTTATTACAATAGTTGATCATACATTTGCATTGTTAGTTATCACATATTTTTCTACCCATGGGTAAGTTGTACATATTGTACATGTGATACTTCTTTGGTATCTACTTAGCTATTTTGTACAACGTGCGTAAGTCAGCACGTTAGGCAAAACTTATCGGCATATTCCGATACTAGAAATATTCATTATTTCTTTCAATAACTATAATGCTATATGAATAGTTATAAAAATTGTGAGAGTTAACAAAGAGTATTTGTTTTTAAGAGAAACTTTTCGTATTTCTTATTATGAATATATGATATCATTTATATAATTCTACATAAGGAAGAATGTTTTGCTATTTGATCTTTCCGCAGGGTAAGTTATAGTAATCAAAAATGATTTTTTTCGGGAATTAAAGAGCCTAGGTGAATTTGATAAAACTTAAATTTTTATCTTAAATTTTACACTATGGAAATAATCAAATGTATAAGAAGATATTTCCATGAATATAACAATATATTAAAATTTATGAGATTTATAAATTGCCAAAAAAAGTTCCTAAAAATCGGCTTAATTTTTTTTTTCAACACTTAGTTACAAGAAAACGGCTCGATAGATTTACAGTTACTTTCGAACAAGTTTTATTTTTTCAAAATCGATTCGGTAGTATGAGCTTAAATGTGGATAAAAAGTTTAACACATTTTTCGAAACTACAAAAAGACGGCTCGATTGTCGCACAAAACTCGAGAAAAACGAGACATATCTCGTCATCGAGATACATCGAATGGCTTTTAAATTTTTGAAATCGATTCTGCCGTTATTGAGAAAATGTCGATTTAAGACAAAAAATCCGTCCACATACTCTCCTTCGGGAAGTTAAAAAGCATTTGATTTGTATTCGAAATAAAGTAAAGTAATAAAATATTCAAAAAATATTCGATGTTTTCAATTATATTATTATATTGTAACTTTCATTATTCGTATTTTATAGACAAAATATAAGAGTTTGTAAATTGGACGATAACGTTTATATAAGTTTACATGAAAAGTGATCGAAAAATTTAATCAGGCGAAGTTAGAATGAAGGACTTTATTTAATATTTTAAGAATTATAAGAACTGAACTGCAAAGTATAAATAATTCATCCTAAAGTATGTAAGTGAGCTTTAGAATTTTAGCAAGAATTGAGATTAAAATCCGAATTATTTTTGAAAATAAATTTTTTTTATGAAAATTGAAAAAAAAATTAAATAAATAAAAATTTTTTTTTGTCTTCACCAAAAATAATTGTCTTGTCAATATAAAAAAAATCACTTTAAATTTACATTTAATGACAAAATCATTTAATTGAATCATTCAAATCAGATGCTCCATTATTTCCAGAACAAGATTTCTATTTTTTGCACGCTTTCGCAAAAACTAATCAGCACCTCTCCCTATCAATATAAATCGGAAGCTTTTTGAACCATTCTTATCGGCTGATCCGTGCGCCCAAAATTGTCGACAAAATATTGTATCCACACATACACACAGATCCATTTTTCTTAAGGTAAGCCAAAATATTCAAAAACCTATGAAATGTAAATATATGCAAAAAATTTTAATTTCGATTTTTGTACGATTACAATAACTTACCCTACCGGAAGTTAAAAAATAGCAGTTGAGAGAACGGCGCATCTGATTAGAATCATTCAGAAAGTATATTGCTTGTTCGGCGGTATTTGTATATATTCTCGTTCTTGTAAGTAACTTATAAAAGGTTTCGCCCAAATATAAACACTTTTATCATATAATACACATTTATAAAATACAATGATAAAATTTACAGTATTCACAATAATTATTTTAAAATATTTAAAACGATTATTATTACTTATTGATAAATTTTAATTGATGATTATTTATTTTTATTTCGCGAATGTTTAATTACTGTGTTAAGTATTTTGCATAGAACCGTGTAATAGGTACGATGACCGAACCACAGAAATATGAAGATACTTCCTGTTGCCTTTTTACACCGCCTATACATATACATAAATATATACTTAGTATTGTTTTTTGGTATAATAAAACAAATATATTTTATGAACAAAAAATTGTTAAACTTTCAGAAGTCACAAATTATTTTATGAAAATGTATATGTAATGCATATTACTTTTAGGAACCGGATGGTCTGTTGGCAGAGCCATGGGGGCTGCCACCCGTGGTGCCGCCTCCGCCTATAATTCCGCAATCGGCACCCCCGTCGCCGGCTGGGCTACAGATCATGGATGACGAAAACGAGTGATGTGAGCTACCCGTCGTCAGCTGCCAGACTGTCTCTGTTTTCCGTAGTCCGCTGATTACGTGATATCACCACACCGGCTGCGCTGAGTACGGCAAGCAATCTTCAATGCGGTGATGTACACTAGCGATGAGTAAATAAAAACCGCGACATTCGTGGCGTGACACTACTTAATATTCGTGTGTGGTATGCACATAATTAGGTTAATATAAATGAATAATGAATATGTTGTCAATTGTCGTCTCTACTAAAAACTAAATCAATCCGGGTTTGTACATATAATAACATTTAGGACTATGATATATACATATATATATATATATATATATATATATATATATTTATATATATATAGACACATATATATATATGCACAATATTCTGTTTAATATTAATTTACGAATATAATCATTTTCAATCACAAATACGTATTTATGTAAGCAAATCAGTTAGTCATTGATAAATGTATTGTACCACGAGTTTTTTATTTTTTTGTTCATGATAAATGTTTAGTATGTAGGACACATAATATATATATATATATATATATATATATATATATATCTTATATATAAAATTCTTCTGTAACAATGTAAGTTTCATTAATCCTCCTAAACTATATTTCGAATTTTCATGAATCTTCCTGAAGTTTGTTCGGAAAATTTTCTAGAATGTTTTGATTCATAGAAATATAGTTAAATTGTAGAAGTAAATGGAAAAAATTACAAAAAACCGCTTATCATTGTTTGACCTTTAAAATATTCAAAGCATGGTTTGACATTAAAAACAAATGACAACTGTCATTTGCCAAAAATTTCTATTCACTTATAGGCTAAGGCAATATTAAAATATAATAAATTCATGATTATGAATAAGGAAAATGTAATGTCTACATTATTAATGCCGAAAAGCAGCTGAGATGTGCCAAATATTAAATTAATATAAGATGCAAATAATATAACATGCGTCTGACGCGCACGGCAAATCGTGTTCTCAACGTGCGCGTGGTTTGCTTTTGCTTGCAATAATTTTGCTTGCGCACTTTGCGAACAGATTCGCCGTACGAATTCGTGCAAAGGAGACGAGCCATAAGTGATTGCGCTCAAAAATATTCAATTTGCGGTCGTTTTGCCTTACTATAATAAGTCACAATACAAAAAAAATTACTTATTCAAAAAATTATTTAGAAGTTTCATTGTGTCAAAAATTCATATGGTTGGCATTTTGTGCGGAATATTTGTTCAATGGAGCGCTTTGGGTCTGAACTTTTTTTTACTGTTTTCCAATTCGTTTGGAATTTTGGAATTAGGCTCATCTTACTCTCAAGTTCAAAAGTGAAAACAATTTAGACTCCTTTGCACTACCCGGCGGGATGCCATTTCTTTTCAGTGGTGTAATAACGTTGGGTGTGGATAAAAGAACTAATTATAAGAGAAAATTTTTTAATAATGTTTTTCAAAAATGCAAATACTTTTCAAGTTACTGGCTACTGAAAATTTGTTTCTTTTTTGCGTTTTTCATCGTTTTTTGCTAATATCTTCAAAAATATACATTTTAACGAAAATTATGTAATGAACAAAATTATATCAATAAAAATTCTAATAAATCGCTATTTTACAGTGTTCTAGGAACAATATTAAGTTAATTATAAAAATGGGTTTATATAGTTCTCCAAATAAACTTTAAAAAAGTACTTCTGCGTATAAAATGAGTAAGCTATCATGCAATTAGAAGACGCATACAATGTTTTTTTTTTCATTTAAATCAAATAGTTTATGAGTGCTATTTCCACTAAAATTAAAAATAATTGTTTTCCATCCAGAATTAAATTAGTTTGAGAGATCTTGATGGATTCTAGAAAATACCATAACATTAGTACAAACGATTTTCAAAAAACTCATGATTCCATAAAAAAATCCATTTAAAAAAAACAATTTCTCATTATAATATCTCTGAAAGAATACGTATAAAAGTATATATATGAAAATTCAAGGTATTTTCAGACTAATTATTGCTTTTTATTATTTTTTGCTTTTTATTATTGAATATTGATAGAGTTCTAATTGTTTAAAGAGTGCGCGGCTGTCCAACTGGAGTGTCTTTCGAGCCCTTTAAGCCTTCGCCGTTTCAAAATAAGAGAAGTTACGGTAAAATTCATGATAGAGAAAGTTGTAGCTCATTTAATCACCTTTAAAATAGTATATTACAAGTTATGATAAAATCAGATGAAATGATATGATGGTGTTGGTAATATGGTTCGGGTATGGGTTGGAGGTCCGTTTGTTGAAGATCCACAGTCCGGGATATTGGTTACTGTAGTAGCTTCTTTATGCGATATGGTAATAATGTCCGTCCAACCTTTCCTGATGCCTTGGGTCGAGCAGTAGGAATAATATTTGATCGACTGGTTTGATGCGAGTTCTCTTCGGATTAATGGGTCCTTTCAATAAGGTATTCGCTGGAAGAGACAAACTTCTGGTTCCAATAAAAATCCACTTATAATGTTTTACACTGTATTTATTGCTTTACTTCACAGACATAATCTCCACTTAGATTATTTAAGACTACTCTAATCTACTATACAAATTTTGCTTCTATATATTGCGTTTCGTACGTGATGATTCTTAGGCATGGCGCGCTTCCGCATTCATACGGAGATCTTGGACTTTGATTTACATTGAACAATGAATTCATATTTTTATTAAAAGCACGTATGATTACAGAACACGCCACCCCTAAAGAATATTGTTAGTCCTCTAACAATTTAAAAGAAAAAGAAATTACAATTTATTGGGGTTCCTCCCCTCTGAAACAATTTATCGTCCTCGATAAATGAAAAATAATGACAGTAATACTGACATGATGTTTAATTTAATTCTGCTACTTTTACTTCATGATAGTTATTTTAAACTATCTTACATTTTTTCTTTCTATAATTTGAAATTATTTTTAATGTATAACTTCTACTAAATTATAAAAATTTAAAATATCTAATCTCTAAGTTTTTAATTTCTAAAAATTATAATTCTAATTCTAATAAAGATAATTCTGAAGCAAGAACATTATAATTAACTATCATATAATTATTTTCTATTTAAGAATGATTTTTAACAATTTATAATACAAAATAAAATAATATTAATATTGTACAATGACTTTCAAAATAAATTTATAATGATTTTTATCAGATTTATAACATTAATACAAAAAATAATATTTCGAAATAAAATTATAATGAGTTTTGTCAATTTGATACAGAATAATATTGATATTCTACAAAGATTTTCAATTAAAATAAAATTATAATAATTTTTATCAAATTTATGACATTGATACAAAATAATATTGTACAAAGATTTTCAAATAATATAAAATTATAATGTTTTTTATCAAATTTATACAAAATAATATTTCAAATAATAATAAAGTTATAATGATTTTTTTTTTTCGAATTTATATCATTAATTCAATGTTTTTATATTTTGTAAAATAGATTTTCAAAAATAAAAAAATAAATTTATAATTTTCTTAGCAATATCATTTACAAAATTGCATATTCAATGTTGCCATAATATTTCGCTGCATAATGATCTCTATAGTTCATTAACATTGCTATCTGACATAATAAATTTTAAGTTTACAATTTCAATAATTTGTTTTTCATGATACAGCGGAATACCATAACAACAAGTAATTATGTTTTCATACATATCATATTCATTTGACACTATTTGTAATGTTGAAATTGCATTCAGGCGGCCAGGTTTCGCAACTCGTGGGTCTCGGTGTTTTGGCTTTCGGAACGTATGTAGGACTTATACGCGAGTATTATTATTAAAATACTTAAACAGGCAATAATTCCACCAATCAGATACGCATTCACTGATTGTATAGGTTTTTGCGTAATTATCTGACCCATTTCTACTTGCATTTTATTTATGCTTTTTGAATATTGTTTCAAAAGATTGTCATCAATTATACTTTTGGAAAATGTGTGGTGTTTCGGAATTGTGTCGAGCATGACGTTTTCACTTTCCAGGTCAATTCCGTTTATTTGAATAGAACTCATGAAAGCTGTTGAAACATTGTTTTGTATTCTTGATCTACTTTTTATTATAAAATTATTTCCAACAATTTTACAACCATCAGCAATGTTTATTAATCCCGTTCCAGAAATCTGCACGATATCTCTCGCATTCCTGCAAGAGATTCTTAGTTCTTCCTGGTCGGAACAAACAAACCCCCAAGTGCCTTCGGTGTACAAATCAAAAAACAATGTGTGATTAATTTTTAATAATTTGGTTTCACATGAGTCTGGAATTTTCTCCTTTGATGTAAACAACATGCTCTCACAATCCTGTCCTTGTCTTAAATAAGAAATTGGTTTAGTTATTTCCCATATAAATCTATTATTATGTATTGTTATAAATTTATTAATGTCTTCATTATTTAGTAAAACGTAGTGTATCATATCTTTATCCACCATAATGAATGAATATTTATGGGATATAAACAAGTAATTATTCGAACCGACATGCTTTGGAATAGTTGTAATCTTGTAAATTTCAAAATCATTCTCTGATATTAATGGAATGTTTAATTTAAAATTTAATTTATTATTATAAATGTAAATATTAACTTTAGCAATATTATAAAAAAGTAAAACATCACGTTCTATTAAATCGTATGGAAACTTCAAATTATTATCTAAATTCGGAATAATGTTGGATATTATCGTTCTTAATTTTTTTATTGGCATTATGTATGGGTGCAGTTTGTTTTGGTATAAAATGAAATTTTCAATGTGATAATTATATAATAAAAACATCTTTTCAATTTGCACCAGAGTATTCGCAAGATGCAGGCCATTCTGTGCTTTATTAATTATTAACTCAATACTATCAAAGTTAGATTCGATTTCGTCAGATAACTTGTTTATTTGATTAGTTAAATTTGTTAAAACCTTAAATTCAGACTGATAGATACCAATTTGTTGTTTATTTAAATTTAATAAATGATTTTGATTATTTTTTAAAAGTCTAATATGTTCATCAAAGTATTCCGCGTCAGACTCAGTTAGAGTTCCAAACAGTTGTTTGGAAATGGATCCGATTATGTTTAAAAGTGCACGTTTTTCTCTAACTGAACCTGTATCTTGGATGAGGTCTAAAATGATGTCATTTTGACTTATAACAGTCTTTAAAATATTTCTTGACGACTCTAAGAATGGCTTGCATATTTGCTGGTACTCTGATGTATTACATCTAGTTTGAACTATATCAAAAGTAGTAATAATTCTCTTCAAATTTAACTTGTATTCTATAAGATCGTGTGAGATAATGATATCGAAATAGTCACTACATAGTTCCACTATGCCAATTTTCTCGTAATAAATCCCCGGGCTTTCTATTCTGGTGATGTTAAAGTTTGGGGAACCCATTGCAACTGGAACCATCAGGGTAGACAAAATCAGTAATAAGCAGTTCACAATCATCCTGTTGGGAAGAATTAAAAGTCAGGTCCTGCTTTTTCCAATAGTTTCAGATCTCTGGGCTTCGGGAAAGTTGTAATTCCGTTAATTAACAGAATTACTCGTGGGAGAATACATGTTTGTGACTTATGGTTGTGATTTATGTTTATATTTTTTTTTTATTTATTTATTATGTTTTGTAAATTGATTTTTATTTATTAATTAATTATTGTGCTTATAATTAATGATTATATTTTTAAATATTGATTGATGTATTCTTTTAATTGCAATTTATTCGTAAATATTTTTATTTATTATTTCTAACTGAATGTTAATTAATCGAACAAGTCACATGCAATATCGAACGTATATACATGTAATATTCTGTAAATTTGTAGGTGCAAAATTTACTAGTTTAGACTTCTATAAAATCAAAACAAATAGTTATTTGATATGTTGAAAAATGATAAGTAAACCAAGTTCAATCGTTATAAACCAAATTCATATAATATTTCTTTAGTCAAATTTCAAACAGAAATATGATAAAGAATAAAGCAAAATAAAACAATTACTTCAAGAATTTCTATTTTTAGTATTTGATAAAAATAAAAATTTAAAAAAAAATCAAATGTAATTAAAAATATTTAACAATT
Source organism: Ctenocephalides felis (assembly GCF_003426905.1). Taxonomy (NCBI): domain Eukaryota; kingdom Metazoa; phylum Arthropoda; class Insecta; order Siphonaptera; family Pulicidae; genus Ctenocephalides; species Ctenocephalides felis. Next base: position 118,337,470 of record NW_020538040.1, read on the forward strand.
TAGCGTTAAAATTTTATTTTTCAATTATTATAAGAAATTAGCTGTATTGAAATGCTTTTTATTCATAATGCAATAATAAAACTATAATTAAATATTTTACATTTACAAAATTTACTTGTTCTTAGAGAAACTTGAAAGTAGAAAAATAAATAACTTAAGTTTACTTATAAAATTAATGAAGTCTTGTGTGGTTGAATAATAGTTAGAAAAATATGATTATAAATGATTAAAATTAATAATATTCGTTAAAGAAAAATAAAGTTAGAAAATATTATACGTTCGATATATTGCAATGTATATTTTTAAATGGAAATAAATTGGATTACATCAATCATTAAATTTTTTCAAGTTATTATTATGAATAATTATGGTTTTCCCTTTTACATTTAGTTTTGAATTTACCCCTTCTTGTTCTATAACCTCATAAGGACCTTTGTAAATGGGCATTAATTTTTTGCATTTGCCTTTATACGGTGTGTTGTCTTTCATTAGAACTAAGTCTCCAACTCTGAAATTTGATTCTTTAATGTATGAATCATAACGCTCTTTAGATTTTTCTTTAGTTTTAATAAGATTCTCGCGCGCTATCGCGGTTACCTGCTGCAATTTAGTTTTTATTTCATTAGCAAAATTGTCGTATGTATTCTGGATCTTGGGTTCTCTATTTACGAACGTTGGCAAATCAATTTTTCTCCCGTATACTAATTCGAAAGGCGAAAATTTTGTAGAACAATGCGGAGTGGTATTATGAACGAAAACGGCGTAATTAATCCATGTGTCCCACGTTTTTTCATCTTTCCCTATGTACGACCGGACATAGTTTAAGAACATGTGGTGACATTTCTCCAGAGACGCATTTGATTCCGGATGATATACTGATATGTCAATCTTTTCTATCTTTAAAAGTTTACAGGTTTCTCTAAATACGGAGCTCATGAAATTGGTTCCTCGATCTGTTAAGACAGCTTCAGGTATGCCAAATCTCAAGATTATCTCGTTCACAAACGCTGCAGCTATAGTTTTAGCCTCCTGATTAGGTATAGGAATGGCTCCTGCAAACTTTGTCAGATCATCAATAAATGTGAGCATATATTTGTTATTATTGTTTGAAACGGGGTATGGGCCACAAATGTCTAGGCTTATTTTCTCAAAAGCATATGTAGCAGTTGTAGTTATGAGCATCGGTTCTCGTGTATTTTTCGATGCTTTACTTGTTTGACATTTCTCACATCTATTTATGTATTTTTCTATGTCGTTCTTCATGTTGGGCCATAGATAGAATTCTCTGATTTTATTGTAGGTTTTAGCTATGCCCATGTGGCCTCCTGCTGCTGGATTGTCATGAAATTTTTCCAAAATCTTATTAATTTCTTCATTATTCAAATTGGTTTTTATAACATCATTATAGAATTTTATTTTAATATTAGTATCCTTGAACATAAATCTTAGTATTATCAGTATTTCTTCAGCCTTTAAATGTTTGTATTCGCCTTGTTTAATAGGATTAGCAACATGCAATTCTCCTATTCCCTTGGATTCAGCTAGACCTTTTAAAGAGTCTATGCATTGGAATAAATCTTTCAATTTGGCTGTTTCATTTTCATTGTGTGTTATTAAATAAATGTATTTGTATCCATTTTCTATAGTTTGTATTGTTGAGTGATATTCAGCGTTTTTCGTGAAATCCGATTTACGTTTTGGGGTAAATACAACCTTGGGTATTGATTTGATTCCGCTGTTTATATTGTCTCCGGTTTCCGTGACATTCTTGTTAATAATCCTGCTGTTGTTTTTCAATTGAATAAATTTATCATATCCATTTCTTAATAGAAATACAAGTTTTTCTTCAATGTTTCCATTGTTGCCATTACTGTTGTCGTCGTGTACTCCATATCGTGATAAGCAATCCGCCACAAGATTAGATTTTCCCGGCTTGAACTTTATATCGAATTCGTACTCATCCATGGCTAATTTCCACCTGATATGCCTTGCTGTGGGTTCCTTACAATTATATAGATAGGTCAGCGGTTGATGGTCCGTGTATATAAGAAATTTGTGACCATATAGGTACGGTCGGAACTGCCGTACTCCCCAGATTATAGCTAGTAACTCCTTGTCGATGATGGCGTAATTTTTTTCATGTTTATTAAGCTGCCTCGACGCAAACGCCACTGGAGCCTCTCCTGCTGCTCCTTCCTGTGCCAAAACTGCTCCTATCGCCTCCCCACTAGCGTCTGTGGTTAGTATGAATGTTTTGTCGAAATCAGGATACTGCAATACCGGTGCGTTGGATATGGCATTTTTTAATTCTTGGAAAGCTATTTCTTCTTTTGGTCCCCAATTCCACGCTTTATCTTTTCTCAACAATACAATTAACGGATTTGCTATCTTCGCAAAATTTCTTATAAACTTGCGATAGTACCCGACTAGGCCTAGGAACATTTTGATTTCTTTCGGGTTTTTCGGTGCTGGAAAACTTTGTACTGCTTCCACCTTGCTTGGATCGGGGGTAACACCCTTTTCAGAAATTATGTGGCCTAAATACGTCAATTCTCGTCTCAAAAATTCACATTTGATAGGCTGAAGCTTTAAGTTGTGGTTGCGAAGCTGCTCGAAAACAGCGCGCAACCGGGTGTTGTGTTCATGGAGAGTCTTACCGTAAACGATAATGTCGTCCATGTACACTAGACCCTTAAAACCCTCAACTCCAGCCAAAACCAAATTCGTTAATCTTTGTAGAGTACTCGGGGCGTTTTTAAGCCCAAACGGCATTCTCTTATATTGAAATTTCTTGCCACAAGCTGAAAAAGCAGTTTTCGCTCGATCTTTCTCATCCAGCTCAACCTGGTGGAACCCGCTGGCCAAATCCAGTGTAGAAAAGAAGCTCGATTGTCCTAGTTGATCTAAGATCTCGGTTATATTCGGCAACGGGTATGTATCGCTGATTGTGCTTTCGTTTAATTTTCTAAAATCTACACAAACGCGCCATCTCCGGTTACCGTCTATATCTTGTTTCTTAGGAACAACCAAAAGGGGAAAGTTCCAAGGACTGTCGGATGTTTCTATAATGTCGTTCTCTAGCATGTCGTCCACCTGCTTCTGAATTTCCGCCTGCTGAGCATGGGGGAGCCTGTATTGTTTTAAATAAATCGGCTTTTCTGAAGTAGTGGTGATAGAATGTCTAATTGAAGTAGAAAATGTTAATTTTAATTAAATTAAGTTAAACTTAAATAAAACAAATCGAAAAAGTCTTCGCAAATACTTAGAATCGAATCTTTTTCTTCTGAATTCATATGATCGGTGCGGATACTATCTTTAACTGCTTTAATACGATCATAATTACAATTTACTACATCATTATTTAGCTTAAGTATTTGATAATCTTCAAGTTTATGTAAATTCGGAAATATAAAATTCTTATCAATATTTATTTCATGATCATTAGTATTCAAGATTTTTATAAAAATTTTATTATCAAGGGATTTCAAAATAGAATTAGCAATATAAACACCCTCCAAGATCTCAGCAGACTCGCAGAATAGATCGCCGACTTGATCTGTTGTGAATGGAAGTACCATTTCAGTTCTAGGGGGAATTGCATGTGCTTTATTAAAGTCATCTATTGATTTATTATAAGAGATTCCAGCTGAATTATTGGTTGTGGATAAATTATCCCTACGACAATTGTTTTGGGTTTCTACTACCCTATTTTCTTTTATATGATTTACAGAAGCCCCTAGATCCACTATATCGCTAGGTTTGCGGCAATCTGAATCTTTTGAACTATTAGCAGGCGTTTTTGCCTGAGATGTGGCATTTATTGCCAATTTAATATTCTCCAAACCTTTTGTCTTTGGAGAGGCTTTTAAAGCCATGTTACAATTTTTATCATCAAGAATCACAAAAGCGTCTCTACTCCTATTAGGATTTTCTGAAAAGTCACCTATTCTTTCAAAACTATCTTTTGTGCCTTGTGTACTAGTATTATTAGCTGGCTCTGACGACTTAACTGTTCCCTTATCTAAATCTGTAAAAAACTTTTCCGATTTACATTTTTGTTTATTAGTACATCGACTTCTTCGTTTGTTTACTATGCGCTCAACCGCGCACGTTGTCGACGGCGATGCTATGTCGTCGCCGACAAGTTGCGTAGTTTTCTCAGAGTCAGCAGAATGATGCGCCATATCGGTGTTTGTTGTATCGCCCACTGGAACACTAATCAGTCTGTCGTTGACAATCAACGCGAACGTATTAGTGCAAAAATCCAGTCGGGCTTTGTACTTCAAAAGGAAATCCAATCCCATTATTCCGTCCGCGTAAAATCAACGTTATCGGGAATGACGGTGAATTTGTGTTCCAAGTTAACATTACCGAGTTGGAAACTCAATAATGTCGAACCTAGTGTGTGCACGTGTTCACCTGTAATGCCCTTTAAGCGTGATACTTCTGCAGTTTTAGTACAATGGGGTAAGAGATTATTATTTTTCAATATAGACACATCACTTGCTGAATCTATGATGAGTCGGCATTGTCTGTTTCCTATTTTAATATTGACCAAGTTGCTTTGAATAGTTCTTTTGTGCGATACGTTATATACCCTATTTGCGCAGGTGTATTCTTGGTCGTCTATACCCCTGGCGTATATTAGTTTTTTGGCTTCGAACCGCTCGGCACATGGTTTGCTGATGAAGCGCCCGAAGTGGAAGGTCGGTTCGCTGGGTTGCTAGAATGGTGCTCACTCTGCCTATTGTTTGGAGGTTCCCGGGCTGGACGATCCACCTCAAATATGGTTCTGCGCCTACAGTTGGATAGATTGTGTCCTGGAATTCTGCACCTTTTGCAGAACAAATTTGTAGTTCTTCTTGGACCATTGAATACAGGTAAGCCCGTTTTTATCTTCTTTTCTTGTCGTCTCGTCCGCTCCAGATTCCTCTCTTCTTGGATAGCCATCGATATTGCCTCCTGCAAGTCATTGTGCCTAGCGGCTCTAACCGGCAACCTAATTTCCGGTATAAGCCCGTTTATAAAAACTGTCAAAGCCAGTTCATTATGCGCTGTTTTTAGTACGGTCGCCTTAGCACTATCTAGCATTATGCCCTGGTCATACATAAGCCCAAGAAGTCTCTCTATTTTACCGGAAAAGGTCCTAACATTCTCCCCGGGATGCTGCTTTAGATTTGTCAACTCCAGTTGCAGCTCTGCCATAGATCGTTTTTCGCCGAATCTATTTAGGAGAAGACTTTTGAGTTCTTCCCAGCCCACATCACCAGATCGCCTTATGTATTGAAAGGCAGCCCCTTCTAACTTATTAAGAGTTAACCTATGAAGATCCAAACGAGTGGCTGCGTTAAGGCCCTGTCTGCAATTTTCGACAGTATATATAAACCTATTTAGTTCCGACGGTTTACCGTCGAACTTTGGAATTTGTAAATAAGCTAAATTAATTGCTTCAGAATTAACCTTAGTATCATTATCAGTTAATGTGAAATTATCTATCCTTTCGGCAAATGTTGATGTTCTCCTGGGTGAGCTGGTTGCCATATTTTCGGGGGTAAAAAGTTCTTGTCCGATGTAAAAGATGTAATAAAAGATCACTTACTTGGGGAGAGTAGTCTCGTCTGCGTAGTTTATCTCGGTAATGCTGCCACCTTTGGTGCCTTTAGTTCCTCGTGCTAGTCCTGGTCTTGCTGCTTGCTGGATACTCCGTTTTAGTTTAATTACTCTGCAGCCTCTGGTTGCGAAGAAAACCGGATCCAGATTTCACCAAGCACAATTCACAAAACTAACACTTCACTACAAGGAAATCCACCGCTTGACACCATGAAATGATATGATGGTGTTGGTAGTATGGTTCGGGTATGGGTTGGAGGTCCGTTTGTTGAAGATCCACAGTCCGGGATATTGGTTACTGTAGTAGCTTCTTTATGCGATATGGTAATAATGTCCGTCCAACCTTTCCTGATGCCTTGGGTCGAGCAGTAGGAATAATATTTGATCGACTGGTTTGATGCGAGTTCTCTTCGGATTAATGGGTCCTTTCAATAAGGTATTCGCTGGAAGAGACAAACTTCTGGTTCCAATAAAAATCCACTTATAATGTTTTACACTGTATTTATTGCTTTACTTCACAGACATAATCTCCACTTAGATTATTTAAGACTACTCTAATCTACTATACAAATTTTGCTTCTATATATTGCGTTTCGTACGTGATGATTCTTAGGCATGGCGCGCTTCCGCATTCATACGGAGATCTTGGACTTTGATTTACATTGAACAATGAATTCATATTTTTATTAAAAGCACGTATGATTACAGAACACAGAATTAAAAGAGTTATAATCCAATTAATGCGGGGGGTGGTGACGAAATGCAAATTGTTTTTACTTCTGAACTTTAGATTAAGATTAGCTGGGCATACGCTTTTTTCCTCTCCATTTACTGCAATAATTTTGTTGATAGTAGGTTGAATAGAGCACATGTGAACAAAATTTGACAAATTAATTCACTTCAAATATGAACTTAAGTAATAATGTATATTGAATTATTAGTGTGAAAAATGCAATTTAGATATTAAAATACTAAAAGCCAGTTAAAATATGGTACAAAATTATAAAAATTGTAGGCATAAAGCAATTATTTTGGGTAGAAAAATCCAAGGTAATATTGTACCTTGACCGCATGCTATATATTAATTCTTTCTGAGTTTGTTATACTTTTTAAAAGATTTCAATTTTCAACACGTGTATCTATGCTATGACAATAAATACATGGTGATAAATTTGGAAAATCAATGTTTTAGCCGTGAATAAACAAAAAATCATTCATTTAAACATCCACATCTACAGGTATGTCTAAAAATATTGTATAACCCTTAAATTTAATAAAATAAATTGAGCTATTGGAAATAAATTTGTTCTATAATTCGCAGTGTATAATTTTTAATATATAATTTTATTGAACATATTTTGATATTTGTTAAAGAGATAATTAAAGTGTTAACTGTGGGAATTGAAAATAATCATTTTATTTGAAACAGTACTACATTTAACATCACTCATATATTGCTGTAAATCAGTGTTTCCCAAAGTGGGCAATATCGCCCCCTGGTGGGCGATATTGATCTCTAGGGGGGCGATGAATGGCTTCGCAAAAAATGTTGGTTGTTGACGTTGGGTTAAGGGGCATTTGTAATTTTATTAACCTCCCGTAGGGTAAGTTATTGTAATGGGCCGAAAATCGGAACTGAAAATTTTTACATTTCTGGACGTTTTGAAGGTTTCTGAACATTTTGGCATACCTCAGAATAAATGGATGCGTGTGCGTGTGTGTATGCATGTATGGATACAAATTTCCAGTCACGTTTTCGGGCGCACGGATCAACCGATTTGAATGGTTCAAAAAACATTCGATTCCTATTGATAGGGAAAAGAGCTGATTAGTTTTCGGCGAAGGCAGGTCCAGCCGTTTCGGAGATACGGAGCAAAGAGTGCAAAAAATAGAAATCGACTTTTTGAGAGAAGGCAGAATCCGATATGAATGATCTAAAAAACATTCAATTAGTAATGATTGGGAGAAGTGTTTATTAGTTTTTGGCAAAGGCAGGCCCAACCATTTCGAAGATACAGAGCTAAATATGTAAAATATGGCAGTTTTTGAAAGAACTAAGCGTCCGATTCAGATGATTCAAAGAACTTTCTGCTTGTCTTAACAAAATAATTAATTTTGGAAAAAAAAATTTTGTTTCAGCTTTTTTTTTCTTTAATTTTTTGTATATCGAAAATAATTCAGATTTTATTTTTGATTCTGACTATAGTTCTAATATACTTTACAAATAATTTCAATTTTGCAATTCAATTTATATAATTCTTATAAATATTAGACAATGTTACAATATTTATAATAATCTATTTGAAAACATTCAGTATTCCACGAACATTTCGTTACGGTACGGAAAGTTCCAGCAATTTGCCTTAAGGCACGATGCCATAATTGCCTCAAGACAGAATTCCACTTACAGCTAGTTTACTTTACATTTTAAAGTTCACCAGAATTTGTATCCCAACGATTAATTTGTACGTTATAAGTTTGGTCGTGTTTCCATGGTGTTTAAATGATTTTTATACCATTTTATAGCTTTTTGCCAAAAAATTGGCTATCAAAAGGAAATTGTCTGACCCGTTTTTACAATCCATTTGACTCTGTTGTAGAGTTTTTAAAAAATAAGGACACACAGTTTTGTAAAAACCTGATATCATCAAAAAATGATATAGCATATCTCACAGACCTTTATGCAATGCTCAACAATATGAACCTACAACTTTAAGGCGATGACTTAAATGTAATAAAAACAAAAAATATCTAAGCTGTTTTTGTAGTCAAATTGTTATTACATAAGAAAAATATTGGAAGACGGGAGTGGAACAAAGACTTGCTAGTATACTGTCAACATTTGGAGGATCTTCATGGCAATTTCATTGAAAGATTTCAGGATATTTTAAATTTGGAAATACCTGACTGGGTATTAGACCCTTTTTCACAAAGAAATGTAAAAACATCAGCCCAGATAGAAGAAGAGCTTATAGAATTAACAACAAATGAAGAATTAAAAATCAAATTTAAAGATGGTTATCAACAATTTTAGCTACAGAAGTCAATTCAGCATTTATACCCTGGCATGTGGTCGGTTGTTCGAACATTTTTACTTTCATTTCCATCGTCATATTTGTGTTAATGTGAATTTAGCGCTGTGACAATGCTACTTACTAAAAACAGAAATCAGTTGCAAATTACCAAACGCGGTGACTTACGACTGTTTTTGAGTCAAATGGAACCTGATATTGACAAACTTGTAAAAAACCATCAATTTCATCCTTCTCACTAGATTTTGAAAATAAAATTAGATATACTGTTTCTATTAATTTGATTATAGTATATAAAATATATGATTAATGTCATAAAGTTGCGTTTTAGTTGCTCTCACTGGTAAAAATGTGTAATATAGAATGTAAGGTGGCATCAACTAATATATCACACTACAACTATATTAATAAAAGTAAAAAAAAAAAAAACAGTTTTCAGAGATTGTATAAAAAAATTAGTAAGGGGGCTATACAAAAATTTTGATCTTCAAAGGGGGCGATGGAAGAAATAAGTTTGAGAAACGCTGCTGTAAATAGTAACTCGAAAAACAATAATGATTATTTTCAACTGAACGGTATAAATATTAGTATAGTACAGAACAACGTCTGTCGGGTCATCTAGTATATATATATATATATATATATATATATATATACACATATATATATATATATATATATATATGTGTATATATATATATATATATATATATATATATATATATGAGTGAGTTCTTGGGGGCGATACATCAAACGAAGAAAAGGCAAAGATTTATAAAATAATCTTTAATTCCAAACGTTTCGACATTCAATTTAATGTCATCATCAGTGGATCTAAAAACAGTATGAAAAATTAGTATAACTAGGTAATTATAATATATGTGGATTGGTATAGTAGCTATAAAATAAGAGAAAAATTAACAAAACAGCAACACTTGACAACAAACAAAATATAAAAGATAGAAAAGGTAATAGAGACTAGATATTAAATAAATAAAAAAGGAACGAGAATATAGGCATAAATATATAAGTACACATATACATATATATACTCATAAACCTACGCATATATACATATATATATATATATATATATACACATATACATAGATATATATACATACATATATATACGTACATACATACAAACATATATATACAACATATACATATACAAATACAAAAATATATACATATAAATGTACACATACATATATACGCCTATACATATATACATATACATAAATACATATATGCAACGTGCTTGCATTTTCACAACGACGTACATGTACATGTATGAAACATTCATATACTCATACCTATCTATGTAACTATAACTATACATACATATATATATATATATATATATATACATATACGTATACACTTATACATATACATATATATATACAACATATATATATATATATATATATATATATACATATACATACACAATACATACATACATGGTCTGTTCAAAAAGTACCCGGAATTACTAATAATTAAATTTCGCGGGTCTGGAGTGTCTGATTGTCAAAATTTTTTTTTTATTGTGTTGGTATACATGCCCCTAAAGTATGATGAAATTTTCAGCTATATTCACTGTTTACTTTGTCTGTGGTAGTCGCTAAGGTTCGACGTGTTTTTCTGAGCTCGGCGTACAATGGAAGAATTGAAAATGTCAAAGAATTTGTATTAAATTTTGCGTAAAAAATGAAATAAAGTGTTGCAAAGTGCAAAAATTCACCAGATATGGCTCCGTGTGACTTTTTCCTATTCCCAAAGTTGAAGAGACCCATGAAAGGACGGCGGTTTTCCTCGATTGAAGAAAATCGCCGAGAGTGCTCAAGGACATATCAAAAAGTGAATATCAAGGGTGCTTCGAAAATTGGAAAAAACGCTGGCATAAGTGTATTATATCTGGGGGGGACTACTTTGAAGGGGACCACATTAATGTAGACGAATAAATAAATATTTTTTTGAAAAAAATAAATTACGAAAACTTTTTGAACAGACCTCATATATACATATATTAGGGTGGCATATATATATATATATATATATATATATATATATATATATATATATATACATATATTAGGGTGGCATATATATATATATTATATACGCTAAATTAGGTGGCGAAAATTCCACAGAAACAAGGTCGAGAATTAAAAATGAAACGTTACAAGAGTGGCAAGATCGGTGGACGTCAGGAGAGACGGGCAGATGGACGGCGCGCCTGATCCCGAACATTAGCGTCTGGCTCTCTCGAAAATACGGCGACACAGATTTCTTTCTGACCCAGCTACTGACAGGACATGGACAGTTTAATGCGTATCTTTTTAAGATGGGCCTGCATAGCACGCCAATGTGCAAATACTGTCCAGAAAAAATCGACGACGCTGAGCACACGTTTTTTGAATGTGCTCGGTAGAAGGAATATCGCAACAACGCCGAGCACATTATAGGCACCAGGCTCACCCCCTCAAGTCTTGTGACCTATATGATGAAACAAGAAGAAAACTGGTCAGCTGTAGCAGCTTATGCCCAGCATCTTTTAAAGGCTAAAACCGGAGAAAGGGACCAGTAGTCGAAAACAGGCGTCGCAAGGCGCAGCACGGACTGGATTGATGTAATGCTAACGCGGTTCCAATCCAGTCCTCTCCGTACCATCTGCGGGGAGAGGGGAGAAGAGTGTTTTTTTTAGTGGGTAAAAATCTCCACACTGCCGTCCGTCGTTGTCTGCTGTAGGATGGACAGTGGAGTATCAACGATGGCGGTGTCTTATGAAGATTTTTTTTCGCACCTCTATAAAAATATATATATATATATATATATATATATATATGTATACATACATATATACACATATACAACTACATGTATACACATATACACATGTACATACATACAAACATAAATGTAAATAAATAATATACATATATATTAGAGATGGGCTTATCATATCCGAAGCCGGATCGACTCGGATTTAACTTCGCTTAATGGTGGAGTTATATCCGCTTAACAACTCCACAACTCCGACAATTTTGAAACCGAAATACTCGATACAAATGTGTTCGATAGTGCGTTGTTTATGTATTGACGGATTTGTCAAATCCCATTAATTATTTGGAATTCTTTTATAAACAATTCAAACATATTTGTTGATATTATTATACAAAGTCACGATTTTAAGCATTTCAAAATTCTAATTTCAGTCCTTTCAATGATTTGCATTGAATGATATTCTTTTGCAATCATCTTGAATTCAATTCATTCAATTGTGCAATTATTTCAGCAATTTGGCGCATGGGTTAAAGATTAGTATTTTGCAAATAATTAATGATAACATTAGAATTTTTTTTCATTGTATTAGATGGATTTGAATCTCATACACCAGCTTCTGGAGTTTTTAACGCAAAAATATTATCCGACGCATTGCCGATAATATAGCGATCGATATAATATGCCGATAATATATGCGGGGTGTTTTTTTTTAAATGCCTTGTTAAATTTCCAGTATTAGAAGATAAAATGCTTAAAAAATCCGCACAATAATTACATTTTGCTTTATTATCTTTTAAGGAAAAATGATTCCAGATAGTACTGGTTTCACGTCTCATTGCCACTTTTCTAATCACGTAAAATCACTGATTTTGTTATACACAGAATATACACATTAACACAAAAGTTTATTGTTCGATTGCTTGGTAACTTGCAAAATATTGTTAAAACTATTGCTATCGTCGGGAAGGCTAAGATAGAACTGATGTCGAAAACGGAATCCTACTCACAATTAGCTGGTAATTTTTTGCTATAAAAAGTCCACTAGGCATCTAATATATAAATATCAATGAAATGATTTTTCTAAAAAATTCACAAATAAATGACGGATTGTCAAATTTTTCGGTCGACCAGATGACCGACTCAGTGACTCGTAATTTTAGCAGTGTTGACCAAAGTAAAAACGCAAAACTTGAGAATCAAAATCTATTTAATTATTTCCTTTTGATGAGAAAATTGATATTTTGGATTATTTTATATAAAATATATGTAGTAAACTTTGTAATAAAAGCAAAACATAATACTTCTGCTTTCTAAATTTTTCTTCTTCTATTTCCATTCGAGAATTAATATTATATCGGGTAGTTCGATTAGCATATTACCACTTTTAAACAATTAGATAATTGTATAAAAAAATAATATAATACTAAATATTTTTGCTGCTTAAAAACTATTGATATCACTGATAAACTTTGCACTTTAAAGTGTTATTTCAGGCTATAGAAAAACCAGATTAAATATATTTCGTTTCGTATATTTTTTGGATTGCCGTCATTCACTGCCAAAGATTGTCGTAGTTAGAAATATGATCCCTTACATTTGAACTATTCACACTTGAACACAATTTCATTGTTCTATATCGGTGAAAAAACTTTTTGTATTTTCTGGAAAATACACAATGGTATTATTTTTGAGTTTCATACCTGAAAGGTCATAAAACTGCCTGTGTGACGATAAAGCGACCGCATCCTTTCCAAAGCAAAAACGCCAAAAACAGTAAGTGTATGCACGAGTTAACAGATTTAATACCATTTTAGGAATGTCTAAAGGAGGAGTTGTATCGGAGTGATAACTCCGGAGTGAGTTACCCATCTCTAATATATATACATATATACATATATATACATAAACATACATATATGTAAACTCGTATATATGTAAAGCAAACAAAATATTTATGAAGATGGATGGTTTTTTTACCTACCCACTCATAACGATCCTTGAATGACCCTCAAAAATCTTCCAAAACACGTGTGTCGCTCACATAAGCCACGCGCAAAGTACAGAAGTCGTGGCAGAAATTACCTAATTTTACTTACATTTTTGTTCAAATAAAACCATCATTTTCCTTTTTACATCATACAAAAAATTATAAAAAATGCATGGTGTTGACAAATTAGTTGTATAAATGTTAGTGCCAATTTCTAGTGTTGTGTACACTTCTCTAGATTTAACCTACCAACGTAATGTAAGTTCACTTGTATTTTATATGTATTATCCATCTTCATAAATATTTTGTTTGCTTTACATATATACGAGTTTACAAATATGTATGTTTATGTATATATATATGTCATTCGCTTACCGACAGTTGAACTGTACAAATCGCAGAGTGTTATCAGTATAACATAATAACAAGTCAGTCTACCTGTAGTCAAATAATAATAAACATATTATACCTGTGCAGTGTAGATATCTAAAACCGCCATGTGCCCCTTGTGGGTACACGCAAGTGAATTTAATTTTCCATCTATCAAAAATTAACTCAATTAAGTTTAATTCAAGTGAAATTAAAAGTGTTAGTGACATGAGTGACGCTGCCTACGGGCAGGTAAATAATTCCGAGATTAACGGGACCCGACCCGGCGAAATCGGTGCTTGCGTATCGAGCGCAATACGATTATTCGGTTAATGAAATTATAAGTGAAAAAAAGTCATTAGGAAACTCAAAAATTAAACATAAAATCAAACCTAGCATTAGCAAAAATGCCGAAAAAAATATAAAAAAAATATTGACATTATTCCAGAAATGTTAAAATTTGGTACTATCAATAAAATTGAAAATAAACAACTTAAACTGAATATTCCTAGTGAAATTAGCCAAAATATAACAATGGAACATAGCAATTTAGAACCAAGTCACAATGTTATGGAAGCCGCCGCTATGAACGACGTCGACAGTGATTCATCAATTGATACTAGTGACCTTAACCAGGGAAGGACAACCGTTCAAAATAAAAAACGCTCACAGTCAGAAAATCCAAGTACCCCAATGGAACAACATAATTTAAAGGAATACTGGCTGAACACAACTCCCACTAGTAACTACTTTGATGTCTTAGCAAGCACATCAGTTCAAAAAGATGCCGACAAACAAACAACAAACACACCACCTATCTTTGTACATGGCGTAAACGATATTAAACCCTTATTTGGTTTACTTGAGATCCACGTAAAAGGTCAGTACTCATACAAAATAGTAGGAAATGATCAAGTCAAAATTAATACCAAAGATGCTCACGTCTACAATATAGTTTTAAAGTTGCTACATGAAAAGGGCACACAATTACACTCCTATCAAGCGAAGTGTAAGCGAAAATTTAAAGTAGTGGTGAAAAATTTGCACCATAGCACTGACATCGAAACACTTACAGGAGAAATTACTACACTCGGTCACAAGGTCGTACGCATCTACTCAATGAAACACAGAGTTACAAAAGCTCCACTCAACATTTTTGTAGTGGAACTTGAGCAAAGCAATAATAATAAAGATTTTTACTCCATCGATTACCTCTACAGAACAAAAGTTACTATAGAAGCTATGCGCCACAGAAGAGAAGTTTCGCAGTGTACAAGATGCCAAAATCTTGGACACACGAAAAATTATTGTTCACGCATCGCACGCTGCGTAAAATGTGCCAAAGAGCATCTAACAAAACATTGCCCCTGGAAGGACCCAGTCAACGCCGGCGTTAAATGTGCTCTTTGTTCTGGTAATCACCCAGCCAGCTATAGAGGGTGCACCATTTATAAGGAAGAAAGACGACGCAGATTCTCTCCCCTGAGGCCAAGACAACCCGCCCAACCTAGTGACAATTCTCAACCTTTTTGTCCGTCCAAACGTTTCCTTCTTAGATGCTACTTCTAGAAGCATAAACAGCAACAGAAACCACAGGGACAACCAAGGAGGACTGTCGACAGACAATCAACAACAAATAATTACTCCAAGTAACCAACAGACATGCAAGAACTAAAAGATATGATGAAAACACTCATGAGCCAAATGAGCACTATGCTGAACATTTTGACAAACCTTCTACCTTTGAGAAAATGATGGCCTCATACTACAAACTATGTACATGGAACGCCAACGGTCTTACGCAGCACCACCAAGAAGTAAAACAATTTCTTCGTCATAACGATATTCACATAATGCTAATCAGTGAAACACATTTTACTATCAATAGCTACCTCAACATTCCACAATATACAACATACAGTACTAGACATCCGGACGACAAACCACATGGTGGAACAGCCATTATAATAAAGTCTAAAATCAAACATTCTCTGTTAGATCCACACTGCAATGATTTTCTACAAGCCACGAACATTTCTATTGATTTTCCTCAAAATAGAATCACAATTTCTGCCATTTACTGCCCCCCAAAACATAAAATATTTAAACAATACTTCGACATTTTTTAGTGCTCTAGGAAATAAGTTTATAGTTGGAGGTGACTATAATGCGAAACATCCATATTGAGGATCAAGACTTACCAATCCTAGAGGGCGTGAACTCTACAGCTCCATACTCACTAACAATCTAATCACGATCTCAACCGGTGAACCAACTTATTGGCCGAGCGACCCGAATAGAAATCCGGATCTGTTAGACATCTACATAACCAAAGGAATAACAATCAGTAATATGAAAACTCAAAATAGCTTAGATTTGAGCTCTGACCACTTTCCTGTTATACTAACCTTTTTTTGTAAACAACCTTACCTGACCAACAAATTCACGGACTGGAACAAATTTAGAGAACTGCTTGATATCAACTTAAATTGTAATATGTTATTAAAGTCAGAAAACGACATAAATAACGCGGTAAATCATCTCACCGAAACACTACATCAATCGGCACTAAATAGCACTCTTTCAATTACAACCAGTAATGAACTCAACTATCCTCTGTACATCAAACAACATAATGCAATTAAAAGAAGACTCCGAAAAATATGGCAAACATCAAGATCTCCTCAAGATAAAACAAGATTGAACAGCGCCTATAAAGAAGTAAAAAGATTACTGAAAGAATACAACAACAACGTACTTGAAAAAAGAATCAAAGACCTGACGGCTAGTAAGGACACGAATTACTCTATATGGAAAGCTACTAAACATTTCAAACAACCTATACTCCCGGTAATCCCTATTAGAAAAAATCATAACTCCTGGGCAGAAAGTCTTCAAGAAAAGGTCGATTTATTTGCAGATTTCTTCGAAAACGTATTTCAACTATTTCCGCAAAACTACTTCCAGGAGGAGCAAACCACTGATGAAATACAGTTTGAAAACTTTTCCAACCAAGAGTGTACTCAGATTCGCTTCCTGGCATCAGAAGTCAAACATGAAATTTCAGTCTCAAGAACAGGTGAATCTCCTGGCCATGATCTTATATCAATCCAAATCCTGAAACAGCTCCCACCAAAAACTCTGAGGTACATAACAATTCTGTTCAACTCTCTTCTAAGATTAAAAGTGTTTCCTAAGGCGTGGAAAATATCCAAAGTAATTCTCATTCCCAAAATAGATAAGTATCCTTCTCTTCTGAAGTCATACCGACCAATAAGTTTACTTTCAACCCTCTCTAAAATATTTGAAAAACTTCTGCTCAAAAAAGTTCTAACAATACTCTATGACAAATCTATAATTCCGTACTATCAATTTGGTTTTAGAAAGCTACATTCCACCATAGAACAAACACACAGAATCGTTGAACAGATAAATGCTACAATACATAAAAAGAGGTACTGCTCAGCCTGCTTTCTTGACATATCCCAAGCCTTTGACAAGGTTTGGCATGCCGGACTACTTCATAAATTAAAGAATATTTTACCTGCACAACTATTCGCAATATTAAAATCCTATCTTACTGAGAGGAAATTCTACATTAGCCTGGCAAACCAAACCTCATCTCTCAGAAACATTAACTCTGGCGTTCCCCAAGGTAGCGTGCTAGGTCCTGTTTTATTCCTCATATTTACCTACGACATGCCAACTTCCCCAGACACTGAAATTGCTACGTTTGCAGATGACATATGCATCCTATCCAAGCATGAAGACCCTAAAATAGCATCCGAACTTCTGCAGCGTCACATTCTAATGATTGAAACTTGGCACAAAATCTGGAGATTAAGAATCAACAACCAAAAATCAGTCCACATCACTTTCAAACTGAGGAAAGATACGTGCCCACCGATATTTATTAATGGAGAACAGATACCACAAGCAGTTGCCGTTAAATACCTGGGTATATATCTGGAAACTTAATTGGAAAACACACATTCAGAAGAAAAGAAAACAACTGGAAGAAAAATTCAAGAATCTTTATTGGCTACTAGGTAGAAAATCTCAACTATCTACATACAACAAACTATTGATCTACAAAGTTATACTAAAACACATATAGACCTACGGGATTTCACTTTGGGGGACAGCATTTAAGAGCAATACAAAAATTATTCAAAAGTTTGAAAATAAGATACTAAGGATCATCCTGAGCGCCCCAAAATATGTACCGGTATGGATTGCAACTGTGCACTCTCTCAAGCATTCCATGGTTTATTTTGCAGACAGGTTCGTGTTATTTTGCTATTTATAAAATTTACTTAATGTCCATTGGACAGATGTAAATTATATCCAAAATAAAAAAAAGTATATATATGTATATGTATGTATATATGTATATATATATATATATATATATATGTATATTGTTTATTTACATTTATGTTTGTATGTATGTACATGTGTATATGTGTATACATGTAGTTGTATATGTGTATATATATGTATGTATGTATATATATATATATATATATATATATATATATGTGTGTGTGTGAGCATTTATGTCCATATGTATATATATATGTATTGTGTATGTATATATATATATATATATATATATATATATATGTTGTATATATATATGTGTATATATATGTATAAGTGTATACGTATATGTATATGTATACGTGTATAGCTATAGTTACATAGATAGGTATGAGTATATGTATGTTTCATACATGTACATGTACGTCGTTGTAAATATGCGTGCACGTTGCATATATATATTTGTGTATATGTATATATGTATAGGCGTATATATGTATGTGTACATATATATGTATATATGTTTGTATGTATGTATATATATATATATATATATATATATATATATATATATATATATATATGTATGTATATGAAGCAGTTGATGGATTGAAACAGTTGGTATAGTTTGTTATTGTTTATTCGCCGTGAAATATAGGTACAATATTTATATCGTGCTGTATATCTCTTTTGGCTGCTGGATGGTAGAATAGGCCTTCTGCTTCGATGGCAAGTTCTTTTATTCAGTCCTGAGACGGCCATCTTGATGCGTGCGCATTCCCAAATGCTACAGGCCCGTACTAAATACAGGGCTGTACTTGGGTGTTGCCGCACAGCCCCCTACGGTGAAAAAGAAAGAAAATTATTATTCTTTGTAATTCTGAAATCGTACCTGCCGTCCTCGTCTTGTTGTATATTTTTCAGATGTGACGTGCTCTGCTGTTGTGCGTTCTTCGGCAGTCGTGTATGCAGGTTTCAGTCTGTCTTTAGAAAAGGATTTTGGCTGGCCCGAAACGTCCAGTTTAAAAGTCTTTTCTTCTCTCTCCAAAACTTTGTAAGGTCCTTTATAAGGTTGCGTCAGAGTCGGCTTTATCATATCTTGCCTGATGAAAACATGACTAGACTTGTCCAGATCTTTATGGATGAAACTCTTTTTCGGGCTATGAGATGACGTAGGCTGTGGTTTCAAATTTCTAAAGATCCTATGTAAATTATCCATGACGGTTGTAGTTGATATGTCCGTGTGATCTTTAAAAAATTGACCAGGAAGTCTCAAAGGTTCTCCTAAGGTGAGTTCTGCGCTAGAATTCTTTAAGTCTTCTTTCGCCACTGCTCGCAATCCTAATAGAACCCATGGCAATGCTTCTAACCATGACTCATTTTCGTGGCACATAAGGGCAGACTTTAGTGTTCGGTGTATGTTTTCGATGATGCCATTAGACTGCGGGTGATACGACGAAGTATGTATTAGTTTTGTTCCACAAAACTGTGCCATATTGCGGAATGTTGCTCCGTCGAATTGTCTTCCTCTGTCGGTTGTTATTGTTGCCGGTGTTCCGAATCTGGATATCCAACAAAAAATAAAAGCCCAAGTCACTGTTTCTGCAGTTATGTCTGATAGTGGATAAACTTCTATCCATCTAGTGTATCTATCTATGCATGTTAGTAAATATGGCGCACTTTTGCAAATTGGTAGAGGACCTACGATGTCAATATGTACGTGTGAAAATCTTGCAGATGGAACGTTAAATTTTTGTAAAGGTGTGACTGTATGTCTACCTATTTTGCTGCGTTGACATTGTATGCAATTCTTTGACCAGGTCCGGCAGTCACGCCGTATATTTGGCCAAACAAAGCGTTTTGTCAGCATTTTGATTGTTGCTCTAACACCTGGATGACTTAGGTTGTGCACGTTGTTAAAGATCTTCTTTCTTAAAGCTGCTGGAACAAATGGTCTTGGTAAATGTTGCGATATGTCACAAAATACCTTGTGTGTTGTTCCTGGGATGGCTTGGCTTTCGAGCTGCAATGAACTTTCTTTTGAAAGAAATTTTTTTAGTTCCTGGTCCTCTTTTTGCGCTTCAGCAATTTCAATTATGTTTGTAAAGCTGCTAACTGCTTCGATTCTCGAAAATGTATCAGCGGTTATGTTTTTTGCTCCGCTAATGTGCCTAACATCGGTTGTGAATTGAGAAATGAAAGTGACTTGATTCAATTGTATTGGAGGTAGGCGTTCCTGTTTTTGTTGAAAAATATAAATTAATGGCTTATGATCTGTAAACCAGATGAAATTGCGACCTTCCAACATGTGTCTAAAATATATCAAAGATGTATAACTGGCTAATAATTCTCTATAAAATGCGGGCCATTCTTGTTGCTTTTCGGTCAGTCTTTTGGAAAAATATGCGAGTGGTTCCCAGATATTATTTATCCGTTGTTGTAAGACGGCGCCAATGCATGTGTTCGAAGCATCTGTGAACATTGCGAGTTGCGCCTCTGGCTTTGGATGTGCTAATAGAGTAGCTTCTTCTAGATTCACTTTACACTTTTCAAATGCCTCTGAGAGTTTTTCGTTCCACTCTATTTCAGTTGCTCCTTTAGTACTAGGTCCAGATAACAAAGATTGTAATTTTGCTTGGTATTGTGCAGCGTTTGGACAAAATCTGCGATAAAAATTAATCATTCCCAGAAATCTACAAAGAGATTTGATGGTACGTGGTTTCGGTAATGCTCGCAGTGCACTTATTCTTTCGATTGGTGGTTTAGTGCCATGTTCTGTGATGTGATAACCAAGAAATTTTACTTCTGGCGCTCCTAGAATGCATTTGGAAGCGTTGACTACTACACCATAATCTGTAAGTCGTTGGAACAAATAACGCAGATGTTGCTCGTGTTCTTCCGGGTTTTTAGATGAAACCAAAATATCATCCACGTATGGAAAACAGTAGTCCAATCCTTGAGTCACTTCATCGATAAAACGCTGGAAGGTTTGAGCTGCATTCCTCAGACCGAAGGTCATGAAAGGAAACTCAAATAATCCAAATGGTGTTGTTATGGCGGTTTTCGGTATGTCTTCTTTGTACACTGGTATTTGTTGGTACGCTTTCTTTAAATCAATTATGGAAAAAATTTTGCAGCCCGCTAAATTCTGCGAGTAATCAGATATGAGTCGCACTGGATATCTGCCAGAAATGGTTCTATTGTTCAGCATTCTAAAATCTCCACAGGGTCTCCATGCATCATCTTTCTTCTTAACGAGATGCAATGGTGAAGACCAAGGGCTATTTGACGGTCGCGCTATTCCTAGCTGCATCATGTCCTGGAATTCCTGCTTAGCTATTTTTAACATTTCTGTGCTCAATGGACGAGGTCGCGATCTGACAGGCGGTCCAGGAGTTGTTTTGATGTAATGTACCGTCGTGTGCTTAACTTCTTGTGGTAGGCCAGGTAATTTAGTCAAATTTGGAAATTCTGAAAGAATTTTGCTAAATCGGCATGTTACGTTGACCGTTTTGATGCTTCCCTGTTGTATTGTTCCTTTGTTTATTGTTTTTGCCTGTAGGTTTGTAGTACCGTCTACTAGTCTTGAATTCTTTGTGTCGACGATTATGTTGTAATATGACAGAAAATCTGCGCTTATTATGGGTGTTGACACATCAGCAATAACAAAATTCCAGATGAATTTGCGCCTTAGACCTAAGTCGAGATTCAACTGTATATCTCCATATGTACGAATGTCGGTATTGTTTGCTGCAGACAGTTTGTAATTGGACTCTAAAACTTTGTGTTGTATAAACATGCGTGGATATATACACAGATCACTACCTGTGTCAATCAAAAATTGTACTTTGGTTGGTTTATCTGAGATGAACATGCGGCGTGAAAGTGTTTGACAAACACTTGCCGCATCTAGTGCCTGTCTTCTTCGTTTCCCGACATTTTGCATGGTTGCGTGCATTTCTTGGCTTTGTAAATTTGTAGTGGTACCAGCACGTATCAAAGCTTCGTTTGCTACCATTTCTTTGGCTTGAAAAACTTCTTGTGCGCGAGATTTTCCTAGAACGAGAATTATGCCGATATCTAGGACGTCTATTTTGCAATTCAGCTACCATTTTTGTTAGGTCTTCTACTCGTTTTAATAATTCAGACGTTGTACCGTCGGTAAGGCTTGTGGCGGCTACTGTTGGCACGATGTTAACCTCACCGATGCTATCTGCGATGGCGGCTAGGTCTTCAATTTTCATGGTCGGATGGGCCTTTAATATTTGTTGTGTATGCGTAGGTAATCTTTGTAGCTATAAGGTTCTTAAAATATTTTCATCTAGTAGTGGACCGGCCAATGATGTTAGATGTCGTAAAAATTGCGACGGTTTTCGATCACCCAGTTCCTCTTGCTGTAGCAACCTTCAAATCTTTTGGTCCTGTGACTGTGATAAACGTTGTATTATTTCTTTCTTTAACTTAGTATAGGGTTCGACTTTCGGTGGATTTAATATTATATCTTCCACTTCACTGGCTAATTTGTCATCTAAATATGATAAAATAAATTCATATTTGACATCTTCTGTTTTTATTCGTGATCGATTAAAATGTGCCTCGATCATCGCGAACCATAATTGAGGTTTTTCATACCAAAATGTTGGTATAGGCCTCGCAATTCCATGTGATACGCCTGCATTTGCGTCGTTTGAATTTTCTGGTTTCACTGTCTTATCTTCTTCACTCATTTCACAAATAATTGGGAAAAACAAATTAAATATTCACTAAAAAAAATGTCACTGCATGTTCAAAAAAAGAAAAATTACACTTCTTATAAAAAAAAAAATAAAAATGTTGTTGAATCTTGAATAATAAACTTAAGTTAATTCACTATTGTTCTGTTTTACTCACGTCACCAACTATTACATCACGTCGGGGTCACCAATGAAGCAGTTGATGGATTGAAACAGTTGGTATAGTTTGTTATTGCTTATTCGCCGTGAAATGTAGGTACAATATTTATATCGTGCTGTATATCTCTCTTGGCTGCCGGATGGTAGAATAGGCCTTCTGCTTCGATGGCAGGTTCTTTTATTCAGGCCTGAGACGGCCATCTTGATGCGTGCGCATTCCCAAATGCTACAGGCCCATACTAAATACAGGGCTGTACTTGGGTGTCGCCACATATATATATGTATGTATATGTTTTTTTGTTGTATAGCGAAGGAAATGCTTTTACGCATCCCAGACCGGTCTTCTGTCTGGGTATGTCGGACTCGATACCGCCCTGTATAATACCGACTAAAACCTCCGTTTTGCCACGGAAACCGCCGTTAGGCATTACTTGGTGGGGGGAGGATCTGGAATGATATAAATTCTTACCTTGTTAAATCAATGTTATAAATTCATAAACATTATACTTATCTTTTAAATGGGCGAAGTCTAATGTTTGTCAATGTATGTATATGTGTATATATATATATATATATATGTATATATGCGTAGGTTTATGAGTATATATATGTATATGTGTAGTTGCCCGCATGCAACTTTTTTTCTAGCGCCTCCCCCCCCCCCTATTAATTTTAACTGTTTTAACAGGTTATCATTAAAATTATATAAATATTTTCAATTTTTTTTAAAAGTATTTTTTAATTTGATTGGATTTAGTACACAAAAAATAAGATATAATCTAAAAGAGTATAAAATACATTGATTTTAAATTTATGTAGAAAATCGAGGTAATTTGCGGGTTGATTATAATCAAAAATATTTAAATTTTCAATTATTTTTAACGTATGTGCAATATTAATATTTGGGTTTTGAAACATTTTACTTATTTATTGTGCGATTTATTTTATTGAGCAAATCATGCCAAGACAGCTAAAAAAACTAGCTTGTCATTTTCAATCATAACACTCGTATTTCATGTTCGATTTTTTAAATTTTAATTTAATTTAATTTTTCACAATATCCAAAATTGCATCGTAAACTTCTCCTTATTGATATCGTAGGAGCCGAATTGTATTCATTCAGATTATCAGATTGTTGTTTTAAAGTTAAATTTTATTATCATTTTTTTATTTTAGAAGTATTGTCAAAAAATGAGTAAAAAATGCAAAGAAATTACACATTTCTTGAACTATATTGACAAAAAACTAATTATATTTGATATGTATTATTTCTGCATAGTTAATAATTATTAAGTTTAGAGTATGGATACCACAAGGTATAAAAAAAGCTTTAAGATTTTCGTTCCAAAGTAAATTTTGCTTTCATTTTTCATATTCGTTTCACTTCCATAATTTCATTTTCCCGATTATAATTTATTTATATTTTTTAACAAGTTCTGTTTCAACAAAATCAGCTCGTAATTTTTCGTCAATAATGCCCAATAATTAATTTAATCTTTCGCAGCTTTGCGCTTATGGGCAAACTAGATAATTTCTTTTTCGATTCCACCGTAACTTCAAACAAAGAAAAAATTGAATAAGTAGATTAAGCAAAAAACAGAGTTGTTATTTACTCATTTGCAGAGTAATTAATAGGTTAATTAGTTATTTGCTCATTATAATTTATCAAGTATTCTAGATTTTATATAAATAATAAAAATATAAATAATACAAATTTAAATTCCGAAACTCGTTTTGGCGCCCCCTAAGGCGTGCGCCCGCATTTTTTGCATGCATCGCATGCAAGGCAGGACCGGCCCTGTGTGCACTTTTATATTTATGCCTATATTTTTGTTCCTTTTTCATTTATTTAATATCTAATCTCTATTACCTTTCCTATCTTTTATATTTTGTTTCTTGTCAAGTGTTGCTGTTTTGTTAATTTTTCTCTTATTTTATAGCTACTATACCAATCCACATGTATTATAATTACCTAGTTATACTAATTTTTCATACTGTTTTTAGATCCACTGATGATGACATTAAATTGAATGTCGAAACGTTTGAAATTAAAGATTATTTTATAAATCTTTGCCTTTTCTTTGTTTGATGTATCGCCCTCAAGAACTCACTCATATATTTCAACATCAAAATTAACTACTAAATCATATATATATATATATATATATATATATATATATATATATATATATTGTTAGCGAAATATATTGTGTGAATTTGTTGTTGTATTGTTTGAATGGATGTTTGAATATGGCGCGGATCATGAGAGTCCGTGCGGTTGGTTGGTAAGACTGGAGAGTGTGTGTGCAGTTGGCAATAGTGACTGTACGAACAGAGTGAATGTATGCAAGTCGGAAACAGAAAGAGTACAGAGTGAAACGCGTAGAGACGGACTAGTAAGAATATTGAATAAAAGTTAAAGAATACTGCACCGTGTTGTTATTTAATTTATAGATTCCTAACAAATAATTATATAGAATATAGACAATATATATATATATATATATATATATATATATATAAAATATATATATATATATAATATATATATATATATATATATATATATATATATATATACATATATATAAGGTGGCTGATGAATAATGCAACAAAGTAAAGCGCTATATTTTTTCATTTTCCTTTTAAATTTTATTGTTCAAAATCAAAAATGTCGAAAATAACATCAAATTTTAGAACCAGTTTAGATTTATTCTAATTGGCCAACTTTGACACGAATTATGGCCTTCATACGGTCGAAAAAAACATAACACGCTGCACGAAAGTGGCTCTGAGAAATTTTGGCCCATTTGCGGCGAAGCGCCTTCTTGAGATGATCGTACTATTTCAAATGCCCCAGACACAAAAGGCCAATGCATTTAGATCCAGAGATTTTGGAAGAAGCAAGAAACCTGTTTTTAAACGCATTTCAGGTTGGCGCGTGCTGAGTTTAATGGTATTGGCTTCTGTTGGAATTCCCATGGTCTGCGGCCAAAATGTTTGTCTACCCAGAGCTTCAAAACTGCCTTTAAGATATATTCCCAATAATTTCGGCAATTATTTTGATCCCACGGTCGATAAATACGGAATGTCACTATCGGCCGTTACGGTGGTTCACACCATTACCGTCGGCGGCGCTTGAGTTCTGATGGAATTTTTAGCTGACCTCTTTGGCAAGTAAACCTTATCATTTTGTTCGTTCACAAAACAACTCAATTTGTAATGACTTCTCATCGGAGAAAACCAAATTCGGTAACTAGCCACTTTCGTGCAATTGAAGCAACTTCTTGGCACATCCACATCTAACTTTTTTCTGTGCATCGATGAGCTCTTGCACTTTTGGAACTTCAATGGCTTTTGTCCAAACTCATTTTGCAATATGTATTGCATCCGTTCTCGCGATATGTTCAGCTCACGAGCCATTTTTTCACTGCGACACGAATTTCGATCAATTTTTCCCTTCACTTTTCGGATCATTTCTGGTTCTGTTAGTGTTACGAGAGTGCTACTTTTTGGACGGGGTGCAAGACTGGGTGTATCATGGTTACAAAATATGGTACGAAAAATAAAATATTTGTTCGCATTTAAATGCTGGAGAGTTTAAGCGATCGCCCACTATCAGCTGCCTGATGAGTGATTTAGAAATGATAGCAGTTTGAAGTTAGTTGCAATACATATTAGTCACCCTGCATATATATATATATATATATATATATATATATATATATATGTGTGTGTGTTAGAGAAGTTAGTTTTGATGTTGAGAAATATGAGTAAGTTCTTCAAGGGCATACATCAAATAAAAGGCAAAGATTTAGAAGTTAATCTTTAATTTTTCCAAACGTTTCGACATAGTATTTCATGTCATCATTAGTGGATCTACAGAATGAATATTGAAAAATTAATATAAACTAGGGATAAATTGACAGAAATTGCAAAAAGAACTATAGATATAAGTAATATAATTATAACAATAACAAATATACTTAACAGCTAGATAAACAAAAGAAATGAAAAGTAAAAAGAAATATATACAAACATACAAAAGCGTAATATATATACATAAATATACACACAAACAAACATGTATATATGATATACATGTACAAACACGTGCACATATACATATATACATACGAATAATACGTATATATAAACATATACATACGGACATGTACATATGTATATATACACATATATACATACATACACATACACATATACATATATACATACATGCACATATATACATATATACATATACATATATATACACATATATAAATATATATATATATATATATATATATATATACATATACATACACATACAATACAGACACATACATATATATATAGACAACGAAGCTAACTTACATAAATATGGTCTTACATCAGTAGCTAGCGCAAGGCACATAATTTTGCACTATTATATATACACTAACTTGTTTTTTTTATTATTATTTTGTTGAACAGAGCATAGTAAAATATTTGTGAAATATATAATATATTTTGCACAGAGAACGTAGTTTATTTGACCGAGCCCGAGGCTGTAGTAACATGTGTTTAAAAATTATTTGAAGAGACCGTTTGAGGGAATAGTTGGCGGGTTTTTTACAATCAGTGTTTCGAAGTATGCGTGAGAGGCTAAGAATCAAAGTTCGGGATCGGACCGCGTAAGGGTAGGTTTACAGGTTCGGAATTATGCAGGTTAAGAGGAAACAAATTTGGAAATATTATTAAGTATCACCTGATAATTTTCACAGAGTAAGGAGGCATCATGGCGTTTATTAACACAAGATTTAGAAATGCTTATATATATATATATATATATATATATATATATATATATATATATATACATACATACATACATATATACGAGGTGTGGCAATTAAGTAATGAGACTGATTATATTGCCGCGATTGTGGTAACCCTACGACCTTAAAATAGTTTTTCCCTTCTCCCGGCATCCTTCCCCTCTTTATTGATATATTTGCCTTTTCTCTGGCTTGTTTAGTTTGCCTCCTCTGCCTTGTTGAGTAAACGTGTGTACCTGGTGCTCGTCAAGAAAATGAAAAAAAACGAACTAAAACGCGATAAAATTTTTGGTAAAATTGACGAAACAGCTTCGGAAGCGTACGCTAAAATTGTAAACATGCAGGATGATAGTGCTCTTAGTCGTGCCCAGGTGTTTTGATCACATGAGGAGTTTAAGGAGGGGCGTGATAACGTGGAAAACGAGGAAGGTGAAAACGGCGATGATTATCTGTTTTAATACCCGTGAAATCGTTTACAAAGAATTTGTTCAATCGGGGCAAACCGTAAATCAAGTCTACTATCGGCAAGTACTTGAAAGATTGCGAAAACGAATCAACAGGGTGCGCTCAGACATTGCCCTTAACTGGATACTTCATCAGAACGAGGCGCTGGCCACACCGCCCTCAGCGTGTCCCTGTATTTGGCCTCTAAAGGGATTGCCGTGTTGCAACAACCGCCTTATTTGCGCGATATGTCACTCAGTGACTTTTTTTGCTCCCTAGAACAAAATCGGTGGTGAAATCAACCTATTTTGAGTCAATTGAGGACATCCAGGCGGCCGTGACGAGGGTACTTGCAGACCCCCTAGTCTAAGCCTTCCAGAAATGTTACAAAGCATAGAAAACGCGCTGGAATCGTTGTATAGCTGCCCAAGGGTTCTACTTTGAAGGGGATGACAGAGTTGTGAAATAATTTTGAATTATACGGTTTTTACGGAATCAGTCTCATTACTTAATTGCCACACCTCGTATGTATGTATATATGTGTGTGTATATAAGAGAAACACGGACAAAATGGCACATATAGACAAAATGATACAGTAGCATTATTTCCGATTGGCAATTTTATTAACGCTTCCGTGATTGTATAACATGAAAAAAACTATAGTAACAATCTTGTCAGATGTTGAGCCTCATGGTCATAGTCTTGTAGTTGTAAACAGTACAACCGTTTTGCGCGTCCTGAAAAGTTTTTTTTGACGGTGTTTTTCACCTGCTTTTTGCGGACTTATTTATTGACATTAGTAATTATATCAACTAAAATTAATTTCGATCAATTTCAATACAATAATCAAGTGTTTGGTAGAATTTTGATTAATTATTCACTTTTGTTTAAACTCGAATAAAATAACATACGTATACACTACATAACTCTTTGGTTTAACTTTAAGACAAAAATTTTTACTTTATTCAATATTTTTTATTTTTCGATAATGTTAGTTTAAATCTTTGTGATTGTTTTCCTGGCGTGGTGTGTGTCTATTTTTTACTTGTTTATTTTATTTTGATCTATATTATAAATTTAATCTTTTTAAACTTTGTAAAAATTCGTTTAGATACTGCCAAAATATTTTGAACAATTGCTGAATGATGACACACATACCTTGTCGAAACGTATAAATGAATAGTTCATTATTTATTGTTCTTTGATTTCAACGATTAGCTGAAAATATTAACATTCAAGAATATATATATATATATATATATATATATATATATATAAATATATATATATAAATATATATATATATATATATATATATATATATAGTATAATTCTGAATTTGATGTTGACATATGTATTAACAAAGTCTACTAATCGGTCATAACATCAATAAAACATGAATTTCTTTCAAAAAATGATTTTAAATCCATACGTTTCGGCTATAATCCTAGCCCTCATTCAGTGAAAACTAAAAATAAAATTAAAAACTAAAACAATTGAATAGGAGTGAAAAGATAAAATAAAAAGAGTAAATAGTACTTACAACTAGTTAATCTTAGTGTTAAATTGAAAAATTTTAATAATCCATTTTAATAATCCACACTATGTATTATAAATATTAAACTTGTAATTACACAATATTTTCACAAAATACTGAATTTAAAAAAGTCACAAATAGATAGTGTGTTGTTCGTAGACTGGTTGAAGATATAATGAAGAAAAGACTTTTTAAAAAATATTTTTACCAAGATTTTACACATGTGTGAAACGAATTGCGAATCCTTTGCGCGACGTTTTTATTGTTTTGTGAGAAATTTGGAAATACTATCTAAATAAAAGAGATTTTTGTCGCTTGGCATAAATTTAAAAATAACCTTATGAATTCATAATCATAGAAAATTCAAATACTTATATTCGCATTGCTATGATTGCAATATAGTTGTGAGTAATGTTTACATAAATATAAACATGGATTATTCGGCAGTCGTGTATGCAGGTTTCAGTCTGTCTTTAGAAAAGGATTTTGGCTGGCCCGAAACGTCCAGTTTAAAAGTCTTTTCTCCTCTCTCCAAAACTTTGTAAGGTCCTTTATAAGGTTGCGTCAGAGTCGGCTTTATCATATCTTGCCTGATGAAAACATGACTAGACTTGTCCAGATCTTTATGGATGAAACTCTTTTTCGGGCTATGAGATGACGTAGGCTGTGGTTTTAAATTTCTAAAGATCCTATGTAAATTATCCATGACGGTTGTAGTTGATATGTCCGTGTGATCTTTAAAAAATTGACCAGGAAGTCTCAAAGGTTCTCCTAAGGTGAGTTCTGCGCTAGAATTCTTTAAGTCTTCTTTCGCCACTGCTCGCAATCCTAATAGAACCCATGGCAATGCTTCTAACCATGACTCATTTTCGTGGCACATAAGGGCAGACTTTAGTGTTCGGTGTATGTTTTCGATGATGCCATTAGACTGCGGGTGATACGACGAAGTATGTATTAGTTTTGTTCCACAAAACTGTGCCATATTGCGGAATGTTGCTCCGTCGAATTGTCTTCCTCTGTCGGTTGTTATTGTTGCCGGTGTTCCGAATCTGGATATCCAACAAAAAATAAAAGCCCAAGTCACTGTTTCTGCAGTTATGTCTGATAGTGGATAAACTTCTATCCATCTAGTGTATCTATCTATGCATGTTAGTAAATATCGCGCACTTTTGCAAATTGGTAGAGGACCTACGATGTCAATATGTACGTGTGAAAATCTTGCAGATGGAACGTTAAATTTTTGTAAAGGTGTGACTGTATGTCTACCTATTTTGCTGCGTTGACATTGTATGCAATTCTTTGACCAGGTCCGGCAGTCACGCCGTATATTCGGCCAAACAAAGCGTTTTGTCAGCATTTTGATTGTTGCTCTAACACCTGGATGACTTAGGTTGTGCACGTTGTTAAATATCTTCTTTCTTAAAGCTGCTGGAACAAATGGTCTTGGTAAATGTTGCGATATGTCACAAAATACCTTGTGTGTTGTTCCTGGGATGGCTTGGCTTTCGAGCTGCAATGAACTTTCTTTTGAAAGAAATTTTTTTAGTTCCTGGTCCTCTTTTTGCGCTTCAGCAATTTCAATTATGTTTGTAAAGCTGCTAACTGCTTCGATTCTCGAAAATGTATCAGCGGTTATGTTTTTTGCTCCGCTAATGTGCCTAACATCGGTTGTGAATTAAGAAATGAAAGTGACTTGATTCAATTGTATTGGAGGTAGGCGTTCCTGTTTTTGTTGAAAAATATAAATTAATGACTTATGATCTGTAAACCAGATGAAATTGCGACCTTCCAACATGTGTCTAAAACATTTCAAAGATGTATAACCGGCTAATAATTCTCTATAAAATGCGGGCCATTCTTGTTGCTTTTCGGTCAGTCTTTTGGAAAAATATGCGAGTGGTTCCCAGATATTATTTATCCGTTGTTGTAAGACGGCGCCAATGCATGTGTTCGAAGCATCTGTGAACATTGCGAGTTGCGCCTCTGGCTTTGGATGTGCTAATAGAGTAGCTTCTTCCAGATTCACTTTACACTTTTCAAATGCCTCTGAGAGTTTTTCGTTCCACTCTATTTCAGTTGCTCCTTTAGTACTAGGTCCAGATAACAAAGATTGTAATTTTGCTTGGTATTGTGCAGCGTTTGGACAAAATCTGCGATAAAAATTAATCATTCCCAGAAATCTACGAAGAGATTTGATGGTACGTGGTTTCGGGAATGCTCGCAGTGCACTTATTCTTTCGATTGGTGGTTTAGTGCCATGTTTTGTGATGTGATAACCAAGAAATTTTACTTCTGGCGCTCCTAGAATGCATTTGGAAGCGTTCACTACTACACCATAATCTGTAAGTCGTTGGAACAGATAACGCAGATGTTGCTCGTGTTCTTCCGGGTTTTTAGATGAAACCAAAATATCATCCACGTATGGAAACCAGTAGTCCAATCCTTGAGTCACTTCATCGATAAAACGCTGGAAGGTTTGAGCTGCATTCCTCAGACCGAAGGTCATGAAAGGAAACTCAAATAATCCAAATGGTGTTGTTATGGTGGTTTTCGGTATGTCTTCTTTGTACACTGGTATTTGTTGGTACGCTTTCTTTAAATCAATTATGGAAAAAATTTTGCAGCCCGCTAAATTTTGCGAGTAATCAGATATGAGTCGCACTGGATATCTGTCAGGAATGGTTCTATTGTTCAGCATTCTAAAATCTCCACAGGGTCTCCATGCATCATCTTTCTTCTTAACGAGATGCAATGGTGAAGACCAAGGGCTATTTGACGGTCGCGCTATTCCTAGCTGCATCATGTCCTGGAATTCCTGCTTAGCTATTTTTAACATTTCTGTGCTCAATGGACGAGGTCGCGATCTGACAGGCGGTCCAGGAGTTGTTTTGATGTAATGTACCGTCGTGTGCTTAACTTCTTGTGGTAGGCCAGGTAATTTAGTCAAATTTGGAAATTCTGAAAGAATTTTGCTAAATCGGCATGTTACGTTGACCGTTTTGATGCTTCCCTGTTGTATTGTTCCTTTGTTTATTGTTTTTGCCTGTAGGTTTGTAGTACCGTCTACTAGTCTTGAATTCTTTGTGTCGACGATTATGTTGTAATATGACAGAAAATCTGCGCCTATTATGGGTGTTGACACATCAGCAATAACAAAATTCCAGATGAATTTGCGCCTTAGACCTAAGTCGAGATTCAACTGTATATCTCCATATGTACGAATCTCGGTATTGTTTGCTGCAGACAGTTTGTAATTGGACTCTGAAACTTTATGTTGTATAAACATGCGTGGGTATATACACAGATCACTACCTGTGTCAATCAAAAATTGTACTTTGGTTGGTTTATCTGAGATGAACATGCGGCGTGAAAGTGTTTGACAAACACTTGCCGCATCTAGTGCCTGTCTTCTTCGTTTCCCGACATTTTGCATGGTTGCGTGCATTTCTTGGCTTTGTTTCCAAATTTGTAGTGGTACCAGCACGTATCAAAGCTTCGTTTGCAACCATTTCTTTGGCTTGAAAAACTTTTTGTGCGCGAGATTTTCCTAGAACGAGAATTATGCCGATATCTAGGACGTCTATTTTGCAATTCAGCTACCATTTTTGTTAGGTCTTCTACTCGTTTTAATAATTCAGACGTTGTACCGTCGGTAAGGCTTGTGGCGGCTACTGTTGGCACGATGTTAACCTCACCGATGCTATCTGCGATGGCGGCTAGGTCTTCAATTTTCATGGTCGGATGGGCCTTTAATATTTGTTGTGTATGCGTAGGTCATCTTTGTAGCCATAAGGTTCTTAAAATATTTTCATCTAGTAGTGGACCGGCCAATGATGTTAGATGTCGTAAAAATTGCGACGGTTTTCGATCACCCAGTTCCTCTTGCTGTAGCAACCTTCGAATCTTTTGGTCCTGTGACTGTGATAAACGTTGTATTATTTCTTTCTTTAACTTAGTATAGGGTTCGACTTTCGGTGGATTTAATATTATATCTTCCACTTCACTGGCTAATTTGTCATCTAAATATGATAATATAAATTCATATTTGACATCTTCTGTTTTTATTCGTGATCGATTAAAATGTGCCTCGATCATCGCGAACCATAATTGAGGTTTTTCATACCAAAATGTTGGTATAGGCCTTGCAATTCCATGTGATACGCCTGCATTTGCGTCGTTTGAATTTTCTGGTTTCACTGTCTTATCTTCTTCACTCATTTCACAAATAATTGGGAAAAACAAATTAAATATTCACTAAAAAAAAATGTCACTGCATGTTCAAAAAAAGAAAAATTACACTTCTTATAAAAAATAAAATAAAAATGTTGTTGAATCTTGAATAATAAACTTAAGTTAATTCACTATTGTTCTGTTTTACTCACGTCACCAACTATTACATCACGTCGGAGTCACCAATGAAGCAGTTGATGGATTGAAACAGTTGGTATAGTTTGTTATTGCTTATTCGCCGTGAAATGTAGGTACAATATTTATATCGTGCTGTATATCTCTCTTGGCTGCCGGATGGTAGAATAGGCCTTCTGCTTCGATGGCAGGTTCTTTTATTCAGGCCTGAGACGACCATCTTGATGCGTGCGCATTCCCAAATGCTACAGGCCCATACTAAATACAGGGCTGTACTTGGGTGTCGCCGCATATATATATATGTATGTATATGTTTTTTTTTTGTATAGCGAAGGAAATGCTTTTACGCATCCCAGACCGGTCTTCTGTCTGGGTATGTCGGACTCGATACCGCCCTGTATAATACCGACTAAAACCTCCGCTTTGCCACGGAAACCGCCGTTAGGCATTACTTCGTGGGGGGAGGATCTAGAATGATATAAATTCTTACCTTGTTAAATCAATGTTATAAATTCATAAACATTATACTTATCTTTTAAATGGGCGAAGTCTAATGTTTGTCAATGTATGTATATGTGTATATATATATATATATATATATGTATATATGCGTAGGTTTATGAGTATATATATGTATATGTGTAGTTGCCCGCATGCAACTTTTTTTCTAGCGCCTCCCCCCCCCTATTAATTTTAACTGTTTTAACAGTTTATCATTAAAATTATATAAATATTTTCAATTTTTTTTTAAAGTATTTTTTAATTTGATTGGATTTAGTACACAAAAAATAAGATATAATCTAAAAGAGTATAAAATACATTGATTTTTAATTTATGTAGAAAATCGAGGTAATTTGCGGGTTGATTATAATCAAAAATATTTAAATTTTCAATTATTTTTAACGTATGTGCAATATTAATATTTGGGTTTGGAAACATTTTACTTATTTATTGTGCGATTTATTCTATTGAGCAAATCATGCCAAGACAGCTAAAAAAAACTAGCTTGTCGTTTTCAATCATAACACTCGTATTTCATGTTCGATTTTTTAAATTTTAATTTAATTTAATTTTTCA
This sequence comes from Ctenocephalides felis, assembly GCF_003426905.1. Classification (NCBI taxonomy): domain Eukaryota; kingdom Metazoa; phylum Arthropoda; class Insecta; order Siphonaptera; family Pulicidae; genus Ctenocephalides; species Ctenocephalides felis. The sequence continues at coordinate 118,372,720 of NW_020538040.1, forward strand.
CAATATCCAAAATTGCATCGTAAACTTCTCCTTATTGATATCGTAGGAGCCGAATTGTATTCATTCAGATTATCAAATTGTTGTTTTAAAGTTAAATTTTATTATCATTTTTTTATTTTAGAAGTATTGTCAAAAAATGAGTAAAAAATGCAAAGAAATTACACATTTCTTGAACTATATTGACAAAAAACTAATTATATTTGATATGTATTATTTCTGCATAGTTAATAATTATTAAGTTTAGAGTATGGATACCACAAGGTATAAAAAAAGCTTTAAGACTTTCGTTCCAAAGTAAATTTTGCTTTCATTTTTCATATTCGTTTCACTTCCATAATTTCATTTTCCCGATTATAATTTATTTATATTTTTTAACAAGTTCTGTTTCAACAAAATCAGCTCGTAAATTTTCGTCAATAATGCCCAATAATTAATTTAATCTTTCGCAGCTTTGCGCTTATGGGCAAACTAGATAATTTCTTTTTCGATTCCACCGTAACTTCAAACAAAGAAAAAATTGAATAAGTAGATTAAGCAAAAAACAGAGTTGTTATTTACTCATTTGCAGAGTAATTAATAGATTAATTAGTTATTTGCTCATTATAATTTATCAAGTATTCTAGATTTTATATAAATGATAAAAATATAAATAATACAAATTTAATTTCCGAAACTCGTTTTGGCGCCCCCTAAGGCGTGCGCCCGCATTTTTTGCATGCATCGCATGCAAGGCAGGACCGGTCCTGTGTGTACTTTTATATTTATGCCTATATTTTTGTTCCTTTTTCATTTATTTAATATCTAATCTCTATTACCTTTCCTATCTTTTATATTTTGTTTCTTGTCAAGTGTTGCTGTTTTGTTAATTTTTCTCTTATTTTATAGCTACTATACCAATCCACATGTATTATAATTACCTAGTTATACTAATTTTTCATACTGTTTTTATATCCACTGATGATGACATTAAATTGAATGTCGAAACGTTTGAAATTAAAGATTATTTTATAAATTTTTGCCTTTTCTTTGTTTGATGTATCGCCCTCATGAACTCACTCATATATTTCAACATCAAAATTAACTACTAAATCATATATATATATATATATATATATATATATATATATATATATATATATATATTGTTAGCGAAATATATTGTGTGAATGTTTGAATATGGCGCGGATCATGAGAGTCCGTGCGGTTGGTTGGTAAGACTGGAGAGTGTGTGTGCAGTTGGCAATAGTGACTGTACGAACAGAGTGAATGTATGCAAGTCGGAAACAGAAAGAGTACAGAGTGAAACGCGTAGAGACGGACTAGTGAGAATATTGAATAAAAGTTAAAGAATACTGCACCGTGTTGTTATTTAATTTATAGATTCTTAACAAATAATTATATAGAATATAGACAATATATACATATATATATATATATATATATATACAGTAGAACCTCTTTATTCGCGGGGGATGCGTTCCGTAAAAATGCCGCGAATAAAGAATCCGCAAATACAGGATGGCATTTTGTATGGGATTACGGGAATACGTTCCAAGATGACAAATAATCCGCAAATATTGAAAAATCCGCAAATATAGGATGGCATTTTATATGGGATTATAGGGTATACGTTCCAAGATGTCAAAATAATGAAATGTACATACATAAAAAACTATATTTTTACTTATATTTATAAATGCATTAGATTAATTACTTTATATATTTAATTAATTATATTATACATTAAACATTTTGATCATTTTTGTTCAGAAATAGGCAAAGATTTGAAAAACTTTGTAATTTTTTCTTGCTTGGTAGTTTTCAAGAGTTTCTCCAATTCAGACTGATAAACGGCAGTCACATCTGCAATTTGCCTCTTAAAGAGAATACTTCTCTCCATAGATGGATCAATGTTCATAAAAAAATCACACAGATCATTTGCCATTTTTAAACCTTCACTGAGACTCTTTAAATTAAATGTTTTCAGTGCACGCTGAAGCCTCTTCTTCATTGGGTTGTGAATTTAACATTTCTTCCAAGTCGGTTTCAGACAAATCATTATCACGTGATTCAAGCAATTAGGTCTGTTAGCACGTGTTACTCAATCACAATATTTGCTACGAATGAGTAAAATGAAGAAATAAAGCATGCATAGCAGCATTTACCACAGAAACGAACAATATTAACCCTTTCGACTCGAATGCCGCCGGTCCGGCGGCAAAATTAATATATATCTCGAAATTCGCGAGTGGAAAGTGTTAAAGCATACATATATGATTCATTCATTTTCTGTTTGCTTACTTGATCAAAAACGCTGATAACGGAGAGGACGGCGAACGCAACGCAATTATATAGGTCAAAAAGACGGCATTTACAGAGGATATTGGATTTCATATACACTGGAATCCGCGAATAACGAAATTTCTAGCCGCGAATAAAGGTATCGGGTCGCAATTTTTTTGGCCGCGAATAGCGAAAACGCGAATGAAGAAGCCGCGAATAAGGAGGTTCTACTGTATATAAATATATATATATATATATATATATATATATATATACATATATATAAGGTGGCTGATGAATAATGCAACAAAGTAAAGCGCTATATTTTTTCATTTTCCTTTTAAATTTTATTGTTTAAAATCAAAAATGTCGAAAATAACATCAAATTTTAGAACCAGTTTAGATTTATTCTAATTGGCCAATTTTGACACGAATTATGGCCTTCATACGGCCGAAAAAAACATAACACGCTGCACGAAAGTGGCTCTGAGAAATTTTGGCCCATTTGCGGCGAAGCGCCTTCTTGAGATGATCGTACTATTTCAAATGCCCCAGACACAAAAGGCCAAAGCATTTAGATCCAGAGATTTTGGAAGAAGCAAGAAACCTGTTTTTAAACCCATTTCAGGTTGGCGCGTGCTGAGTTTAATGGTATTGGCTCCTGTTGGAATTCCCATGGTCTGCGGCCGAAATGTTTGTCTACCCAGAGCTTCAAAACTGCCTTTAAGATATATTCCCAATAATTTCGGCAATTATTTTGATCCCACGGTCGATAAATACGGAATGTCACTATCGGCCGTTACGGTGGTTCACACCATTACCGTCGGCGGCGCTTGAGTTCTGATGGAATTTTTAGCTGACCTCTTTGGCAAGTAAACCTTATCATTTTGTTCGTTCACAAAACAACTCATTTTGTAATGACTTCTCATCGGAGAAAACCAAATTCGGTAACTAGCCACTTTCGTGCAATTGAAGCAACTTCTTGGCACATCCACATCTAACTTTTTTCTGTGCATCGATGAGCTCTTGCACTTTTGGAACTTCAATGGCTTTTGTCCAAACTCATTTTGCAATATGTATTGCATCCGTTCTCGCGATATGTTCAGCTCACGAGCCATTTTTTCACTGCGACACGAATTTCGATCAATTTTTTCCTTCACTTTTCGGATCATTTCTGGTTTTGTTAGTGTTACGAGAGTGCTACTTTTTGGACGGGGTGCAAGACTGGGTGTATCATGGTTACAAGATATGGTATGAGAAATAAAATATTTGTTCGCATTTAAATGCTGGAGAGTTTTAGCGATCGCCCACTATCAGCTGCCTGATGAGTGATTTAGAAATGATAGCAGTTTGAAGTTAGTTGCAATACATATTAGTCACCCTGCATATACATATATATATATATATATATATATATATATATATGTGTGTGTGTGTGTTAGAGAAGTTAGTTTTGATGTTGAGAAATATGAGTAAGTTCTTCAAGGGCATACATCAAATAAAAGGCAAAGATTTAGAAGTTAATCTTTAATTTTTCCAAACGTTTCGACATAGTATTTTATGTCATCATTAGTGGATCTACAGAATGAATATTGAAAAATTAATATAAACTAGGGATAAATTGACAGAAATTGCAAAAAGAACTATAGATATAAGTAATATAATTATAACAATAACAAATATACTTAACAGCTAGATAAACAAGAGAAATGAAAAATAAAAAGAAATATATACAAACATACAAAAGCGTAATATATATACATAAATATACACACAAACAAACATGTATATATGATATGCATGTACAAACACGTGCACATATACATATATACATACGAATAATACGTATATATAAACATATACATACGGACATGTACATATGTATATATACACATATATACATACATACACATACACATATACATATATACATACATGCACATATATACATATATACATATACATATATATACATATATATATATATATATATATATATATACATATACATACACATACAATACAGACACATACATATATATAGACAACGAAGCTAACTTACATAAATATGGTCTTACATCAGTAGCTAGCGCAAGGCACATAATTTTGCACTATTATATATACACTAACTTGTTTTTTTTATTATTATTTTGTTGAACAGAGCATAGTAAAATATTTGTGAAATATATAATATATTTTGCACAGAGAACGTAGTTTATTTGACCGAGCCCGAGGCTGTAGTAACATGTGTTTAAAAATTATTTGAAGAGACCGTTTGAGGGAATAGTTGGCGGGTTTTTTACAATCAGTGTTTCGAAGTATGCGTGAGAGGCTAAGAATCAAAGTTCGGGATCGGACCGCGTAAGGGTAGGTTTACAGGTTCGGAATTATGCAGGTTAAGAGGAAACAAATTTGGAAATATTATTAAGTATCACCTGATAATTTTCACAGAGTAAGGAGGCATCATGGCTTTTATTAACACAAGATTTAGAAATGCTTATATATATATATATATATATATATATAATATATATATATATATATACATACATATATACGAGGTGTGGCAATTAAGTAATGAGATTGATTATATTGCCGCGATTGTGGTAACCCTACGACCTTAAAATAGCCTTTCCCTTCTCCCGGCATCCTTCCCCTCTTTATTGATATATTTGCCTTTTCTCTGGCTTGTTTAGTTTGCCTCCTCTGCCTTGTTGAGTAAACGTGTGTACCTGGTGCTCGTCAAGAAAATGAAAAAAAACGAACTAAAATGCGATAAAATTTTTGGTAAAATTGACGAAACAGCTTCGGAAGCGTACGCTAAAATTGTAAACATGCAGGATGATAGTGCTCTTAGTCGTGCCCAGGTGTTTTGATCACATGAGGAGTTTAAGGAGGGGCGTGATAACGTGGAAAACGAGGAAGGTGAAAACGGCGATGATTATCTGTTTTAATACCCGTGAAATCGTTTACAAAGAATTTGTTCAATCGGGGCAAACCGTAAATCAAGTCTACTATCGGCAAGTACTTGAAAGATTGCGAAAACGAATCAACAGGGTGCGCTCAGACATTGCCCTTAACTGGATACTTCATCAGAACGAGGCGCTGGCCACACCGCCCTCAGCGTGTCCCTGTATTTGACCTCTAAAGGGATTGCCGTGTTGCAACAACCGCCTTATTTGCGCGATATGTCACTCAGTGACTTTTTTTGCTCCCTAGAACAAAATCGGTGGTGAAATCAACCTATTTTGAGTCAATTGAGGACATCCAGGCGGCCGTGACAAGGGTACTTGCAGACCCCCTAGTCTAAGCCTTCCAGAAATGTTACAAAGCATAGAAAACGCGCTGGAATCGTTGTATAGCTGC
>NW_020538040.1:118379368-118470738 GCF_003426905.1 Ctenocephalides felis
CCACTAATGCAAATTGCTGGAACTTTATGCACCGTAATTAAAAATTCGAGTAATAAAAAAAATCAATAATTGTTTTAAATAATTTCAAATAGATTATCTTCTTCTTCTATATATATAAAAATAAGTCGGGTTTTCCTTCTTGACGAAATAACTCCAGAACGCATGAACCGATTTCGACAATTTTGCATTCGTTGGAAAGGTCTCGGGCTCCGCAAGGTTTATAGCTAAGAAAATTAGTGTTGCATGGCATCGTGCCCTAATGCAAGTTGCTGGAACTTCACGCACCGTAATTAAAAATTCGAGTAATGAAAATAATCAACAATTGTTCAAAATAATTTCAAATAGATTATCCACATATATATATATATATGAAGTAGTTGTTGGATTGAAACAGTTGGTATAGTTTGTCATTGTTTATTCGCCGTGAAATATAGGTACAATATTTATATCGTGCTGTATATCTCTCCTTGCTGCCGAATGGTAGAATAGGCCTTCTGCTTCGATGGCAGGTTCTTTTATTCAGGCCTGAGACGGCCATCTTGATGCGTGCGCATTCCCAAATGCTGCAGGCCCGTACTAAATGCAGGGCTGTACTTGGGTGTCGCCGCACAGCCCCCTACGGTGAAAAAGAAAGAAAATTATTATTCTTTGTAATTCTGAAATCGTACCTGCCGTCCTCGTCTTGTTGTATATTTTTCAGATGTGACGTGCTCTGCTGTTGTGCATTCTTCGGCAGTCGTGTATGCAGGCTTCAGTCTGTCTTTAGAAAAGGATTTAGGCTGGCCCGAAACGTTCAGTTTAAAAATCTTTTCTCCTCTTTCCAAAACTTTGTAAGGTCCTTTATAAGGTTGTGTCAGAGTCGGCTTTATCATATCTTGCCTGATGAAAACATGACTAGACTTGTCCAGGTCTTTATGGATAAAACTCTTTTTCGGGCTATGAGATGACGTAGGCTGTGGTTTTAAATTTCTAAAGATCCTATGTAAATTATCCATGACGGTTGTAGTTGATATGTCCGTGTGATCTTTAAAAATTGACCAGGAAGTCTCAAAGGTTCCCCCAAGGTGAGTTCTGCGCTAGAATTCTTTAAGTCTTCCTTCGCCACTGCTCGCAATCCTAATAAAACCCATGGTAATGCCTCTAACCACGACTCATTTTCGTGGCACATAAGGGCAGACTTTAGTGTTCGGTGTATGTTTTCGATGATGCCATTAGACTGCGGGTGATACGACGAAGTATGTATTAGTTTTGCTCCACAAAACTGTGCCATATTGCGGAATGTTGCTCCGTCGAATTGTCTTCCTCTGTCGGTTGTTACTGTTGCCGGTATTCCGAATCTGGATATCCAACAAAAAATAAAAGCCCAAGTCACTGTTTCTGCAGTTATGTCTGATAGTGGATAAACTTCTATCCATCTAGTGTATCTATCTATACAGGTTAGTAAATATCGCGCACTTTTGCAAATTGGTAGAGGACCTACGATGTCAATATGTACGTGCAGAAATCTTGCAGATGGAACGTTAAATTTTTGTAAAGGTGTGATTGTATGTCTACCTATTTTGCTGCGTTGACATTGTATGCAATTCTTTGACCAGGTCCGGCAGTCACGCCGTATATTTGGCCAAACAAAGCGTTTCGTCAGCATTTTGATTGTTGCTCTAACACCTGGATGACTTAGGTTGTGCACGTTGTCAAAGATCTTCTTTCTTAAAGCTGCTGGAACAAATGGTCTTGGTAAATGTTGCGATATGTCACAAAATATCTTGTTTGTTGTTCCTGGGATGGCTTGGCTTTCGAGCTGCAATGAACTTTTTTTGAAAGAAAATTTTTTAGTTCCTGGTCCTCTTTTTGCGCTTCAGCAATTTCAATTATGTTTGTGAAGCTGCTAACTGCTTCGACTCTCGAAAATGTATCAGCGGTTATGTTTTTTGCTCCGCTAATGTGCCTAACATCGGTTGTGAATTGAGAAATGAAAGTGACTTGATTCAATTGTATTGGAGGTAGGCGTTCCTGTTTTTGCTGAAAAATATAAGTTAATGGCTTATGATCTGTAAACCAGATGAAATTGCGACCTTCCAACATGTGTCTAAAATATTTCAAAGATGTATAACCGGCTAATAATTCTCTATAAAATGCGGGCCATTCTTGTTGCTTTTCAGTCAGTCTTTTGGAAAAATATGCGAGTGGTTCCCAGATATTATTAATCCGTTGTTGTAAGACGGCGCCAATGCATATGTTCGAAGCATCTGTGAACATTGCGAGTTGCGCCTCTGGCTTTGGATGTGCTAATAGAGTAGCTTCTTCTAGATTCACTTTACACTTTTCAAATGCCTCTGAGAGTTTTTCGTTCCACTCTATTTCAGTTGCTCCTTTAGTACTAGGTCCAGATAACAAAGATTGTAATTCTGCTTGGTATTGTGCAGCGTTTGGACAAAATCTGCGATAAAAATTAATCATACCCAGAAATCTACGAAGCGATTTGATGGTACGTGGTTTCGGGAATGCTCGTAGTGCACTTATTCTTTCGGTTGGTGGTTTAGTGCCATGTTCTGTGATATGATAACCAAGGAATTTTACTTCTGGCGCTCCTAGAATACATTTGGAAGCGTTGACTACTACACCATAATCTGTAAGTCGTTGGAACAGACAACGAAGATGTTGCTCGTGTTCCTCCGGGTTTTGAGATGAAACCAAAATATCATCCACGTATGGAAAACAGTAGTCCAATCCTTGAGTCACTTCATCGATAAAACGCTGGAAGGTTTGAGCTGCATTCCTCAGGCCGAAGGTCATGAAAGGAAACTCAAATAATCCAAATGGTGTTGTTATGGCGGTTTTGGTATGTCTTCTTTGTACACTGGTATTTGTTGGTACGCTTTCTTTAAATCAATTATGGAAAAAATTTTGCAGCCCGCTAAATTCTGCGAGTAATCAGATATGAGTCGCACTGGATATCTGTCAGGAATGGTTCTATTGTTCAGCATTCTAAAATCTCCACAGGGTCTCCATGCATCATCTTTCTTCTTAACGAGATGCAATGGTGAAGACCAAGGGCTATTTGACGGTCGCGCTATTCCTAGCTGCATCATGTCCTGGAATTCCTGCTTAGCTATTTTTAACATTTCTGTGCTCAATGGACGAGGTCGCGATCTGACAGGCGGTCCAGGAGTTGTTTTGATGTAATGTACCGTCGTGTGCTTAACTTCTTGTGGTAGGCCAGGTAATTTAGTCAAATTTGGAAATTCTGAAAGAATTTTGCTAAATCGGCATGTTACGTTGACCGTTTTGATGCTTCCCTGTTGTATTGTTCCTTTGTTTATTGTTTTTGCCTGTAGGTTTGTAGTACCGTCTACTAGTCTTGAATTCTTTGTGTCGACGATTATGTTGTAATACGACAGAAAATCTGCGCCTATTATGGGTGTTGACACATCAGCAATAACAAAATTCCAGATGAATTTGCGCCTTAGACCTAAGTCGAGATTCAACTGTATATCTCCATATGTACGAATCTCGGTATTGTTTGCTGCAGACAGTTTGTAATTGGACTCTAAAACTTTGTGTTGTATAAACATGCGTGGGTATATACACAGATCACTACCTGTGTCTATCAAAAATTGTACTTTGGTTGGTTTATCTGAGATGAACATGCGGCGTGAAAGTGTTCGACAAACACTTGCCGCATCTAGTGCCTGTCTTCTTCGTTTCCCGACATTTTGCATGGTTGCGTGCATTTCTTGGCTTTGTTTCCAAATTTGTAGTGGTACCAGCACGTATCAAAGCTTCTTCTGCGACCATCTCTTTGGCGTGAAAAACTTCTTGTGCGCGAGATTTTCCTAGAACGAGAATTATGCCGATATCTAGGACGTCTATTTTGCAATTCAGCTACCATTTTTGTTAGGTCTTCTACTCGTTTTAATAATTCAGACGTTGCACCGTCGGTAAGGCTTGTGGCGGCTATTGTTGGCACGATGTTAACCTCACCGATGCTATCTGCGATGGCGGCTAGGTCTTCAATTTTCATGGTCGGATGTGCCTTTAATATTTGTTGTGTATGCGTAGGTAATCTTTGTAGCCACAAGGTTCTTAAAATATTTTCATCTAGTAGTGGACCGGCCAATGACGTTAGATGTCGTAAAAATTGCGACGGTTTTCGATCACCCAGTTCCTCTTGCTGTAGCAACCTTCGAATCTTTTGGTCCTGTGACTGTGATAGACGTTGTATTATTTCTTTCTTTAATTTGGTATAGGGTTCGACTTTCGGTGGATTTAATATTATATCTTCCACTTCACTGGCTAATTTGTCATCTAAATATGATAATATAAATTCATATTTGACATCTTCTATTTTTATTCGTGATCGATTAAAATGTGCCTCGATCATCGCGAACCATAATTGAGGTTTTTCATACCAAAATGTTGGTATAGGCCTCGCGATTCCATGTGATACGCCTGCATTTGCGTCGTTTGGATTTTCTGATTTCACTGTCTTATCTTCTTCACTCATTTCACAAATAATTGAGAAAAACAAATTAAATATTCACTAAAAAAAAATGTCACTGAATGTTCAAAAAAAGAAAAATTGCACTTCTTATAAAAAAAAAATAAAAAATGTTTTTGAATCTTGAATAATAAACTTAAGTTAATTCACTATTGTTTTACTCACGTCACCAACTATTACATCACGTCGGAGTCACCAATGAAGCAGTTGATGGATTGAAAACAGTTGGTATAGTTTGTTATGCTTATTCGCCGTGAAATGTGTAGGTACAATATTTATATCGTGCTGTATATCTCTCTTGGCTGCCGGATGGTAGAATAGGCCTTCTGCTTCGATGGCAGGTTCTTTTATTCAGGCCTGAGACGACCATCTTGATGCGGTGCGCATTCCCAAATGCTACAGGCCCATACTAAATACAGGGCTGTACTTGGTGTCGCCGCATATATATATATGTATGTATATGTTTTTTTTTTGTATAGCGAAGGAAATGCTTTTACGCATCCCAGACCGGTCTTCTGTCTGGGTATGTCGGACTCGATACCGCCCTGTATAATACCGACTAAAACCTCCGCTTTGCCACAGGAAACCGCCGTTAGGCATTACTTCGTGGGGGGAGGATCTAGAATGATATAAATTCTTACCTTGTTAAATCAATGTTATAAATTCATAAACATTATACTTATCTTTTAAATGGGCGAAGTCTAATGTTGTCAAATGTATATGTATATGTGTATATTATATATATATATATGTATATATGCGTAGGTTTATGAGTATATATATGTATATGTGTAGTTGCCCGCATGCAACTTTTTTCTAGCGCCTCCCCCCCCCTATTAATTTTAACTGTTTTAACAGTTTATCATTAAAATTATATAAATATTTCAATTTTTTTTTAAAGTATTTTTTAATTTGATTGGATTTAGTACACAAAAAATAAGATATAATCTAAAAGAGTATAAAATACATTGATTTTTAATTTATGTAGAAAATCGAGGTAATTTGCGGGTTGATTATAATCAAAAATATTTAAATTTTCAATTATTTTAACGTATGTGCAATATTAATATTTGGGTTTGGAAACATTTTACTTATTATTGTGCGATTTATTCTATTGAGCAAATCATGCCAAGACAGCTAAAAAAAACTAGCTTGTCGTTTTCAATCATAACACTCGTATTTCATGTTCGATTTTTTAATTTTAATTTAATTTAATTTTTCACAATATCCAAAATTGCATCGTAAAACTTCTCCTTATTGATATCGTAGGAGCCGAATTGTATCATTCAGATATCAAATTTTAAAGTTAAATGTTATTATCATTTTAAATTTTTATTATTTTAGTAGTATTGTCAAAAAATGAGTAAAAAATGCAAAGAAATTACACATTTCTTGAACTATATTGACAAAAAACTAATTATATTTGATATGTATTATTTCTGCATAGTTAATAATTATTAATTAAGTTTAGAGTATGGATACCACAAGGTATAAAAAAAGCTTTAAGACTTTCGTTCCAAAGTAAATTTTGCTTTCATTTTTCATATTCGTTTCACTTCCATAATTTCATTTTCCCGATTATAATTATTTATATTTTTAACAAGTTCTGTTTCAACAAAATCAGCTCGTAAATTTTCGTCAATAATGCCCAATAATTAATTTAATCTTTCGCAGCTTTGCGCTATGGGCAAACTAGATAATTTCTTTTTCGATTCCACCGTAACTTCAAACAAAGAAAAAATTGAATAAGTAGTAGATAAGCAAAAAAACAGAGTTGTTATTACTCATTTGCAGAGTAATTAATAGATTAATTAGTATTTGCTCATTATAATTTATCAAGTATTCTAGATTTTATATAAATGATAAAAATATAAATAATACAAATTTAATTTCCGAACTCGTTTTGGCGCCCCTAAGGCGTGCGCCCGCATTTTTTGCATGCATCGCATGCAAGGCAGGACCGGTCCTGTGTGTACTTTTATATTTATGCCTATATTTTGTTCCTTTTCATTTATTTAATATCTAATCTCTATTACCTTTCCTATCTTTTATATTTTGTTTCTTGTCAAGTGTTGCTTTTGTTTTGTTAATTTTCTCTTATTTTATAGCTACTATACCAATCCACATGTATTATAATTACCTAGTTATACTAATTTTTCATACTGTTTTATATCCACTGATGATGGACATTAAATTGAATGTCGAAACGTTTGAAATTAAAGATTATTTATAAATTTTGCCTTTCTTTGTTTGATGTATCGCCCTCATGAACTCACTCATATATTTCAACATCAAAATTAACTACTAAATCATATATATATATATATATATATATATATATATATATATATATATATTGTTAGCGAAATATATTGTGTGAATGTTTGAATATGGCGCGGATCATGAGAGAGTCCGTGCGGTGGTTGGTAAGACTGGAGAGTGTGTGTGCAGTTGGCAATAGTGACTGTACGAACAGAGTGAATGTATGCAAGTCGGAAACAGAAAGAGTACAGAGTGAAACGCCGTAGAGACGGACTAGTGAGAATATTGAATAAAAGTTAAGAATACTGCACCGTGTTGTTATTTAATTTATAGATCTTAACAAATAATTATATAGAATATAGACAATATATACATATATATATATATATATATATATACAGTAGAACCTCTTTATTCGCGGGGATGCGTTCCGTAAAAATGCCGCGAATAAAGAATCCGCAAATACAGGATGGCATTTTGTATGGGATTACGGGAATACGTTCCAAGATGACAATAATCCGCAAATATTAAAAAATCCGCAAATATAGGATGGCATTTTATAGGGATTATAGGGTATACGTTCAAGATGTCAAAATAATGAAATGTACATACATAAAAAACTATATTTTTACTTATATTTATAAATGCATTAGATTAATTACTTTATATATTTAATTAATTATATTATACATTAAACATTTTGATCATTTTTGTTCAGAAATAGGCAAAGATTTGAAAAACTTTGTAATTTTTTCTGCTTGGTAGTTTTCAAGAGTTTCTCCAATCAGACTGATAAACGGCAGTCACATCTGCAATTTGCCTCTTAAAGAGAATACTTCTCTCCATAGATGGATCAATGTTCATAAAAAAAATCACACAGATCATTTGCCATTTTTAACCTTCACTGAGACTCTTTAAATTAAATGTTTTCAGTGCACGCTGAAGCCTCTTCTTCATTGGGTTGTGAATTTAACATTTCTTCCAAGTCGGTTTCAGACAAATCATTATCACGTGATTCAAGCAATTAGGTCTGTTAGCACGTGTTACTCAATCACAATATTTGCTACGAATGAGTAAAATGAAGAAATAAAATAAAGCATGCATAGCAGCATTTACCCACAGAGAAACGAACAATATTAACCCTTTCGACTCGAATGCCGCCGGTCCGGCGGCAAAATAAAATTATATATCTCGAAATTCGCGAGTGGAAAGTGTTAAAGGCATACATATATGATTCATTCATTTTCTGTTTGCTTACTTGATCAAAAACGCTGATAACGGAGAGGACGGCGAACGCAACGCAATTATATAGGTCAAAAAGACGGCATTTACAGAGGATATTGGATTTCATATACACTGGAATCCGCGAATAACGAAATTTCTAGCCGCGAATAAAGGTATCGGGTCGCAATTTTTTTGGCCGCGAATAGCGAAAACGCGAATGAAGAAGCCGCGAATAAGGAGGTTCTACTGTATATAAATATATATATATATATATAATATATATATATATATATACATATATATAAGGTGGCTGATGAATAATGCAACAAAGTAAAGCGCTATATTTTTTCATTTTCCTTTTAAATTTTATTGTTTTAAAATCAAAAATGTCGAAAATAACATCAAATTTTAGAACCAGTTTAGATTTATTCTAATTGGCCAATTTTGACACGAATTATGGCCTTCATACGGCGAAAAAAAAAACATAACACGCTGCACGAAAGTGGCTCTGAGAAATTTTGGCCCATTTGCGGCGAAGCGCCTTCTTGAGATGATCGTACTATTTCAAAATGCCCCAGACACAAAGGCCAAAGCATTTAGATCCAGAGATTTGGAAGAAGCAAGAAGAAACCTGTTTTTAAACCCATTTCAGGTTGGCGCGTGCTGAGTTTAATGGTATTGGCTCTGTTGGAATTCCCATGGTCTGCGGCCGAAATGTGTTGTCTACCCAGAGCTTCAAAACTGCCTTTAAGATATTATTCCCAATAATTTCGGCAATTATTTTGATCCCACGGTCGATAAATACGGAATGTCACTATCGGCCGTTACGGTGGTTCACACCATTACCGTCGGCGGCGCTTGAGTTCTGATGGAATTTTTAGCTGACCTCTTTGGCAAGTAAACCTATCATTTTGTTCGTTCACAAAACAACTCATTTTGTAATGACTTCTCATCGGAGAGAAAACCAAATTCGGTAACTAGCCACTTTCGTGCAATTGAAGCAACTTCTTGGCACATCCACATCTAACTTTTTTCTGTGCATCGATGAGCTCTTGCACTTTTGGAACTTCAATGGCTTTTGTCCAAACTCATTTTGCAATATGTATTGCATCCGTTCTCGCGATATGTTCAGCTCACGAGCCATTTTTTCACTGCGACACGAATTTCGATCAATTTTTTCCTTCACTTTTCGGATCATTTCTGGTTTTGTTAGTGTTACGAGAGTGCTACTTTTTGGACGGGGTGCAAGACTGGGTGTATCATGGTTACAAGATATGGTATGAGAAATAAAATATTTGTTCGCATTTAAATGCTGGAGAGTTTTAGCGATCGCCCACTATCAGCTGCCTGATGAGTGATTTAGAAATGATAGCAGTTTGAAGTTAGTTGCAATACATATTAGTCACCCTGCATATACATATATTATATATATATATATATATATATATGTGTGTGTGTGTGTGTGTTAGAGAAGTTAGTTTTGATGTTGAGAAATATGAGTAAGTTCTTCAGGGCATACATCAAATAAAAGGGCAAAGATTTAGAAGTTAATCTTTAATTTTCCAAACGTTTCGACATAGTATTTATGTCATCATTAGTGGATATACAGAATGAATATTGAAAAATTAATATAAACTGGGATAAATTGACAGAAATTGCAAAAAGAACTATAGATATAAGTAATATAAATTATAACAATAACAAATATACTTAACAGCTAGAGATAAACAAGAGAAATGAAAAATAAAAAGAAATATATACAAACATACAAAAGCGTAATATATATACATAAATATACACACAAACAAACATGTATATATGATATGCATGTACAAACACGTGCACATATACATATTACATGACGAATAATACGTAGATAGAAACATATACATACGGACAGGTACAGATGTATATATACACATATAGACATACATACACATACACAGATACATATATACATACATGCACATATATACATATATACATATACATATATATAATTATATATATAGTTATATATATATATATATACATATACATACACATACAATACAGACACATACATATATATAGACAACGAAGCTAACTTACATAAATATGGTCTTCATCAAGTAGCTAGCGCAAGGCACATAATTTTGCACTATTATATATACACTAACTTGTTTTTTTTTATTATTATTTTGTTGAACAGAGCATAGTAAAATTTGTGAAATATATAATATATTTTGCACAGAGAACGTAGTTATTTTGACCGAGCCCGAGGCTGTAGTAACATGTGTTTAAAAATTATTTGAAGAGACCGTTTGAGGGAATAGTTGGCGGGTTTTTTACAATCAGTGTTTCGAAGTATGCGTGAGAGGCTAAGAATCAAAGTTCGGGATCGGACCGCGTAAGGGTAGGTTTACAGGTTCGGAATTATGCAGGTTAGAGGAGGAAACAAATTTGGAAATATTATTAAGGATCACCTGATAATTTTCACAGAGGTAAGGAGGCATCATGGCTTTTATTAACACAAGATTTAGAATGCTTATATATATATATAATATATATATAATATATATATATATATATATATACATACATATATACGAGGTGTGGCAATTAAGTAATGAGATTGATTATATTGCCGCGATTGTGGTAACCCTACGACCTTAAAATAGCCTTTCCTTCTCCCGGCATCCTTCCCCTCTTTATTGATATATTTGCCTTTTCTCTGGCTTGTTTAGTTTGCCTCTCTGCCTTGTTGAGTGTAAACGTGTGTACCTGGTGCTCGTCAAGAAAATGAAAAAAAAACGAACTAAAATGCGATTAAATTTTTTGGTAAAATTGACGAAACAGCTTCGGAAGCGTACGCTAAAATTGTAAACATGCAGGATGATAGTGCTCTTAGTCGTGCCCAGGTGTTTTGATCACATGAGGAGTTTAAGGAGGGGCGTGAGAACGTGGAAAACGAGGAAGGGAAAAACGGCGATGATTATCTGTTTTAATACCCGTGAAATCGTTTACAAAGAATTTGTTCAATCGGGGCCAAACCGTAAATCAAGTCTACTATCGGCAAGTACTTGAAAGATTGCGAAACGAATCAACAGGGTGCGCTCAGACATTGCCCTTAACTGGATACTTCATCAGAACGAGGCGCTGGCCACACCGCCCTCAGCGTGTCCCTGTATTTGACCTCTAAAGGGATTGCCGTGTTGCAACAACCGCCTTATTTGCGCGATATGTCACTCAGTGATATTTTTTTGCTCCCTAGAACAAAATCGGTGGTGAAGTGAAATCAACCTATTTTGAGTCAATTGAGGACATCCAGGCTGGCCGTGACAAGGGTACTTGCAGACCCCCTAGTCTAAGCCTTCCAGAAATGTTACAAAGCATAGAAAACACACCTCGTATGTATGTATATATGTGTGTGTATATAAGAGAAACACGGACAAAATGGCACATATAGACAAAATGATACAGTAGCATTATTTCCGATTGGCAATTTTATTAACGCTTCCGTGATTGTATAACATGAAAAAAACTATAGTAACAATCTTGTCAGATGTTGAGCCTCATGGTCATAGTCTTGTAGTTGTAAACAGTACAACCGTTTTGCGCGTCCTGAAAAGTTTTTTTGACGGTGTTTTTCACCTGCTTTTTGCGGACTTATTTATTGACATTAGTAATTATATCAACTAAAATTAATTTCGATCAATTTCAATACAATAATCAAGTGTTTGGTAGAATTTTGATTAATTATTCACTTTTGTTTAAACTCGAATAAAATAACATACGTATACACTACACAACTCTTTGGTTTAACTTTAAGACAAAATTTTTACTTTATTCAATATTTTTATTTTTCAATAATGTTAGTTTAAATCTTTGTGATTGTTTTCCTGGCGTGGTGTGTGTCTATTTTTTACTTGTTTATTTTATTTTGATCTATATTATAAATTTAATCTTTTTAAACTTTGTAAAAATTCGTTTAGATACTGCCAAAATATTTTGAACAGTTGCTGAATGATGACACACATACCTTGTCGAAACGTATAAATAAATAGTTCATTATTTATTGTTCTTTGATTTCAACGATTAGCTGAAAATATTAACATTCAAGAATATATATATATATATATATATATATATATATAAATATATATATATAAATATATATATATATATATATAAATATATATATATATATATATATATATATAATATATATAGTATAATTCTGAATTTGATGTTGACATATGTATTAACAAAGTCCACTAATCGGACATAACATCAATAAAACATGAATTTCTTTCAGAAAATGATTTTAAATCCATACGTTTCGGCTATAATCCTAGCCCTCATTCAGTGAAAACTAAAAATAAAATTAAAAACTAAAACAATTGAATAGGAGTGAAAAGATAAAATAAAAAGAGTAAATAGTACTTACAACTAGTTAATCTTAGTGTTAAATTGAAAAATTTTAATAATCCATGGTATCAGGATATGGTAATGCACTACACTATGTATTATAAATATTAAACTTGTAATTACACAATATTTTCACAAAATACTGAATTTAAAAAAGTCACAAATAGATAGTGTGTTGTTCGTAGACTGGTTGAAGATATAATGAAGAAAAGACTTTTTAAAAAATATTTTTACCAAGATTTTACACATGTGTGAAACGAATTGCGAATCCTTTGCGCGACGTTTTTATTGTTTTGTGAGAAATTTGTAAATACTATCTAAATAAAAGAGATTTTTGTCGCTTGGCATAAATTTAAAAATAACCTTATGAATTCATAATAATAGAAAATTCAAATACTTATATTCGCATTGCTATGATTGCAATATAGTTGTGAGTAATGTTTACATAAATATAAACATGGATTATTCACAATTCAGCAATTGTCTTTATTACCTTTACTATCTTTTATTATCTTTTGTTGTTAAGTGTTGCTGTTCTGCTAATTAACTTAACATAGAATGATGATTTTTATTTTAAACTCCAAACAGTTAAGTGCTCATACCATGGATTAATGATGTTTTCATATGTTTTATTAGGATACAAAATTTTAAATTGATTATCACTGAATGAAGGCTAATGATGATTTTTATTTTAAACTCCAAACAGTTAAGTGCTCATACCATGGATTAATGATGTTTTCATATGTTTTATTAGGATACAAAATTTTAAATTGATTATCACTGAATGAAGGCTAAGATGCTAGCCGAAACGTATGGATTTTAAAAAAATAAATTTCTAAAAACTCTCATACTATTTTTATTGATGTAACGCCCGACTATTTAACTCAAATTGAACATATTATATCAACATCAAATTCAAGACTATTCAAATATAATTATATATACATATATATATATATATATATATATATATATATATCTTCTTATATATAAAATTCTTCTGTAACAATGTAAGTTTCATTGATCCTCCTAAACTATAATTCGGATTTTCATGAATCTTCCTGAAGTTTGTTCGGGAAATTTTCTAGAATGTTTTGATTCACAGAAATATAGTTAGATTGTAGAAATAAATAGAAAAAATTACAAAAAACCGCTTATCATTGTTTGCCCTATAAAATGTATGAAGCTTAGTTTGACATTAAAACAATTGAAGACTGTCATTTGCCAAACATTACCATTCACTTATAGGCTAAGGCAATATTAAAATATAATAAATTCATGATTATGAATAAGAAAAATGTAATGTCTACATTATTAATGCCAAAAAGCAGCTGAGATGTGCCAAAAATTAAATTAATATAAGATGCAAATAATATAACATGCGTCTGACAGTCTGCGCATGCGTCTGACGCGCACGGCGAATCGTGTTCTCAACGTACGCGTGGTTTGCTTTTACTTGTAATAATTTTGTTTGCGCACTTTGCGAACAGATTTGCCGTACGAATTCGTGCAAAGGAGACGAGCCATAAGTGATTGGTCTGAACTTTTTTTACTATTTCCATTTCGTTTGGAATTTTGGAACTAGGTTCATCTTACTCTTCAGAAGTGAAAACAATTTAGACTCCTTTAGCACTTCTCGGGTGGATGGCATTTCTTTTCAGTGGTGTAATTTTACTTTTGTCAAAATAACATTGGGTATCGATAAAAGAACTAATTATAAGAGAAAAATGTTTAATAATATTTTTCAAAAAAGCAAATACTTTTCAAGTTACTGGCTACTGAAAATTTGTTTCTTTTTTGCGTTTTCCATCATTTTTTGCTAATATCTTCAAGAATATACATTTTAACGAAAATCATGTAATGAACAAAATTATATCAATTAAAATCTTAATAAATCGTTATTTTATAGTGTTTTAGGAACATTATTAGGCTAGATATGAAAATGGGTTTTTATTGTGCTCAAAATAAGCTTTAAAATGAGTACTTCTACGTGTAAAATGAGTAAACTATCATGCAAATAAAAGACGCATATAATGTTTTTTCATTTAAATCAAATAGTTTTTTAGTGCCATTACCACCAAATTTAAAAATAATCGTATTCCATCTAGAATTAACTTGGTTTAAGAGATCTTGATGGATTCTAGAAAATACCACAACTTTAGTACAAACGATTTTCAAAAAACTCATGATTTTATAAAAAAAAACATTAAAAAATATCTAATTTCTCATTATAATTCTAATTATAATATATAATTATAATTCTCTAAAAGAATACGTATAAAAGTATATATATAATATATATATATATATATATATATATATATATATATGAAAATTCGAGGTATTTTTCTGACTAATTATTGTTGTTTATTATTTTTCCATTACACATATATTAATAGAGGTATTAATTAAGGAGTGCGCGGCTGTCCAACCAGATGTCTTTCGAGCCCTTTAACCCTTCGCCATTTCACAATAAGAGAAGTTAAGGTAAAATTTATGATAGAAAAAGTTGTAGCTCATTTAATCATCTTCAAAATAGTGTATTACAAGTTCTGATAAAATCAGAATTAAAAGAGTAATAATCCAATTAATGCGGTGGATGGTGACGGAGTGCAAATTGATTTCACTTCTGAACTTAAGATAAAGATTAGCCTATTTCCAAAATATTAAGTAAATTGGAGCACAGTAAAAAAATTCACAGAGCAATAATTTTGTTGATCGTAAGTTGAATAGTACATTTTATTTTAAACAGTTCTACATTCAACGTCACTCATATATTGGTGTAAATAGTAATTCAAAAAACAGTAATTATTATTTTTAACTAAGCAGTAAATATTATTATAAAATATTGAAAAATTGTAGACGTGGGTATAGAACAACGTCTGTCGGGTCAGCTAGTATATATATATTTGAATAGTCTTGAATTTGATGTTGATATAATATGTTCAATTTGAGTTAAAAAGTCGAGCGTTACATCAATAAAAATAGTATGAGATACCAATATATAAATATATATATATATATATATACATATATATATATAATATATATATATATATTATATATATATCTTGATGATATTTTGTTCGACGTTGAAACATATTGAAATGAATAAAACAGCCAATGCGTCGAATGTAAACAATTTATTTTTATTTTTTATACGTTTCGTGACTAGATGTGTCTCATCATTCAGCTAAAAGAAATTTACAATATAAAGAAAAAGTTTTAAAAAAAATGAATTTATACAATGGTAAAATTAATTGAAATAACAACAAATTATACACACCAGATCAGGAAAAAACACACTTTACTAAAACATTTTACAACACCACAATCACATGACACTACTGTAGGAAAACAGAAATAATTTAAGAAAAGACCGAAAAAGGTAAATGTAAAATTGTATAAAATACATAATTATTTGTTTTCAAAAGATAGCATAACAACACGAATGGACTAAGATTGCGTCGAGAGACGTGTAGACGGCTATGCGACCAACACGCGTGCATGTTGGAAGGGGATATCAGGGGCGTAGTATGGAGTCAGATTTACAGAAATTAATTATATTTTGATAACTTTCTGAGAGTAACCCATATGCCTATGGGTTCTAGCATTAGTCCCCCTTTGGCAGATTTAACTTTACAGTTACTTGAAAATTTTGTTCTACCCAAACTTCCTGTTCAACCTTGTGTTTAGAAAATAATTCCATCTCCTCCACTCTTGATTCCTTTAATTCTTTTAACAATCATTTAAAGTTTACTTGTGAGTTTGAAGATGACAATTCCATTAGTTTTTTAGACATTAAACTTATTAGAAACCAAAACAATTATATTTTAACTGATTGGTTTCAAAAACCAACTTCTTCCGGTAGATACATTAATTACTTATCGTTTCATTCTCGTTTTGTAAAAATTTCCATCATCATTTCTCTCATTGATAGAGCTATTCTTTTAAGTCATAAAACTTTTTGGAATAAAAACTTGGATTTAGTCCGCTCCATTCTCACAAATAACTCTTACCCTTTACATTTAATCAATAATATAAATAAAAATAGGTTAAAATATTTAAACGTTACCAATATTGATAATAATAATG
The DNA here is from genome assembly GCF_003426905.1 of Ctenocephalides felis. Lineage (NCBI taxonomy): Eukaryota > Metazoa > Arthropoda > Insecta > Siphonaptera > Pulicidae > Ctenocephalides > Ctenocephalides felis. The sequence continues at coordinate 118,395,858 of NW_020538040.1, forward strand.
TCACATCCGTTGTTCAAAAATATTTTACTGCCGATTCAAATTCTTCTTCTTTATTTAGCAAATATGAAGGCATTATTTGTTTACCTTATTTGGGTAGCTTTTCTTATTTTTTGAAAAAACTTTTTTTTGTTGAAGGTTTTCTTTTAGTTTTTACTTTTGATAACGCACTCAGTTCCCTGTTTTCTACTTTAAAATCAAAATCTCCGTCTGACCGAATCACCGATGCCGTTTATAAAATTAATTGTTTAGATTGTGACAGTTGTTACATCGGTGAAAGTTCCCAATACATTAGCAAGAGAATGAATCAACATATTTTTAATTCAAAAAACCCTAGACAATTTAAAACAATGTTTTCTGAGCACATTAATAATTTTGAACATTCGTTTAATACTGACCATCCTATAATTTTATATAAAAAAAAAATGTACCTTAGAAGATTTTCCGAATCATGTTTTATCTTTTTAAATTCAAATTGTATTAACAAACGCAGTTCTTCTAGCTTACTCTCAGAAAGTGATCAAAAAATAATTAATTTCTGTAAATCTGACTCCATACTACGCCCCTGATATCCCCTTCCCACATGCACGCGTGTTGGTCGCATAGCCGTCTACACGTCTCTCGACGCAATCTTATTCCATTCGTGTTGTTATGCTATCTTTTGAAAACAAATAATTATGTATTTTATACAATTTTACATTTACCTTTTTCGGTCTTTTCTTAAATTATTTCTGTTTTCCTACAGTAGTGTCATGTGATTGTGGTGTTGTAAAATGTTTTAGTAAAGTGTGTTTTTTCCTGATCTGGTGTGTATAATTTGTTGTTATTTCAATTAATTTTACCATTGTATAAATTCATTTTTTTTAAAACTTTTTCTTTATATTGTAAATTTCTTTTAGCTGAATGATGAGACACATCTAGTCTCGAAACGTATAAAAAATAAAATAAATTGTTTACATTCGACGCATTGGCTGTTTTATTCATTCCAATATATATATATATATATATATATATATATATATATATATATATATATATATATATATATATTGGTATTGCGAGTCGGTTGGATAGAAAGTGCCCGATCCCGTACTAGCCGACAGGATGTATATGTGGTAAGAAAGATTGTGAGTAGAAGACTGACAGAATTGATTTAGGACTGATAGAGTGTGGTTGAGATTAAAGTTATGTGTATGGAGAGTTTTGTAGAGTTATAGAATACAGAGTTATTAACAGTAGTTCTGTAATAAGAATTACAGTAGTGCTATTCAGCAGGCATATACCATCTTAATAGTTCACAAACTTAATATTTATATATATATATATATATATATATATATATACTAGATCACCCGACATACTTTATTTTCTACCCATGTTCCATAATTCAAAAGTTCAAATTTTTTTTAATAACCTATACTGATATCTACCAATTAGTTAAAAATTATTATGTTTTTTACACTACAGTCTATACCGAAATGCATATACATGCATATGGGTGATCTTAAATGTACAACTGCTTTAAATAAAATAATTGAACAAATTTATTTCCAATAGCTCAATTTATTTTAATGCTAAGGTTTATCCAATATTTTTAGTCATACCTGTAGATGTAGATGTATAAATAAATGTTTTTTTGTATATTCATGACTAAAACATGGATTTTCCAAATTTATCAAACAAAGGTTCATGGTCTGCCTTTGTAATTTATAGCATAAGATATACGTATTGGATATATATTATTAGTATTATATATATATATATATATATATATATATATATATATAGTATTATATATATATATATATATATATATATATATATACTAGATGACCCGACAGACGTTGTCCTGTACCCACATCTACGTTTTTTCAATATCCTATACTAATATTTACCATTCAGTTGAGAATATTACCTATTGTTTTTTGAATTACTATTTACACAAATATATGAGTGATGTTGAATGTAGAACTTCAAATAAAATGATGATTCTCAATTCCAACAGTTAACACTTTAATTATCCCTTTAACAAATATTAAAATATATTCAATAAAATTAAAAATTATACACTGCAAATTTATTTCCAATAGCTCATTTTATTTAAATGTCAAGGGTTATACAATTTTTCAGTCATACCTGTAGATGTGAATGTATAATAAATGATTTTTTGTTTATTCACGACTAAAACATTGATTTTCCAAATGTATCACATAAAAATCATCGCCTGCCTTTGTGATTTAAGATCATAGCATAAGATACACGTGTTGAAAATTGAAGTATTTTCAAGGGTATAACAAATTCAAAAAGAATTGATAAATAGCATTCCCGGTAAAGGTACAATATCACCTTGAATTTTTCTACCCAAAATAATGGCTTCAATAATGTTGTCTATAATTTTTATATATTCGTACCTAGTGATGTGCCGACTCGAAAAATTCCCGATTCGAATCAGAAAAAAACCTGATTCGAATCAACTCGAATCAAGTATATATATGGACAAAAAAAATCATGGATGTATTAATTTAGTAAAAGTGATCCAAATTTATAATCAAAATTGTCAGTTTAACCAATATAACCGATAAAGTAGAAATTGTAAACATAAATTACTATCAAAAAGTATATTCTGAAAATTATTGAAAATGATATAATTTTGAGGACGGCTGAAACATATCTTCAAATTAATTTACAATAATAGATTACCAAACAATTGTGCATCACTAAAGCATATAAAATAATATTTGGAATCATGGGTCGATCGTTTATTTCACTATGTAATCAGTAAAGGATCGCATCTAAACTGAGAGCTGAAAGTTAATTTCATTAATGTGAATTTGCCATTACTTACATAATCAGAAGTTAACATATTATTTACTAACTTTCTGGTGTTTAGTAATTGTTTCAAAAGAGAATTATATTGAAAGATTCCCGAAACGCGTTTCATAATTTCGAGTGGTTTATTCTGATAACATTTAAAATCTAAAACACTTAATTATTATCAAAATTGGGTATTGATATTTCACGAACAAAATCGCTCTCAGCGCTCCGTAAAATAAATAAACACGCAAGAACGACGACGCATTGTATCTGTTTCGAAGTCGCTTGATATCGCCCATACGGTTAACTCATATTGCTTGAACTCATATTGCTTGAACGGCTTGAAGTCGGAATGATACGAATCCGAATTGAAGTCAAAACAACTCATAACGCCGCTTGATTCAGTTTGAGTCATGAAGTCGGAACAGCTCATAACGCCGCTTGATTCGGTTTGAGTCATGAAGACGGAATAACTCATATCGCCGCTTGATTCGGTTTGACTCATATGAAGTCGGATGATATAGTTAGTCGATGAATGCGGTTAAAGTCATATAAAGACGATTGTAGTCGGCTGATACATTTAAGCATATTAAAGTCGGATGGCTCGCATGATTTAATTCATTATTTATTTTTTATATTTATGATATTTATTTTTTATATTATTATAATATTGAATTAAATTAAAACATTTTTTTTATATCTATATTTATGAAACATTTTATATTTATGAAAAATTTGTGTTAATACATATTTTATCACAGTAAATATTTTGCGGCCTGATACAAGTTGATTCGAATGAAGTAAAATCTGATTCGAATCAAGTTGTTAAAGGCTTGATTCGAATGATTCGAATCACTTGATTCGACTTGGCACATCACTATTCGTACCATATTTTAACTGGCTTTAGTAATTTACGATCTAAATTACATTTTTTTCACTAATAATTCAATATACATTATTACTTAAGTTTATATTTGAAGTGAATTAATTCATCAAATCCTGTTCACATGTGCTCTATTCAACCTACAATCAACAAAATTATTGCAGTAAATGGAGAGGAAAAAAGCATGTGTCGGATATAGGTTAATCTTTATCTTAAGTTTAGAAGTGAAAACAATTTGCACTCCGTCACCACCCACCGGATTAATTGGATTATAACTCTTTTAATTCTGATTTTATCAGAACTTGTAATACATTACTTTAAAGGTAATTAAATGAGATACAACTTTCTCTATCAAAAATTTTACCGTAACTTCTCTTATTTTGAAATGGCAAAGGATTGAAAGACTTGAAAGACACTATGGTTAGACACTCTATCAATATTTGTGTAACAGAAAAGCAATAACTCAGTAAAATACCTTGAATTTTCATCTATATACCTTTATGATATCATGAGCTTTTTGAAAATCGTTTGCACTAAAGTTGTGGTATTTTCTAGAATCCGTCAAGATCACTCAAACCAAGTTGATTCTAGAGGTAATACGATTATTTTTAATTTTGGTGGAAATGGAAGCTCAAAAACTATTTGCTTTAAATGAAAAAAAATATTGTATGCGTTTTTTATCTGCATGATAGCTCATTTTAAAGCTTATTTTGAGTACTATAAAAACCCATTTTCATATCAAGCATAATATTGTCCCTAGAATAATTTATAAAACACCGATTTGTTAGGATTTTAATTGATATAATTTTGTTCATTAAATTATTTTTGTTTAAATGTATATTTTTAAAAATATTTGCAAGAATCGATAAAAAACACAAAAAAAAAACAAATTTTAAGTAGCCAGTAACTTGAAAAGTAATTTCTTTTTTGAAAAACATTATTAAAATTTTTTCTCTTCTAATTAGTTCTTTTATCGATTTTTGACGTTGGTTTGAAAGGGATATAATTACACCAATGAAAAGGGAAGTCAACCCCCCGGAAAGTGGCAAAGTATTCTAAATTATTTTTATTTTTAAACTTGAGAGAAAGGTGAACCAAATTCCAAAATTTCATGCAGATTGGAACACATTAAAAATATTCAGACCATAAACGCTCCATTGACTGAGTAAATATTTCGTATCATATGAATTTTTGACACAATGAAACTTCTAAAAAAATTTTTTATTGTGATTTAGTAAAGTAAGGCAAAACACGACTGCATTTAATATTAATCTGTCAAATTGAATTATAGGCAAAGTTTGATGTGTAATCACTGAAAGAGGCATGCGCAGACTGCATCACCTGCCACACGCATGTTGACTGTAAATCTTATATTATTTTAATTTTTGGCACATTTCAGCTGCTTTTCGGCAATAATAATGTAGTCATTACATTTTTCTTATTCATAATCATAAATATATTATATTTTAACATTGTCTTAGCCTATAAGTGAATGGAAATGTTTGGCAAATGACAGTCTTCACTTGTTTTTAATGTCAAATTTTGCCTTAAATATTTTCAAGGTCAAAAAAATGATAAGCGGGTTTTTGTATTTTTTTTTCATTTATTTTTACAATCTAACTATATTTCTATGAATCTAAAAATTCTAGAAAATTTCCCGAACAGACTTCAGTAAGACTCATGAAAATCCGAATTATAGTTTAGCAGGATTAACCATTCATACATCGTTACAAAAGAATTTTATATATAAGATATATATATATATATATATATATATATATATATATATGTATGATTCTGAATTTGATGTTGACATATGTATTAACAAAGTCTAATAATCGGGCATAACATCAATAAAAAACATGAATTTTTTTCAAAAATTTATTTTAAATCCATACGTTTCGGCTATAATCCTAGCCTTCATTCAGTGGAAACTAAAAATAAAATTAAAAACTAAAACAATTGAATTGGAGTGAAAAGTGAAAAGAAAAAATAAAATAGTAAATAGTACTTACAATTAGTTGATCTTAGTGTTAAATTGGAAAATTTTAATAATCCATGGTATTAGGATATGGTAATGCACTACACTATGTATTATAAACATTAACTTGAAATTACAACAATATTTTTACAAAATACTGATTTGAAAAAATCACAAATGGATAGTGTGTTATTCGTAGACTGGTTGAAGATGTAATGGAGAAAGTTTCCCAATATTGAGCCCATATGATTTTGTTAACATTCGGTCATATTCCGCTCAGATTCGGAATGAGGGACGAATGCGGACATATGATATTTAGCTTATATGATTTGCTTAACATTTTTCCATATTACGCTCATATTCCGAATGTAAGGAGAATATGTGCAAATAATATTTATACCATATTGAAAAACTTATATAAACCATATTCAAAATTATTGACCCTATATTCTGAAATATTAAATATTATTCAATTAATATTGAACAAACACCATTAATAAAAAAAAGTTATGTATTCTGAATAAATATATTCAATTTTTAAATAGACAATATATTGAATTTTATCAATTTTATTACATTTTTCATGATTATAGGATATATAATATTTAAAATATATTTAGTATCTATAATATAACATTTTGTGCCATAATTAATTTTATTATAGTCTACTCTACATATTATTTTCCATGATTATAGGATATAAAATATTAAAAATATATTTAATATTTATGATATAACTTTTCGTGCCATAATTAATGTTTGTTTATGTATAAGTACTAATCATTTGAGATATTAAGAGTTCACTTGTCTGTTCACTTGATTTTCCATGTCAGTGAGGTTATAACAAATTATTATTTCATATTATACACCAATAATTCTGTTATTCACTACAATTTCAAACACCAAGTTTCGTTTTTAATTTCACAAAATAATATTTTATCCACACATTAACTTTTATTAATTTTATCACAGTTTACACACTATTATATATATATATATATATATATATATATATATATATATATATATTCGTCAAATTTGTCAAATTCGTCAATTCGTCAAATTGTGTTAATAAAAGATCAGATAATAATATCATTCATGACTCGTATCTAAATTTTTTAAACCTAATTAAAAACAATTAATCCTTTAATAATTTTGTGTGTATATATACATGTATATATGTGCTTATATGTATGTTTTTGTATTTACACTATATACATGTACTTATATGTTTGTGTATATAATTGTGGGTACATGAATATATGGATATATGCATATGTATGTATGTGTATGTAGATCTGTATATACATGTGCATGTATATATACATAATATTTCTCAACATTTACTAAAGCAATATTTCCTCTTTTTTCTTAAATTACCAATACAAGAGCTTAAAAAATTATTCTTGCCTAAATTCCGTACATATTCCTTACATCTGGCCGACAGAACTCCATATCAGTGTGTTTTAGTCTTGTGAAGTCGTAACATCTACAAATATCCTCAAAAAAATTGAGTGTTTTTAACAAAACATATTAGTGATATGGATATAAAAATTATTACAGGTAAATAATATTTGCTTCTCAATTTTATATAAAACCTTTTTTAGTTAATTTTTATTACTCTTTACACCGGTACATAATCCATTCCTTTATAATTTTTTCTAATCACTCTGTAATGACCATCATTAATTAATGTTAATCAATAGTTTGAAAGAACATTGTATTTAACAGAATAAACCTGATGATGGAACGTACCTAGTTCCGAAACGTCGTTATTAAACATCTTCAAAAAACAAATTGTTTTTTTATTATTGGATTTACTGTTCGGAAAAGAAACAATCAATATATTGAAAAAATCCAGGGTTTATCTATTGAATATATATATATATATATATATATTGAATGGTAGAGTCTTGGATTTGTGTATATTTTGTAGAGTTTCGAACAAGAATTATTATTATTATTATTATCGAAGAAGTATTATTTTTGGATTCTTGTTCGAAACTCTACAAAATATATATATATATATATATATATATATATATATATATGATTTAGTTGTTATTTTTGATGTTGAGATATATGAGTAAGTTCTTGTGGGGCGATACATCAAAGAATAAAAAGCAAAGATTTATAAATTAATCTTTAATTCCAAACGTATCGACATTCAATTTAATGTCATCATCAGTGGATCTAAAAACAGTATAAAAATTTAGTATAACTAGGTAATTATAAAAATGTGGATTGGTATAGAAACTATAAATATAATAGAAAAATTAACAAAACAGCAACACTTAATAACAAACAAAAAATAAAAGATAGAAAAGGTAATAGAAACTAGATATTAAATAGATAAAAAAAGAAAAAGTATATATAAATAAATATATAAGTACACATATAAACATATACATATAAACTTACGTATATATATATATATACATATACACATACATATAAATATACATATACACAATAATATATATATATATATATATATATATATACATATATACATATATGCACGTGTACGCATATTTACAAGGACGTACATGTACATGTATAAACATACATATACTCATACCTATCTATGTAAATATAACTATATACGTACACATATACATATACGCATACACAGACATATATGTATATATATGCATATAAATGCTCTCTCACACACACACATATATATATATATATATATATATATATATATATAAATATATATATATATATAAATATATATATATATATATATATATAAATATATATATATATATATATATATATATATATACATATGCACATATATATACATACACATATGCACACATACATACATATATTCATATACATAAACCCGTATATATGTAAAGCAAACAAAATATTTATGAAAATGGAGAATCAGACAGACATCAGATTAACTTGCAACATATATCTAACTCTTAATTTCCTCTACACAAACCTAAAATTATTCACTAGTATAGAACGTACGTCCAATATTGTCTACAAAGTAAATTGCAATGATTGCCCCTTTACGTACATAGGTAAAACCGGATAAAATTTGATAAAAAGACTCAAACAACACGACAATAATTCGAAAAACTCCTACCAAAACCAAACTTTGATAACAGACCACATCAAAAATTTCAAACACTCCTTCAATTTTTATAATGCCCGTATTCTATGCCACAAACGGAACACCATTCAAAGACGTTTTGCAGAATCTTGTTTCATAGCATTAAGTAAACACGCTATAAACAAAAGATGTGATACCTGCTTACTCTGCAATAACTACCAAGTAATACTAAATAATGTTTCCAAATATATTTCCTCTGAACAAAACTAATTCTGACCATACAAACCTTGCATAACATTATAGTTCAACTTCGGCTATTAAACCCAATCTTTACCTACCCACGCATAGCAAATTTTGAATGACCCTTAAAAATCTTTATTTTAGATATTTGAGGTATTAGTATAACATCCAAATAATTCTTAATATTATTTCCAAATTTTTCTCCTCTGAACAAAACTAATTCTGACCACACAAACCTTGCCTAATTTTACAGTTGAACTTCGGCCATAAAACCCGATCTTTACCTACCCACGCATAGCACATTTTGAATGACCCTTAAAAATCTTTATTTTAGATATTTGAGGTATTAGTATAACTACCAAGTATTACTAAATAATGTTTCCAAATTTTTCTCCTCTGAACAAAACTAATTTTGACCATACAAACCTTGCCTAACATTATCAGTTCAACTTCGGCCATGAAAACCGATCTTTACCTACCCACGCATAACAAATTTTGAATGACCCTTAAAAATCTTTATTTTAGATGTTTGAGGTATCAGTATAACTACCAAGTATTACTAAATAATGTTTCCAAATTTTTCTCCTCTGAACAAAACTAATTTTGACCATACAAACCTTGCCTAACATTATCAGATCAACTTCGACCATGAATCGCGTTCTTTACCTACCCACGCACAGAAAATTTTAAATGACCCTTAAAAATCTCTTCTAACATGTGCTCGTTCAGATATGGCTCAGAGGGTGCAAAGTACACAAGTCGTGGCAGAAATTATTTAACTTTACTCCCATTTTTGTCAAATATAACTATCATTATTCTTTTTACATCATACAAAAAATGATAAAAAATTCATGGTGTTGACAAGTTAGATGTATAAATGTTAGTGCTAATTTCTAGTGTTGTGTACACATCTTTAGAACGTTAATGTAAGTCTACTTTTATTTTGTATGTATTCTCCATTTTCATAAATATTCTGTTTGCTTTACATATATACGGGTTTATGTATATGTATATATGTATGCATGTGTGCATATGTGTATGTATATATATGTGCATATGTGTGTATGTATATATATATATATATATATGTGTGTGTGTGTATATGTATATTTGTATGTATGTGTATATGTATATATATACATATATATATCTTATATATAAAAATGGAGCGCTGTTTCAAATGTCTTAGTAAAACTCGAAAACGGCTAAACCGATTTGGCCAGTCTTAGTCTTGAAAAATTTGTGCCAATCCAGAGATGGTCGGAAAGGTGAGATATTATTTCAAAATCGCGTAGAAACTTTACATTTTTAGTTTAAAATTTTTTGTAGAAGCGTAATTTAAATAAAACAATGGACGGTGGCTAATACGTGAAATGTCAAACGCATTTGACAGATGATGTTCAATTACGTTTAATAGGATGTTTTACGTGAATATTATTCAATTATGATTGAATTGTAGTAAGTAGATTTGTTCGTAGTTTTATTTATACACAAAAACATTAGTAAACGGGCCGCAAGTGTTACTAGAAACTCAAAATACCAATTTTTTTGAAATGTTAATATGAAAATGCACTTTTTGGCGTTGTGGCACTGTTTTTTTGCAAATCATATTTTTCTCAAATACGGTGCTCTGAAAGATCTCATTTGTATAATTATATACTCATTGGTATTTATAAACCATTTTATAGGTTATATTATTTTTTATTTATGTTATTTCAAGAACCTAAATTTGGTATCAATCAAAAGGACATTTTGTCGAATAACATTTTCGCAGTTATAATTTACCAGAATTTATCGAAAAATAGGCAGTAAAATATGAAGGTCCGGGGTTAAAAATGTCCACCACCAATATGTCAAAAACCAGTAAAGTTAAACACTGTTTAGCTCAATACTTGAATGTAGAGGGAAAAAGATGTATAACTAGCTATAACCTTGATTATCATAACCATGCTATCGGGAGATAAATGTTAATCCTCGAAAATCCATAATAAAAGTATGTTCTTTTGTTGGTAGTTTTTTTAGCATTAGTTAGAAGTGTAATTATTTTGTAAAATACCTTTAAAATTAAAATAAGACATTAAACCTGTTTGCTACCTGGCCATTTCAAGTTACTCCGCCTATAGGGTAAAAAGTTCTAGATAACAAATTTTTGAAAGACAGCAAAAAAGCACATTTTTTCAATGATGAAGTAGCTGATAGTTTTACTGAACGTAGTCAGATAATTGTTCGTTTGAAGTGTGTTATTTGTTGTGATATAATTAGCTTAGTTTTCGTGATATAGTTGATATTTGCTCAAAGTCAAATTGAACCATTGTGCTTCGCCCTGCTCTACATATATACTTTTTATTAAATTTATTTTAATTCATAAAATGTTACTTGAAACTTTTCAAAAAACAGGTCAAACAAGAAATACTTGATTCATTTTCTATCTTTCCTCGCAGAAATTTCAAAATTTTGTATGAGCTCAGTAGTATTATTTACAATTATACACAAAATGCAGAATCCAAAAAGAATCTGAAAAACTTGAAACGTAATCAATAAGTTGAAAGACCAAAAAAGACTTGGATTGGATTATTATTGGATTGCAATTTTCAATACGTATATCTTATGCTATAAATCACAAAGGCATACGATGAATTTTTGTGTGATGCGAAGTTTTAGTCGTGAGAAAACAAAAAAACATTTATTTATACATCTACATCTACAGGTAGGACTAAAAATATTGGATAACTCTTGGCATTAAAATAAATTAAGCTATTGGAAATAAATTTGTTGAATAAATAGTAGTGTGTATTTCTAATATACTATTTGATTTCATAAACGATTCCATTAATTAACATCAGTGATGATCAATAACCTCACTTTACACTTTTGTGCCGTGTTACACATACATGCTTATTGATCTATATCACCAACCGTCATTATAGCCTATGGAAGCGCATCGTAAACTCTTGCATTCACTCAAATTCAAAATATTTGGAATTTGGAATTGAAAAAATGTTTAGTAATAATTGACCATTCGGTTTAAATAGCCAAAAAACTGTGTTTGTAAGATAGATTCAAAGTGTTTAAGAAGTTCGTGATCTATCTGGATGCTGCCGAACTCTATTGAAACACTTGCACTTTGTCGAAGGACCAGATATACTTAGCTGGTGGCTATATCAGACCGAATAAAGATAATATTAATAAAAGATGATGAAAAACTGTTTAATTATTGTGTATTTGAAATATTAAGACTTATGGATGATATGTTATTGAATGTTCATTTACGACTGATCTTAACTATGTGAAATTTAAGTTGATACTAAATTATAAAGATTTTATAATTTTATATATTTTTCTGATTGGCCCATTTTGTGGAATTGAGGACACCCCATTACAATTTTGGAACCAATCAGTGGTTATTACATTCATCAACCGATCAGGTATTGGTTGGTGATTGCATGATACGGAGAATTTGAACTGGATACAGGTTGTGCGAATTTCTTGGAAATATAAGGATGATAGGATGATATAGTTAGGGACAGGTAATTAAAAATTCAAAATTCACTCAAGACTCTAGACTCTCGACAAAACTCAAACTAATTCTATAATTCTACGATTTATCGGAGAAACGTCAAAATATTTTTTTTTATTTAATAATATAAAATTTTGGCTAAAAATTGAGATTTTTAATATACCCCTTATCCTAAAAGGACTCCATATGCATACGGTGAGCAAAACAAATTTTAAATCGGTTCAGTATTTTAGGCGTCCGTCGCATACATTAGGTGTGACAGTAAATTTATATATATATATATATATATATATATATATATATATATATATATATGGTAGAGTATATTTATATATATATATATATATATATATATATATATTTTATATATATATATATATATATATATATGTGTGTGTGTGTGTGTGTATATATATATATATATTATTGTGTAATAATGCAATTCGTGCGGTTTTGATAAATAATCAAAGGACATGGCCAGAGCGCGAATGCGAAAGTGCACATACGTCACGTCCTATACCTAATAAATAGAATAGTGTTTGAACATCGAATTTAGTGAGTCTTAAGAGAGAGTCTAGAGCAGGGGTCGGCAAGCTTTTAACTGTAGTGTGCCAAGCCACTCTACCAATATGATTTAGAGTGCCACCTTAATTTTGAAATATATAGTTAGGTTCTAGGGGGGAAGAATAATAACCAAATTTATCTATTAATATTAATATATTTAATACTAATAATATTAATATATTTATTAACAAATAACATAAATTTCTAATATAAACAGTGCTGGATTACCCCATAGGCCCGTTAGGCCCAGGCCTATGGCGGCATAATTTAGGGGACGGCAAGTTTTTCAAAATGTAAAAATTTTGAACTCGATGAAATGACACGACAATTCATTTTAAGGATAGATCCTGAATTTTTTAACTTCCCGTAGGGTAAGTTATTGTAATGGGCCGAAAATCGGAATTGAAAATTTTTACATTTCTCGACGTTTTGAAGGTTTCTAAAAGTTTTGGCATACCTCAGAAAAAATGGATGTGTGTGTGTGTGAGTGTGTGTATGTATGTATGGATACAAATTTCCAGTCACGTTTTAGGGCGCACGGATCAACCAATTTGAATGGTTCAAAAAACATTCGATTCCTATTGATAGGAAAAAGAGCTGATTAGTTTTTGGCAAAGGCAGGTCCAGCCGTTTCGGAGATACGGAGCAAAGAGTGCAGAAAATAAAAATCGAATTTTTGAGAGAACGGATTATCCGATTTGAATGATCTAAAAAACATTCAATTAATAATGATTGGGAGAAGTGTTTATTAGTTTTTGGCAAAGGCAGGTTCAGCCATTTCGAAGATACGAAGCTAAATATGTAAAAAATGGCTGTTTTTGAGAGAACTAAGCGTCCGATTTAAATGATTCAAAAAACTTTCTGCTCGTCTTAACAAAATAATTGATTTCGGAAAAAAAATGTTTTTTTTAGTTTTATGTATATCGAAAATATTTCAGATTTTATTTTTAATTCTGGCTATAGTTCTAATATACTTTACAAATAATTTTAACTCTGCAATTCAGTTTATATAATTCTTATAAATATTAGACAATGTTACAATATTTAATCTATTTGAAAACATTCAGTATTCCTCGAACATTTCGTTACGGTACGGGAAGTTCCAGCAATTTGCCTTAAGGCACGATGCCATAATTGCCTCAAGACAGAATTCCACTTACAGCTAGTTTTTGTAAATTTAGAGATCATTTTCGATGAAATAGAACGTAATGCGTTTTCTAATCAAATTTATTATTTGTGGGTGCCGCATTGACATTTTCTTGATGTATCATATTTAATATAATAATTATCAAACTGATAAGATTTTTTGAAGAAATATTGAAAATCTGTTCGTTTTTTGTAATTTTGTTCAGGTGAATCTTATAATTAAAACGCTTTAAATTCTGTTCGATTGTTTCTAGTTTTATTTTCGGTATTAAATCAAACAATGGCGAATTAACATAATATATTCATTGTTGTTAATTAATTTATGTCATTTTTTTGTATGTGAAAATATATTTTTTTAAATATGCCTGTAGGATAAAATTAAATCTTAAACTAAAATATCTGACAATTTGGTATGCTTCCTCCAATTGGCTTTTTTTCAACTTCGGGAAGGCTAAGTTATAATAATCCTAAAAAATCGTAAATAAAATTGTTTATATATCTCTACGCTTCAAGTTCTCCTGAACATTTTGACATGCCTTAGAAAAAATGGATGTATGCATGTGTTTATGCGGTTACAATTTTTTGCCAATTGGCATTCGGGAAGACGTGCTGATTAGTTTTTTGCAAAGACAGTTCCATCCATTTCGGAATAGGGAACAAAGAGTGAAAAAAATGCTAATTCAATTTTTCAAAAACGCAGCGTCCTATTTGAACAATTCAAGACACTTTTTACTTGTATGACGAAATAAGAACTATCGAAAATTTTGCGAGAGCATGGTCAGCGTTTTTGGTGATTCAAAAAGGTGTCATTTGGTGATTAAAAATGATCATTGACATCAAATTAATAAATTTTTTATAAAAAAATTATTAATTATTACAAATTTTGTCTTCATTATTTTGAATCATTCCGTACCAAGATTTTTAATTTTCAAAGTTTACTTCTTAGATAGTTTATATGTCCTTTGCAAGGATCAATCGCCATGAATGATTAAAAAAATATTCACTTGGCTTTGACTGAGAGGCGTACTTTGACAAAGGCAGGTATAGCATTTTTGGAGATACAGCGCGCAGAAGGTGCAAAAGTGGTCATGAAGGTTTTGAGAGTACAGATCATCCGATTGGAATGACTCAAAAAATATTTTGTTCGTGGTATTTTAGTGATATGAAGAAATGATTAGTTTTCCGAAAAGGCAAGTCCACTGGTTTCAAAATTTTGAGAAAATTAAAATGTCTAAAATTTTCAAATAATCGAATTACTTTAGAATTTAAAAAAAACTCGAAATTTTTTATTATCTCGGTTCTATTTATCGAGTTTAGTCCAATGTCTTTTTAATTTGTGAAATCAGTTCAGGCGTTTAGATTTATCACATCACAAAAGCGCCTTTTAACACAAATTTTGACTATGAAGTTTTATCAAACTTTGATGAATTTTTAAAAATGTCAATTATTTTGACTCCTAATTGATATCTTTCAGAAATCTTTTTTCAATTTTAAAAATCGATTTCTGGTTTTATTCCAAAAACGTAATATTTTTGCTTTTTTATGCTAATTTCAAACAACTGGCTCGGCCGATCGTCCCGCAAACCTAATCAGTCCGGCAGGTTTTTACCAAAAACTAATGAATACGATTTCCAATCAAGATTTTTCGAATGGTTTTTGAATTTTTAAAATCGACTTAAAATTGTGGGCTAAAACTTTGACGAATTTTTTCTCTTTTTGTTCACAGAAATTTGTGGAAAAAATTTGTTCACAGAGATATGTGGAACCAAAAGCTGAAAGGAGAGCGCATACAATTTTCTTTAAACAATTAAATCTTTTCCGGCAATGTCATTCAACAATTTAATATGGCTGTCGATTTTTCCATAGAGTCATCTTTCAGATTTTTTTGTAATTCCTTCAATTTTGTTTTCCATAATTCTGAAGATATTAGTTCGATAATTTCCATTTCAAAATTATCAACATTAATCCATTCGAAAATCAACAAATCAAACGGTATTATTGATGGATCTATTAAATCTGGTTTTATGAGGAAGGAAAATATAGGCACTTAAGCTTCAAAGTCTTTGCATCTTCTGGAAAATTCATCTTTAAGTACTTCAACGTAGGTTGAATTACATTAGCGAGCTACGTTAGAAAAATAATTATAATTAAACATTTTCTCTTATTTAAAAATCACTCGATATTTCCGATTTTCCTCATTAATTTATAGAGTGCCATTCCAAACCCCATCGCGTGCCAAGTCTGGCACGCGTGCCGTAGGTTGCCGATGCCTGTCTAGAGTATGTCTTAACATCAGAACCTGAATTTATGTCCGTTGATAAGTTAAAAGTGTAAATTGAACATTTAAATAATAGTAAAAGTTTATCTAAATTCTGTGTTTCAATTATATTTGCGTAGAGAACACTTTCAGCCTATACCTAAATAAAGTGCTCACGGTTCCGAAGAGATTACAACCAGTGTTTATCATGTTATATTACAACTTTCTGCCAAGAGTTAAGAGGGTCCTACACACTATTTGGTTGGACCAAGTAATCTACAACTGGCTCTACTATCTGTAACTTACTAGTAACGGCGTGGACCAAAGAGTGGACAATCAAAATAGCATATAAAAATTTAAAAATTTTGCAGAGCGTCGAATTTTCAATAAAAAAATAACAGAATTTTCACTTTTAATTTATTTGTCGCTAAGTTATACCTAAAATATTGTTTTTAATTTTCAAAATTTTTCCAATCTTATTTCCATACAAAGTTTGATTGAATTGCGCACTATCTAAAAGTTAATATTAAGAGCTCAAACTTTCAGAGAATTGTTTTTCATCATTTTGGAACCATTTGAACCCTTAGGAGCAAGATAATTCGTAAATGTCCATATTCAGGACCACCCTAATATACACACATATATATATATATATATATATATATATATATATATATATATATATATATATATTAAGTCCCATCTCTTTCATCGTCTGGTTGTTCATTACATTTTCGATAAAACACCGGTAACATTCTATAGCACATTTATTTCCTCCATCTTACTACACACTCATCACACATTCTTGCCGCTTGCCCACTTAACGGCAACCTTCCCACTTTCTACCTCGCGCATTCATACTTATGTCCGCACGGTCACGGTCACATCATAAACCCATGCGCGCGATATTCACACTATAACTATTTCATATATTTCTCTAACAGTTCGGCCATTTCTGACCTCACGATCGCCCTCGATTGTCTAACAACCACTCCACCTTAGCGAAATATATATATAGCAATATAATATTATAACAATATAATATTTCAATTACTTATTATTGTCCTTACACTTACTGTCTATTCTTACTTCGCTATCTTTGCACACTTACTATCTTTACACACTCACTATCCTTACATACTTACTATCTCCATTCACTTTACTCATCGTCCAACCTTATATTTGGTCCCTTTCCTACTTTGCTTCTCATGATACCCTAGACTTTGTCCTCTCTTGGTCATTCGGGACAACTGCCTGGTAATCATCTCATCTCTGTTTGCTCCTTGCACGTTGCCTTTTGGCTTTACCACTACTGTCTCCGAACTCTTTTCATTGCAGTCAATATTCCGCTTGGTCTCAATAATTCGGAATCACCATTATGGACCTTTTTACTGCTCCCTTCCGCAGTGCTTTCCCGTCAATAACCTTCTGATCTGATGCACCTTCCATTCCAACATTTTTTTCCAGAACCTCTTCTTGCAACACCTTTTTCTTATTTTCTAAATTATCTTTCTCCAACGTCTTTTTCTTCTTATCTAATATACCTACCACCAAAACATTTTCTTCCAATGCATCACTTGCATATTCTAATGCAATTTCCGCCAATGCACTCTTCCTTAATGCATTTTTCTCCGTCGCACAATCTTCTGGTGCACTTATCTCCGATGCACTTGCTCCTGATTCGCTTACTTCCTGTGAATTTTTCACCAACGCACTTCTCTCGGTGTACGCAGGCACTAAAGTAATCATTATAGTACTATCAGACGATGGTTTCGCCTCCACATCGCTACTACAGCTACAATCTTTCATCAAATGTCCTGACTGTCCACACTTGTAGCATGAACTTCTCGCGATTTTGGGTTTGTCGCACCTCGACGCTAAGCGCCCCATACCGCCAGAACTATAACATTTAACAGAACTCACACGCTCTAGTTTTGTTCTTTGGACTACTGCCGGTAATGGTTTTTGCTTCAACCGCGCCTCAATATTGCACGCTCAGCCGACATCAGCGTATTCATTACGCTCAAGAGCGTTTCCAAATCTTCAAACCGATTCATCTTGGGTTGGGCCTGAAGTGGCGGGTTATCGAAACCGTCTATCATATAGACTAGCAGGTACGACACTCCATGAAACCCAGATTATTTCCTAGCGACATCTTCTCCTGAAAGTATACACTAAACGGTTCCTGATTTTGCCAGCTTTGAGACTCAAATCTTTTCATCTGAGTCACCCGGTCTTTTTTATTCTTGAAGAATGCTGTTAGCGCCCTCTAAATCTCATCGTACGAATAGGTTGCATACTCTGCTTTGCTATCATACCATTGTCTCGCCCGTCCCGAAAGCTTCGATATTATTAGCACCGCCATCTTTTTCTTCGACACCTCGTATGCGTCGCATACCGTACTACACGTTCAAACCATGCGTCAACGCATTGCTCAGCCGATCCGTCGAAATTTGGTAACGTCATTAGCAATTCACTCCTCGAAATGCTCTCGCTTTCATCACTGGTTGTCGACCTAATAAGGTCGACTCTTAAGGCTTCGGGCACCAAGCTCTCAGCATCCACTCCGGTAGCCATCTAACAAAATCTTATTTTTTTGCAATTCTAAGTTTTTAACTACAAATATCGCACCTCTGCGACTCACCAACGTCAATAGCGTCAATAAAAAAGCACGCCTTGCTTTTGATATTTTCTCCTCTTTGTTTCTTATTTTAGTCAAACAAGTATTAACCTCACAAGTGCAAATAACACTTGCACTTGTACGATAGCATGGCACACAGCTTACTATCGCACCGCGTAATTATAAATCCGCCTGATTAATAAATACAGTCACTTACCTCAATTATTGAAATCGCCTAATTCAACAATTGCCAAACTTCCAAAACACACACTTGGGCCGATAGCTTCGCACACAGCTTCCTATCGCAACCCCGCAATTACTAATCCACATAATTAATAACACGTGCACCTTAAATGATTATTTTAATCGCCTATTTCAATAATCTACGCCAATATTTCACTCAAAATCCTCAAAGTTCCGATTCAATTCAAATAATCCTTGTAAAATCCCCCTTCTGATACTGTGGACTTACAAAATTTATATATATCTTATATATAAAAATGGAGCTCTTTTTCAAATGTCTAAGTAAAACTCGAAAACGGCTAAACCGATTTGGCCAGTCTTAGTCTTGAAAAATGTGTGCCAATCCAGAGAAAGTCCAAAAGGTGAGAAATTATTTCAAATCCGCGTAGAAACTTTACATTTTTAATTTGAAAATTTTTGGTAAACAACATTTAATTCAAAATGGCTTCCCACACAATATTATTCAAATGACAGATGAATACTGCTCAGTACTCATATGTCAAAACAAAGTTAAAACAGATTATGTGTTATTCTTTTAATTTTAAAATTTAATTATTTATCTATTTTTAAATGTTAATAAGAATGCTTATTTTGATTTTATATGGGGTTTTTATTTAAATCTCAAGTGTTTGCTCACTGCCTTTTTGTATTCTTTTATCAAGAGCTTGAAATAATACTATTCTTATTGATTAAGGCTTGCTTATGAAAGAATAAATAAATAATTTTGTTTCAAACGCTGTGCTGTGCAAGTACTTATTGGTTTAATGTGAATAATGTGTTACCAAAACATTTTATGAATTATATTATTATTGCATTTAGGTTATTTAAATTGAGATCCTAAATTTGGAATTCATCGAAGGAGACACCATAGACATTTACATCTAATCACTTATTGCAAGTTATAATAGACAGCGATATGAATAAGAAAATTGAATTATAACACAGATAGTAATTTTAGAAATCATATTCATAAAAATCTCAATTACTTACAAGATATTATTATTGCATTTAGGTTATTCAAATTGAGATTTTATATTTGGAATTCATCTAAGGGGACACCATAGACATTTCTGTCTAATCACTTATTGCAAGTTATAATAGACAGCGATATGAATAAGAAAATCGGATTGTAACACTAATAGTAATTTTAGAAATCATATTTATAAAAATCTCAATTACAAGATATCATTGCATTTAGATTATTCAAATTAAGATCCTAAATTTGGAATTTATTGAAGGGGACACCATAGACATTTCTGTCTAATCACTTATTGCAAGTTATAATAAACAGCGATATGAATAAGAAAATTAGATTATAACACAGATAGTAATTTTAGAAATCATATTCATAAAAATCTCAATTACAAGATATTATTATTGTATTTAGGTTATTCAAATTAAGATCCTAAATTAGGAATTCATCGAAAGGGACACCATAGACATTTCTGTCTAATCACTTATTGCAAGTTATAATACATAGCGATATGAATAAGAAAATTGGATTATAACACAGATTGTAATTTTAGAAATCATATTCATAAAAATCTCAATTACAAGATATTATTATTGCATTTAGGTTATTCAAATTGAGATCCTAAATTTGGAATTCATCGAAGGGGATACCATAGACATTTCTGTGTAATCACTTATTGCAGTTATAATAGACAGCGATATGAATAAGAAAATTGGATTATAACACAGATAGTAATTTTAGAAATCATATTCATAAAGATCTTCGGAAACTTCGAATATATACAGTACAATCTATTTACAATACAAATTTTTCATTACAATACTATAAGGAGTTTTGTAGTTATATGGTCCATGACATTTATATTTTTAGCATTTGACAAATGTCACAGTTCACAGAGAAATGGAAAGTATCAGCAGTACGAACTTGCATTATATTACATGATTTCATCATCCGAATAGGCTTTCTAATGCATAGAAAGAAGTTTTTCCAGCATTCCAATTTGCAATGAAAAAATTAAAATAGTTGAACATGTCCCACATGATAATAATAGAATTTTTACAGACTTTTTCTTATGTTGTTTAGATACTAATGCTGTTATTCATTGGGTCTTTTCCCAATTACTTCCCGAGCATACTATATAGTGGTCATGGTGATAACAAAGATACCCCTAATTGGGATACACAGTTGTAGAAAAGGCAAATCAAAATAAACACATTGAAATTTATCACAATATGTACTCATGTTAAAAACCTACATTAAGCAAATTCATAGAGAAGAAATGTCCATTTCATATAGCTGGAGTAAAACGTTAAAATGGCTGTACGAATTGGTCTTAGTTGCATAATTATATATTCATTAATATTTATAAAACATTTTCTAGATTATATAATTATTTTATTTAGATTATTTAAATTGGAAACCTAAATTTGGAATCGATCAAAGCCCAGATAGCATAAGACATGCCAGGGAATATCCCTCTTGTCCTCACAATCTCCTAATATCGCAACATCCTATGAATATCCGAATTGCATGCAACGGGACGTCTCAAACCCAAACGATTCGAGCAGGTATAACGCACCGTTCACGAGCTTGTCGCTCTCATACGCGCACGGCTTGAGACCTCTAAACGTATATGTTTGTCCCTTTCTCTTTCGTCGCGTCGAAATGAAGCGTCCTTTAAAGTTAGCGTCAACAACAGATAGACGCTATATGTCGAATTATCATAGTTTTTGAATAATTGAGTAATAATAGTGAAAATTTTATTTGTTCTATATAATTATATGAGCGTGTGTTATAAATAATTAATATTATCTATCAAAATACTCTAAAATTGAGTAATAATAGTGGAAATTTTATGTGTTCTATATAATTATATGTGCGTGTGTGTTACAAATATTGCAGCCGTGTTTGAAAGAGGATTGACAAAGAAGAGCATTGAAAGAGTTGGTTTTGAGGTTTGACTCGAGCCATACTCAAAAGTTAAATTAAATATTTTTTTAAATGCTTCAACTTGTGGAGGCTATTCTTCTGAGCAAAGATATCAAAACACAATTGGTAATCAAAAGTTTATATAGATTTATTTTTATTTGTTAACTTTATCATAAACTAAACAAACTTTCTCTTTAGATTCTGTATTTAGCCATCAGAGTCCAGCTATGAAAATCCATTTTTGATGATGGTTTGGCCAAAGAATTTTGCTAGGGACGAGGAAAGGGCAAAAATAAATTTTGTGATCTAGTGCCTTGCGATGTCATCACAGGTAATTTATATATCTTATACTAATGATGTGTTGTAAATTATGAATAAAACTAATATATAAATAATTCCAGGAATTGCTTTGAAAAATTTGCCGCATGAGACATAGTTTGCTGTTTCAGAGGCTGCAAAAAGCTGGCTGCGAGGTGCCAATAAATATTATACAAGGTATTTTTGTGAGATGTGTACTATATGTTTTTCCTATTTACAAAAAAAATCATGATTATTGACTGGTTAGTTGTATCAATGTTAGTGCAAAATTTGTGCTGTGTACACATTTTTAGATATGAAAAACCAAGTTTAATATTCACTCGTAATGACATCAAATTGTGTCGATATATTTGGAATTAGAGATTATTTTATAAATCTCTGTCTATTTTGACTGATGTATCGCTCTTAAAGAACTTACTCATGTATATATATATATATATATATATATATATATATATATATACACATACATATATACATATATATGCATTTATTCATTTGTTTTCTATTTCAGGAGAGAAAATCAACCATAAACTAGAATTGAATGCCGAATTAATTATATTTTTAATATTGTAAAATAAGTTATTTTGAATTGAAGTTGTATATATCAAATTTTGTTATAAAATTATCTCAGGATTTTCTTATTTTGTAATAAAAGTTTACTTTGTGAAATTGTGTTCTTTTATTTTATTTTTAATCCAAATTTATTTTTCATCTAAAAAGTGAAAAACAATTCCATAATTAAATCCTATTCATGTCCGGTTTATGTCTGGAATATTCCGCGCGGGATATCCTACAGAACGTCCCGTAGGTGCGACATATTAACATGTTTCGGATAAAGTCAGGATAAGCAGGATATCCGTAAGGCTGTAGCAGGGACAATAAATGTCCGCGCGTGGATATCCGGTGGACATTTTCCAGGATGTCTTGTGTTGTCTGGGAGGGGACATTTTGTTGAATAACTCATTCCCAGATATAACAGATCAATAATTAAATAAGAAGATTCGGTTAATAATATAACTTTGGAACACACACCTGTAAAAATGTCAATGCACATAATTACAAGTTCTCTGGAATAAAATATTTTGAAAATTAATTATAATGCCCGCATTCAATTAAGTGTATGGACAGTTCGAGTACTAGAACAAGTATAGCAGAAAAATGATTTACTACAATTTTGAAGACCTACAATTTTGAAACAATTCCTTTCAAAAGATATATCAAAATCCATGCATTTTAGACACAGTCAGATATCATTCATGTTTTATTAAATCACTCTACAAATTGAAAAAGATGAAGAACTTCAACAATCATTGGATAATGCAATGTAAAATATAATTCACTAATGGTTATTTTACACTAATTTTGAAGAATAAACTAGAAAAATTTTCTATGAATTTATCGAAGAATGGATAGTAATATATGAAGATCTGGGGTTAATAAGATCCACCACCAATATCTCAAAACCCAGTAAAGTTTAGCATTGTTCAACAACAATATTTGAGAGTAGGTGGGAAAAGATGTATAACCAGATATAACCTTGATTCTTATGACTTTGCGATCGGGAGATAAACGGTGTATCTTTGAAAATCCATAACGAAAGTATTTTCTTTTGTTGTTAGTTTTTTGGGTTGTGAGCACTGTGATTTAGTTCACGAGACCTTAATATATATTTTAACAATTTAATTGTTTTATTAAATGTAATGTTAATTTTTAGTGAGATTCAACAGTTTTCTTTATATAACCACTTTAAAAACTTACATCTGTGTGGGGCAAAAATGACCAACTGAACTTGACCACAGCTGAAGATTAAAAAAGACTTGGATTGAATTATACCATATTTTTATAGAAAGTGTGAACTTCCATTGTATTAACAAAGTATGGACAAACAAATATTGTTATTATGAATTATATAATTTATTATTATACAGGTAGATTTTGGAGTTTATTATGTTTATAATACCTTACCATTCAAACTATACATCCTTACACTCCTAAAATAAAGTATTCTTTTTTTTTATTCATTAGAAGTTGTTTTGAAATACCTAACTTTGCAAAACAACGTTTGCGGGGTCAGCTAGTATATATATATATATATATATATATATATATATATATGTTCTGTAATAACATGATCGTACGTGCTTTTAATAAAAATATGAATTTATTCTTCAATGTTAATTAAAGTCCAAGATCTTCGCATGAACGCGAAAGCACGCCATCCCGAATTTGTCACGTCCAATACAATATATAATGAGTCAAAATTATTTGTATAAACTAGTGAGTTTTAATGTCTAGTCTAGAGAGATATATCATAAGTGGAGATTATGTCTGATAATTGAAAGAAATAAATACAGTGTTTAATACTACAAGTGGATTTTATTGGAAACCAGAAGTTTGTCTCTTCCAGCAAATACCTTATTGAAAGGACTCATTATTCTGAAGAGAGCTATTATCAAACCAGTCAATCACACATTATTCCTACTGCTCGACCCAAGGCGCCAGGAAAGGGTTGGACGGACATTATTACCATATCGTATAAAGAATCTACTACAGTAACCACTAACCAGGACTGTGGATCTACCAACCATCGGATCTCCAACCCATACCTAAACCCTACCACCAACTACATTATACCATTTCATGGTGTCAAGCGGTGGGATTCCCTTGTAGTGAAGTGTTAGTTTTGTGAATTGTGATTGGTGAATTCTGGATCCGGTTTTCTTCGCACCCAGAGGCTGCAGAGTCATTAAACTAAAACGGAGTATCCAGCAAAAGCAGCAAGACCAGGACTAACACGAGGAATTAAATGCACTAAAGGTGGCAGCATTACCGAGATAAACTACGCAGATCGACGCAGACTTCTTGACTAAGGCTCACTCCCCAAGTAAGAAAAACCAATCCTTCAACATATCCAGACCAGAACATCATAGTCGTCAATTTTTTTTAAGATTTTATTTGTCAATTAGAATATAAATAATAATATTTTGTCAATTTGAATTTTTTTGAGTATTAGGATTTTGGTTGTACTTGGGTAACATTTCCGTAACAACGGGCAGTTCGATTATTATTTACACCACTATTATTTTGTTGACTTCATATAACCATCAAGGTTAAGTTCAAGCAAATATTGTTAACTAAGCATTTTTTTAACAAAAACAATTACGAGCATTGTCAGGTCCGAATTTCATAACAGAAATATTTCAAAGTAAAATAATTGTAAAGATTAGTAACAAAGTCATCAAGTAATAATATAAAAGACTCAGAAAGTAATATTGAAAAGTTAGTGACTCTAGTTAATGACTTTGAGTATCTTATCAAGAGTAAATTTACATCTGTTGATCTTTTATAACGTCGCGATTTTTAATGTGGCTTTAAATGCCAGTATAAAGGCGAAATGCCTAAAGGATTTAGTGTAGCCATTGTGCCACTTTTCAGGCGATAGTGCCAATCCTTTATTTCAGATAGCCTAATATTAAATTGTTCAAAAGAAACAATAGGTATCTGACAAATAAATAATTAATCAGGGCAGGAAAAACCCGAATGGAGACTCGTAAGGTTAGTGAAAACCGCGAGATCTTAAATATATTTGACGTAATTTTGATGACTTATAAGAGACTCACGAATCCGCGGGAACGAGTCAACAAAATCTTTCAAATAAATTTATTTCGTTATTGTCATTTTAGAACCAAAACACGCACGTTGATTTTGTCGATATTATTAAATATTGCATGAGAATAAATTCCATATAATAATGTTGAGTATAGAAATAATTTTAAAATATTTTAATCTTGAATATTACATTAAATGAACTTTGAAGTTTAGTGTGAAAATAATTGAACTTGAAAACGCAAATTTCAATAATAATTAAATTTAATCAACTGCCCACAACACAAAATATTACAGAAATAAAGGGGATAAATTTAAATTAATGTCAATAATAGTAATGTAACTATCCCCATAGAATAGAATCATAAAAATTGAAAAAAAAATAGGAAAATAGTAAAAGTCCATGTTTGAATTATTGATACAAAATGATTTCATTTTAAATTAAATTCAATTTATTGGCGTTAAATTGAACGTGCAATATTTCCTAAATTTTCTCTACAATTATATTAAAGTTTATTTTGAAAATTAATAAGCAATTCAGTAAGTTTGTTTTCAATTATAGTAATTTCGTAAATTGACAATATTAATATTTTTCCTAATTAAAATTTTTATAATTGTTCATACTAATTTCGATTATTTGCGTTAATAGCATAACAAGCTTTATCATATTTCTATTTTGAAATTTGAGTGCAGAAATATCACGTAACATTCGGATTCAAACCTTAGCAAGGCACGCAATACAAATTTGCTTATGATGTATTAACTTTGTTAATGTTATAAATCTTAATGTATTTTACAAAACTTTATTTTATTATTATTTAAAAAAAATTGAAAAGTATTAATTGTCGACATATTTTTATTCAATTAATATTCCATGAATTTGATATTTTAATTTTGATTTTGAATAATTTTATCGTAATTTATTTTGTTTCATTTGACATATTAATATTTTCATAGTTGTATTTTTATTTTTATTGATAATAATTATGAACAACTATGAATTTCGAGCGTTCAAAGTAGATAAAATAAAACCAATAAATTTCTTTGAAATTAATTTCTATCACCTTAATTATTTATTCACTTATAGAAAAAGTAATTTTGATGCATATTATCAATAATTCACATGGAAATAAAATACAAAAAATATAAATAATTTGTTTCAATTACTCTGAAATTGAATGGCCACTCATTTTTTATTAATACTGACATTGTAAATATAATAATTTCAAATTAATATTTTTATTGTACATTTTTATAGTACAAATAGAATGTTCAAAATAGAATTTGAAAATAAAAGTTATAAAATCAAGAGGGCCCAAGAATGTATTAATGTAGAAGTATGTGACAACACACAATTATTAGATTACAAAACAAATAATCACTATCTTCCATTTCTATCTAAATGTAATGCATTAGAATAGCGACAAGTGTGCAAGCTATTTTTTTAAATTTTCGAAGATTGATACATGATTCTCATACAGGTTCAGTTAGTGATAATCGCGCGCGCATTTTTAAACACCCTATTAAAAATATTGAACTGAATCTGACGCAGAGTATTTTGATCATTATTTGAAATTCGAATTAAATAAATAATCATACAAAATTAAACAATTTATGATAATATTAAATTTGTGAAAAAAAAGAGATCTTGCACCTTGTGAATATTCTTATGCAAATAGAAAAGTTGTTTTTATTATTCTTTTATCATAGTAGAAACTTCATTATATATCAAAACCAAATAATGATAGTGATAATGGATCAAATAATTAATTTTATCACATAAATTTTTAAAAGTTTTATTGATGTGTAAACAATATAAATTAAATAGGTCACAACTTCGCTTTTTGTCTACTAATCATTTTAAAGCAGACACACGAATATGCAACTTGAGCGAATTCATATGGTATTAGATTGCATACTAAACCAAATAAGAATATCCTAATAATGTATCTAATTATTGTTTATAACATTTTGCTGTATTATCAAAATCCTACTTTTGAAATTAAACAAACTGTTGAAACTAAATCAAAATAATTTTAATGAACTATGAAAAATCACAATATACAGCAAAATGTTACAACAATATTAGATCTTTTAAAAAAAATGTTTGATGTTAATTTTTTTACCAATATTATCATCAGAATTGTTAACTAATTATTATATTGCAGACATACTACAAAATTTTATACTTTTACTTTTTCATATTTTGCAAATAGTTTTCAAATTTTTCTCACTTTTGCTATAATCAATTGTACCACAGATTACTATTTTTCATTTATCGAGGACGATAAATTGTTTTAGAGGGGAGAAACCCCAAATAAATTGTAATTTCTTTTTTTTTCTTTTAATTGTTAGAGGACTAACAATATTCTTTAGGGGTGGCGTGTTCTGTAATAACATGATCGTACGTGCTTTTAATAAAAATATGAATTTATTCTTCAATGTTAATTAAAGTCCAAGATCTTCGCATGAACGCGGAAGCACGCCATCCCGAATTTGTCACGTCCAATACAATATATAATGAGTCAAAATTATTTGTATAAACTAGTGAGTCTTAATGTCTAGTCTAGAGTAGTCTTAGATATCTTAAGTGGAGATTATGTCTGTGAATTAAAAGAAATAAATACAGTGTTTAACACTACAAGTGGATTTTTATATTGGAAACCAGAAGTTTGTCTCTTCCAGCAAATACCTTACATAAAAGGACCCATTATTCTGAAGAGAGCTATTATCAAACCGGTCAATCAAACATTACTACTACTGCTCGACCCAAGGCACCAGGAAAGGGTTGGACGGACATCATTACCATATCGTATAAATAATCTACTACAGTAATCTCTAACCAGAACTGTGGATCTACCAACAATCGGACCTCCAACCCATACCTAAACACCTCCCACCAACAACATTAATTCATTTCAATATCTTCTATACTTATAAAAATAAGTCGGGTTTTCTTTCCTGACGAAATAACTCCAGAACGCGATTTCAACAATTTTGCATTCGTTTGAAAGGTCTCGGGCTCAGCAAGGCTTATAATTAAGAAAATTAGTGGTGCATGGCATCGTGCCCTAATGCAAATTGCTGAAACAGCACGCACCGTAATTAAGAATTCGAGTAATAAAAATAATCAATAATTGTATTAAATGATTGCAAATAGATTATCTTCTATATATATATATAAATAGGTCGGGATTCCTTACTGATCAAATTTTTCCTTTTCAAATATAAAACAAAAAATTTCTTCAACTTTCTCACGAAACCATCTGGTGGCGAAACAGAGTTTGTCGGGTTTGCTAGTATATATATATATATATATAACAAATGTATTCTGAGTGGATAATAGATATTAATTTGGAAATATGAACAAACAACACTCCTTTTCCTCCAAACCTAGTCCCGAAACGTTTGTGAAAATTATTATTTAATAAATTAGTGCAAAAAGGAGTGTTGTTTGTTCTTATTTCCAAATTAATATATATATATATATATATATATATATATATATATATATATACATATATACTAGCAGAACCGGCAAACGTTGTTTTGCTAAGTAAGGTATATTCTAAACAATTTCTAAAGAACAAAAAATATTAATACTTTAAGTGTTTAATGATGTGATGTTTGCATGCTATATACAATGAGGTATTATAAGCCCCATTAGTTTGTCTATATTTTGTCAATACAATCAAACTGGAAGTTTTATACACTTTCCATAGAAAACATGGTATAATCCAATCCAAGTCTTTTCTGGTCTTTCGACTTATTGATTACGTTTACTGCTTTTTGAAAGTAAATTTGATAAAAGTATTTATGTAGAGCAGGGCGAGACACAGATGTCCAATTTGACTTTGAGTAAATATAAACTATTGTATTGTGTAAACCAAATAAAATAACTTATAATTAAATCACAACAAATAACACATTTCAAACGAACAAATATCTGACTACGTTTAGTAAAACTGCCAGCTACTTTATCATTGCAGAAATGCGCTTTTTTATATCTTTCAAAAATTTATTATCTAGACCTTTTTACCCTATAGGCAGAGTAACTTGGAACGGCCAGGTGGTAAACAGGTTTATTGTCTTATTTCAATTTTAAAGGTATTTTACAAAATAATAACACTTATAACTAATTCTAAAAAAACTACCAACGGAAAAAAATACTTTTATTATGGATTTTGAAAGATTACCGTTTATCTCCCGATAGTAGGGTCATGAGAATCAAGGTTATAGCTGGTTATGCATCTTTTTTCCTCTACTTTCAAATTTTGTTGTTAAACAATGCTTAACTTTACTGGTTTTTGACACATCGGTGGTGGACCGTTTTAACCCCGAACCTTCATATATTACTATCCATTCTTCGATAAATTCTGGGAAATTATAACTGGAAAAATGTTATTCAGCAAAATGTCTCTTTGATCCATACTAAATTTAGGTTCTGAATTTAAATAACATAAATAAAAAATAATATAATCTAGAAAATGTTTTATAAATACCAATGAGTATATAATTATACAAATGAGTTCTTTCAGAGCATCGTGTTTCAGAAAAATATGCCAAAAAGTGCATTTGCATATTAACATTTTAAAAAAGTTGATATTTTATATAAATAAAACTACTTACTACAATTTAATCATAATTAAAAAATATTCACGTAAAACATCTTATTAAACGTAATTAAACATCATCTGCCAAAAACGCTTGACATTTTACGTATTATCCACCGTCCATCGTTTTATTCACATTTTGCTTCTACAAAAATTTTCAAATAAAAAATGTAAAGATTCTACGCGATTTTGAAATATTATCTCACCTTTCCGACCATCTCTGGATTGGCACGAATTTTTCAAAACTAAGACTGGCCAAATCGGTTTAGCCGTTTTCGAGTTTTACCGAATCATTTGATCGAGAGCTCCTTTTTTATATATAAGATTTGAATAGTCTTGAATTTGATGTTGATATAATATGTATAATTTCAATTAAAATTTGGGCTTTACATCAATAAAAATAGTATGAGAAATTTTAGAAATTTCTTTATTCAAAATCCATACGTTTCGGCTAGCATCTTAGCCTTCATTCAGTGGCAATCAATTTAACTATAAAAATTAAAACTAAATAATTAATATGTAAGAAATTTAATGGAAAAACAATAATAATAATAATAATAAACACTTACAATTTTGTATTATAATATAATATAAGAAAATATTATTAATTCATCGTATAAGTATGTGTAAGTATTGATAAAATATATATTTTTTAACATCACAGATGGTAAAGCACACAAATAAACATGATAACTTAACAAGTTGTCGAAACTATGTATTTACTGTTCGGAGTTTAAGATAGAAATGTCACATTTTTTCTTGAAGCAGTTTTTAGCATGTGTTCAAATTTTACGGGAAATTTTAAAAGCGATGGAATCTTGTCATTTTTTAAGAAATCTTGACACGCTATTATGGAACCACGTGTTTGTTTCGTTCAGGGCCGTATTGTAAAAGCGTTTGTTTATGACTCTGTCGTTATGCAATTGCAAAAACAACCCCTCAGCAAATCTTCTTTTAATTACGTTCCCTTCAAAATGTAAAATTTTTGGGTTCGAAAAATCTATATTATGGTTTAAATTATGTAGTGCTATCCACCCCTTTGTAATAATTATAAATAATATTATAAATTCTATATAACTCACTTCTATATGACTCACAGCTCATAGCCTTGCAACAAAGTATGCAAAGATTGTATCAGAGATAAGACGCACGTGCAATCAGAATAACGGTTTCTTCGACGACAAAACCACAATTGCGTCTCAAATAAATAAGTTGAATCATTCCTAGCGAACATTTTCTAAAAGGATGGTTACGTCATCATCAGAGGTTATAAAAGATTGAGGATGACAAAGCCAACCGTTCATTCTAGTTTAGTCTCCAATCACTTCACATCAGTCTTCATTTCAATATATTTATTGTGAAGTGTAACCGAATAATGAAGTAAATAAAGTTAATAAACGTCTTCAAATGTTTAATTAAATATTTCCACAGTGATAAAAGCGTTAGCAGCAGAAGAACCTAATTATAAATGTTGACATCGTTGGCGTGACACAACATAATTGTTGGCAACGGCGAATCCACAACATTTGGTACCAGTGTTGGGATCTCAACATAATTGTTGTTAGCTCAAGGGTGCACAACATTAATTTGGTGGCAGTGTGGGATTCTGCGATTTCTTTTTTATATAAAAAATGCTAAATGTACTCACTACAACATAATTTAGTGTTCATGTGGGATCTGTGATTTTTTTTAAAAAAAGTGCTAACTTCCTTGTAAGGGAATACACCATAACATATTTTGAACATAGAATTATTGCATACTTGGAAAACGGATATTGGAAAAATACGCCGATAGTATAACAATAATTAGATTCAAAAAAACGGTGAGAAGCTTTGCCTAAAGTGGAAATATCTATGACTTATAATATAACAATGTTCTCTTTTTTTTAAAAAAAAAACTTTGATTTCATTTACATTATAAATTTTAATATTTGTGAAAAAGTTTGAGAATCTTTGGTTGTGACAATTTTATTTTAATTCATTTGTTTTTAATCTCTTTCTAAAATATAATTCATTTTTCCTTTGTAACTTAACTTATTGTCTATTTTTGACAATTGGAATATTTATTTCATTTTTGGTTTTGTTAATTTCAATTCGTAAAAAAAAATCATTATCAGTTGGCATGTCCTTTGTCGTCGATCGGTATGATCCGTCCTGTGTCATTTGTTTCAAAAACTCTGTATGCATCTTTAAATAGAGGCATCAACTTTTTGGATTTACTTGCATTAGGGTTTTTGTCCGTTAATAATTCTAAATCATCGTTTTTAAATGTCCGTTGTGGTTTTGCGTACTTGTCGTAGGATTTCTTTGATTTTGTTTGTTGATAAGGATGTTTTGTTGTAGTTGTGACTACCTCTTGTTCTTCAACTTTTTTGCGTGCTTCGTTTGTTTGATATTCTGAACTTTTGTTTGTAAAATCTTTGTCTGATTGCATTTTGTGCGTTTGTGGAATGTGTGAGTCGCTTGAAATTTTGTCTTTCTGTTCTTTTTCGTTATTTGATGTTGTTAAATTTGGAACGTTTTTTCATGCGTTTCTTTGGTTTCGTCTTTGTCTTTTAATTGCTGTTTATCGTTTTTTAAATCTTGTTCTTTGATTGGTTTTGTACAAAAAGTTTTGTTTTCAATTTGTAACGAAACATTTTTGTTTTTGAAATTTATTTTTTCTTCGTCGGTTTTGTTTATTGAAAATGAACTGAAAATTTGTGCATTTAGTTCACGTACTATAATAGTATCGTTGTCTGATGTTGTTGGTTTTGGATCTTGGGTTTGGGAATTTGTGGTTTGTTGGTTTTCGTCACAGTTTGACATACTGTGGGTATGTGCGTTTGATGCATTTTCTGCATGTGTGTGCGAATAGTAGCATTTTTGTCTGTGTTCGTTGGTAGGGGTAATAAAAGTTTTTGACATGTTGAAATTATTTCGATTTGTATTAAAATTTCTACGATTTGGATTTTTACACTCTGAAATTAAATGTCCTTGTTTTTTACGGTAGTTACAAAATTTTTGGTTGTTATTATTTAAATTTGCGTTATTCTTTTTATTTAAGAAACATTGTGTGAAACAATATGACCACGTTTTTTGCATATGTAACATGTTATATTATTATTTTGATTATTTCTGATATTTGATGAATTTCGGCAAGCTTCTTCTTCCAAAGCGAAATCAATCGCGCCTTTGATATCAGAAAATCTACAACATTTGACTAATGTTCTTAAAGGTTCTGTTAAGCTATTTTCAAAAACTTTTATGCCTACTTCTTGGAATGTTATTTGTGTTGTTGTTATGCATAGTCATGTCCTACAGTTATTATGTTTGAATAATAAATTTGTCGCAAAATTTCTACAATTCTGTTTCCAAAACTTTTTACTGTTTCGTTGTATTTTCGTTTTAAATTATTTAATTCAATCAATAAACTAGCAATTGGTCGTTTCACAACATATTCCTTGATCAAATAACATTTTATATCATCCCACGTTTCAAAATTAATAAATTGGATTTTTACAAAAATTTGTGGGTCTAATTTCAACTTTATAAACTGTATCAAATTTTTCCGCTTCTGATGGATTCAAATCCACCGACAATGCATCACAAGCTGTAATAAATGAAGGAAGATTTGAAGGTTCCACATTAAAATTCGGGATTAAAGCAATAGCAGTTTAAATATTAAATTTACTTTCACGTGACATATCTGTTGGTTCAGTAATTTTTGAAAAATATGTGTAAAACTACTAAAACAGAAGCGCAAAAATTTACAAAAAAATTATTGAAAATTAGCTTACTGACAATGAGTTGTAATCCTTTTTTAATTGAATATCATTCTGGTTCACTCGAATTCACAATCACTTGAACTTTTGTAACACTTGAACAATGATTTGTATCACTTTTTCATAACACTTTTATTTTATTTTTCACCTTCGATTTTTCACTTGTAAATATAATACTTGAACTTCTCGATTCTTGTTTTTTGATTTGTATTATCTTCTTTATTCCTCGTCTCTCGTTGAAAAATTCTCTTTTCTTGTTTCTTGATTCTTGATTTGATTTTCTTGTTTCTTCTTGTTACGATTCTTAGAAATTCTTCTTTATAGATTCTTGATTATATATCTTTATACTTTGATTAAACTCTTGATTTCTTGATTCTTGTAATACTTGATTTCTTTCGATTCTTGATTCTTGTAAGACTTAATTTCTTCTCGATTCTTGATTCCTTGGAGTCTTCACTTTGTAATTCCACTGATATTTCCACTTTTGGCAAAGCTTCTCACCGTTTTTTGAATCTAATTATTGTTATACTATCGGCATATTTTTCCCATATCCGTTTTCCAAGTATGCAATAATTCTATGTTCAAAACATGTTATGGTGTATTCCCTTACAAGGAAGTTAGCACTTTTTTTTAAAAAAAATCACGGATTCCACATGAACACTAAATTATGTTGTAGTGAGTACCTTTAGCATTATAGTAAAACTGTTTACTTTATTATTATCCAATGAAATGTCATATTTTGAAATATTATAAAGATATTATATAACATAACTGTAATCATAAAATTTTGAAAATATTTTGATATAGAATTATGCTTAATTATGACATTGATATAGAATTATGCTTAATTGTAAATTCATGATATTGCTCTGCAATGAATAAAACTTGAGATTTTTTTTTTATTAACATTTTTTTGATTTTTTTCGAAATTTCATGAAGAAAAAAAATGTATTTGAAATATTATATGAACTTCAGCATTATATTAATTATATCCAAACAAGTAATTATAAGAAATCTGTACAAGTTTCTATACAATGTAATAACATGAGCGCAAACATTTTTTGAAGCACCCGAAATGCTTTCTTTTTTATGAACGCACGAGGGCGCGCGTTTTTTCGGCGGGTGAGGTGTAGTGCTATCCACCCCTTTGTAATAATTATAAATAATATTATAAATTCTATATAACAGTCAATATGAAAGACGCAGTATATACGTTGTTGACTCACAGCTCATAGCCTTGCAACAAAATATGCAAAGATTGTATCAGAGATAAGACGCACGTGCAGTCAGAATAAAGGTTTCTTCGACGACAAAACCACAATTGCGCCTCAAATAAATGAGTTGAATCATTCCTAGCAAACATTTTCTAGAAGGATGGTTACGTCATCATCAGAGGTTATAAAAGGTTGAGGATGACGAAGCCAACCGTTCATTCTAGTTTAGTCTCCAATCACTTCACATCAGTCTTCATTTCAATATATTAATTGTGTATCAAGTTGTAATCAAGTGTAACCGAATAATGAAGTGAATAAAGTTAATAAACGTCTTCAAATGTTTAATTAAATATTTCCACAGTGATAAAAGCGTTAGCAGCAGAAGAACCTAGTTATAAATGTTGACATCGTTGGCGTGACGCAACATAATTGTTGGCAACGGCGAATCCACAACATTTGGTACCTCAAATGTGTTGGGATCTCAACATAATTGTTGTTAGCTCAAGGATGCACAACAATTAATATGCTCAGTTAAATTGTTTAGAATTTTTTGAGTTATTTTTATGTTGATGAAGGCGTTTACTCAGGTTTTGGCTAGTTTCTCTGATATAAAAAAGTATGCAATTAGAGCAATTAAACTGATAGACCAAGTTCCTGAGGCGGTCAGAATTAAACTTAGATTTAATTTATGTAAAAATTGAACTAAGGGTTGTATCGCAAGTACATACCAACAAATTTCACATTGACGACACAGTTTTTTCCACGAAAAATATAAATCTTTTATATACGGTAGGCAAATGACACCAGTATATGACTCCAAGTGTAAACGGTTTTTATGATCGGTGAGGTCGTTTTGTTTGTTGAAAAAATAGTTGAGTCTGTTATTTATGACTGAGTTAATTATGTTTGTAAGGTAAGAGTTATTTTTTAGTGTGCTTATTACCAGGTCAATGTTGGTGACCCAGAAATTTTTATTAGATAGTCGTATGGCGTAGCCTCTTAGATTTATTATTGTTGCTATTTTCATTTTAAGAAGGTAGTATGAGTGGTAATTTATGTATCGTCCGGAGCTTGTTGGTTTCTAGTACCAGTTAGTAATTAGTCGGTGGTGTTTTGTACGTATTAGTCTGTTGTCTTGAAAGCTAATCAAATTCATTGTCTCTAATTCCACAGTAAACTGTAGTTTTTTATTAAAATTGTTATAATTATCGGTAACGATGCTAATGTCTTCTTTCAGAATGTTAATAATAATATGGTCTACATAGCGAAAATAAAAGATTTGTTTATTATAATTTTTAAATATTTTGTTTTCTATTATTGCAAGGAAATTTTTACTAATGAGGGAGATACGGGCGATCCCATTGGGGTGCCAAAAATTTGGTAATAAGAGGATCCGTTAAATTCAAAATAGGTGTACATTCAAATAGAGACAATGAATTTGATGAAGTCTCTAAACCAATATAGGTATAACGTGGTGTGAAAACTGATTTCACTCCATCTGATAGTAATGGCATCTAATATTAAGTCTAGTTGAACATTTGTAAATAGGGATACAACATCTAGGCTAATTAGTATATTATATGGTATTAGTATATAATATGGTGACTGTTTTGTGATTGTTATTAAGATGTTACTAATGTACTTGAATAATTTGTATAGCGGGGAATTTATGTCTGAAAGGATCGGTCTATTTTTGTGTATTTTAGGAAGGCCGTATAATCGTGGAAAATATGGGTGTGATTTTTTTTAGGTTTGTAGCTGTATCTTTTATGATTTGTGTATTAGTAACTAATTTGTCTACAAGTTTATGACAGGAGCGGTTAATGTGTTCGGTTGGGTCGTTATTTATGGTCGTATAGGCACTGGTGTCCGAAAGTGATTCTGTATTCTTTTGTAAATAGTCATCTTTGTCAAGTATAACTGTGACGTGTCCTTTGTTTGTTCTGGTCACAATGATGTCAGGATGTTTTTTACAACTTTTGAAATCTCTAAGAATATCGTTATAACTCGATTTTTTTATATTGAAAGAATTGATATACGAAATAATTTTTTGCAAAAAAGAGTTCTAGTATGTGATTTCAGTATAGGATTTTTAATTTGTTGCAAACCATTTTCTAAATTCGAGAGTAATTTAATGAAATTAAAATTGTTAGGAAAATTGGAAACGGCAAAATTTGGGCCTAATGCAAAAATATATCGAAGTCAATCTGTGATCTCAATGAATGAAAAGTATTTTAGCTATTTACTGATGACGTTTTCATCTAAAGTTTACTATATTCTATTTTATTTTGTTATAATTTGTTAAATTTATGTTTGTAAGATTGTTTTAGGTTTATGGAATGTTTATTGTCTTTAATATTTTCGAAGTGGAGAAAATCGTTAACAATTTCGGACTCAACTGTTCGAAACTACTAATTGATAATTTTTGTGATGGTATTATTGAAGTTATGTATATTTTTAATGCAACTTTCCATGGTTAAAAAAATAAATTTTAAGCTAAGATTTTCTACTGTATTGTCTTCTGACTTATTAGAAGTAGGTTTTTTACATTGATTTTGTAAAAGTTTGGTATTAATTTTTCTTTTCGACATCTTAATAAGAACACATATTTATTAGTATTTACAATAATCTTGGAATTTAATTTAGAAACTGTTTTAAATTGTGAGAGTATATGGACCCCGTAGTTGCGTCTGATAAGTTCATAAAACGATTGGTCATCACGTATATTGAAGGTCACTTGTCTGTTCCTGTATACTTGGGGGACTAATGGTTTGATGTGAGGATGTGGATCCATGATTCGTAGAGTGTATTGTAGGTTTTTAAGAAAATTATATAATAACTTGTGTATTAAGTCAATAATCCTTTTTTCAGCCCAGGAGTGATATTTTTGAATAGTATTAAATTTGATGTTGATGTAATATGTTTAATTTATACATGAGTTAAAAAGTCGGGCGTCACATCAATAAAAATAGTATGAGAGTTTTTTTTAGAAATTTATCTAAAATTTAGAATTTTAGAAAATGGTACCAGAATTGCGGTAATTGCGATACAACCCTTAGTTCAATTTTCAACTTCCCAAAGGAAAAGTTTATGTTTTTATAAAAAAATCCGATTTGCTAATTTTATGTTTTCTCGACGATTCAAGCCATTCGGAATCGAATAAGACCAAATTTGGAAAAAGTATGTGTGTGTGCGAGATTTTTTGCCGTGAATCGACGTTTTTTCAAAAACGGCTGGACCGATTTGAAAAATTTAAAAGCCACTAGAGTTTATCAAATTTGCGCGACGATCAGCCAAGTCGTTTCTTTGTAAATCGCAGAAAAGTAAAAAAAAATTCGTCCACGTTTTAGCCCGCAATTTCCAATCGATTTTGAAAATTCAAAAACTGTTCGAAAGATATTGGTTGGGAATCGTGCTAATTAGTTTTTGGTAAAGATCGGCTGAGCCGTTTTCTTGTAATAAAGTGTTAAAAAAAATTTTCGACGATTTTTTTGATTTTTTTTAACGGTAGATACCATAGCCTTGTAGCCCATACTAAAATATTACGGCACTACGATAAGCCGTTTAAATTATAAAATTTTTCAAAGCTTGCAAAATTGATATCGTTTTTTGTCATTTGTCAAAATTAGACCTTTCATCGACGTTTACTCAAAAACGCCTGAACCGATTTCAGAAATTTTGATGCCATTTGATATATCTCAGTGAGGACTATCGTTTGTCAGTTTTGTGCGGTGATCTGCCAAGCCGTTTCTTTGTCATATGATAAAAAGTGTTAAACTTTTCGTCCACATTTAGGCTCATACTACCGAATCGATGTTGAAAAATCAAAAACTGTTCGAAAGATATTAGCTGGGAGTGATACTGAATAGTTTTAGATCAAAATCTACCGAGCCGTTTTCTTGCAATTAACTGTTGAAAAAAAATTTAAACCAACTTTTATGGAACTTTTTTGGCGATATATATCATGATATTATAAAACTTACTGAATTATTACGGTCTTACGACAAGTAGTTTAATTTTAAAAATTCATCAAAGTTTGAGAAAATGAGTAGTTTTTTTGACGTTTGCTAAAATTAAAAGTAACGATTTACTTGGTATAACGATAGGGTACTGGATACTTAGTGAACCATTAAAGTCCTACGGAAACTGGTTCAATTACAAAAATAGTTGATTTTTGAAAATTTGCTTTTAGAAAATACTCCGAGTTAACGTGATCGTTCGTGTTTAATTATGTGTGATAAAACCACTCAAAAAATAATTTATATTTTATTGATTAAGTTGATTATTATCGGGAAGTTCATGTAACTTGCTCAAGGCAAAATACCAAAACCAACTAGTTACACAAATTCAATCTAAGTTTAATTCTGACCGCCTCAGGAACTTGGTATATCAGATTAATTGCTTTAATTGCAAACTTTTTTATATCGGAGAAACTAGCCAAAACCTGAGTAAACGCCGTCATCAATATAAAAATAACTCAAAAAATCCTAAGCAATTTAAGACGATGTTAACTGAGCATATTAATTTAAACCATAATTTAGATTTTTTCAACCCAAAAGTTTTACATTTTAAAGAGAACGTAATTAAAAGAAGATTAGCCGAGGGGTTGTTTTTGCAATTGCATAACGACAGTTATAAACAATCGCTTTGACTATACGGCCCTGCACAAAACAAACACATGGTTCCTTAATAGCGTTTCAAGAAAATAAAAACTGTTTCAAGAAAAAATGTGACATTTCTATATTAAACACTTAACAGTAAATACATAGTTTTGACAACTTGTTAAGTTATCATGTTTATTTGTGTATTTTACCACCTGTGATGTTAAAAAATATATACCATGGATTAATAATGTTTTCATATGTTATATTAGGATACAAAATTGTAAGTGTTTTATTATTATTATTATTATTATTATTATTATTATTATTATTATTATTATTATTATTATTATTATTATTATTATTATTATTATTATTATTATTTATTATTATTATTATTATTATTATTATTATTATTATTATTATTATTATTATTATTATTATTATTATTATTATTATTATTATTATTATTATTATTATTATTTTTATTAATATTATTATTATTGTTTTTCTATGAAATTTCTTACATATTACTTATTTAATTTTAATTTTTGTAGTTAAATTGATTGCTACTGAATGAAGGCTAAGATGCTAGCCAAAACGTTTAAATTAAATTTTATTATTTAATAAATAAATTTTAACATATTTAGTTTTAAACGCTCGATATCTTAGGCGGCATTTTACTGCAATTACTCTAATGATGAAATACTGACATGTCTAATATCATGTACACTACTATGTGATTATACTTACATCAATACTTATTATATAACAATTCAATCCTATTTTAAAGCACAATCAACTTTAAACAATTATCTCAACTGATATATTAATAATAATATTAGATTTTAATTACACTTTTTTAATTACAATATTTATTACAACTGTTAAATAATATAACATCTAGCAATAATGATAATAATAATATAAATTTAAATAAATAAGAGTACAAAGGATATAATTTACATTAAAATGATATCCGTAGTATGATGATTTAATATAAAATGAAAGCAAATAATAATAAAAATAAAATTAATAAATAAAATAAATAAAATTTCTGAATAATAAAATAATACTAGAAAAACAATAAAATATAACAAAATAACAATATTAGAAATAAGATAATGATAATAATAATAATAATAATATTAATGTTAGCGTTTACAAATGGCTATTTTTGAGATCATTGGGATTTCTTTGTTTTAGTCTGTTCGGGCGCGCTTCTGAGAATACTTTTTGTGCCAAGTAATTTGGGTGTTCGTCAATTCTTCTTTTATAGTTATCTGTTTTTTGTTGAATTACTTCATTTACTGTCATCATGATACTGTCCTGGCGAATCAAGCAGTTGGGAACGTACCTGGGTGCGTTCAGTGCCTGCCATATGATCTTGTTCTGCACTCGCTGAATTATCTGTATATTGGTTTTATTGGTGGTGCCCCATAGTTGAATCCCATAAGACCACACCGGTTTGAAAATACAGTTGTAAATAATAAGTTTGTTGTTTGTCGACAGTTCGGATCGTTTATTCAGCAGCCAGTAATGTTTTTTAAATAGTTCATCAATCTGCTGTTTTTTGTTGTTAAAGTGAACTCTCCAGTTCAATTTTGAGTTTAGAATAATTACACAAATTACTAATTTTTTTTTCTCAAAAATCATAAATCTTTTTTTCTCAAATGTTCCATTAATATTGACATTAGTCATTTTAGCGTTTTATTTTTTTTAGTAAATATCTGTCAAAATCTATTTAAATTTATAAAAATTATATATTGTTGTGCACCCCAGAGCTAACAACAAATATGTTGAGATCCCAACACTGGTACTAAATGTTGTGGATTCGCCGTTGCCAACATTAAGTTGCGTCACACCAACGATGTCAACATTTAAATTTGGGTTCTTCTGCTGCTAACATTTAAAGCCTTTACCACTGTGGAAAATATTTAAATAAACATTGGAAGATATTTATTAACTCTATTTACTTTATTATTCGGTAACACTTGATTACAACTTAATATATTGAGGTGGAGACTGATGTGGAGTGATTGAAAAATGAACCAAGAATGAACAGCGATTTCATCATCTCAGAGCTTTTATAACCTTCTCAAGATGACGTAATCATTTTCTAGAAATGTTCGTTACATATGAATCAGTTTATTTATTTGAGACGCAATTGCGGTTGCAAACCGTTAACTGACTTGCACGTGCGTCTTATCTCTGCATACAATGTAAGCAAGGCTATGCGTCATGCTAACTGCGTTGTTTATATTTGACTGTTATATAGAATTTATAATATTCTTTATAATTATTACAAAGGGGTGGATAGCTCTAACAATATTTATAATTCAAATTTACTTTGTTTGAAGTTTGTTCAGAGAATTTTCTAGATTTTTTTCATACAAATATAATTATATTGTAGAAATAAATGGAAAAAATTACAAAAAAACGCTGTTACGGATAGGGGTTGGTTAGACCCTTTTGGAATAGCTTATTATATTTGATTCAATAGGTATTCCGAGGATTTTGTACAATTGAGTATATTCAGGATATCTAGATGTTATTTGCTTGGAAGGCGGCCCAGTCCGATGGTGGCTTGAAGTCTGGAATCCTCAGATCGCTGTAAGGAATGGATACTGAGGTAGGAATTGACTCCAGAAGCACAATAAGGTGCACTGGCTGCATTAATAACGTATTTATTTACACAAATAATATCAAACACTTGGAAAATTCAACAAAACTCATACGGAAAAACAATTGAACCACGTACATGACAAGCGAACCCCAGATTAGCGTTTATATCCAAAATCTTTTTCTTTCGGGATTGCCAGAGACTAAAAGATTGTCTGATTCTGACAATGTTGTCTGCTCGCACCATCTAACGTCGTTCTGACGCAAACATATTCCCCAGTCTAAAAGGGCTACCTTTTATTGCCATTTAATTCTTTTCACCTAGAAAAGTTCTAATCTTTCTTGCATCCAATGGAGCAGGCGAATCCGACAGAGTTGATGAAGGTGCAGGAAGCTGAGGCTCTTGGATCACCACTCAGCCAACATAAAGGTCTTGAGCTCAACAAGGCCACAATCATTGAGTCTCCATCTAAAATTACGTAAAATAAAAAATTGAAATGTATTTTAAACTCTTCGAAATGTAATAAAAGGAATAAGGAATAAAGAGTTTTTTTTTTGTTTCTCACGGAATATATTAATCCTTCCAGAAGACCAAGTAGATATAAACTCGTTCCAAAAATTCGACACAAACAACCAATTCTTATATCTAACATATAGTTTAGGAAGAAGATCTTAGGAAACACCAATGGCTGCCTTTTTATCAGTAGAAATAAGGAACCATTGTGTATTATGAAAAAGGTCGTCAATTTTTGATATTATGTTGGCTACAAACGTTTCCCAACGAGTCGTTAGTTCTACCAACCATTGGCGGACTATCATTGAATCATTAATATCATTGTAAATTACAGCTCCGCATGCTTGTTCGGAGCTATCCGTAAATCCAAGTACTGAACATTTTTGTGTTCCGCAGTTCTGAGATAATGTGGCATGATATAGTTATTCAACTTTGATTCGGAAGATATGGCTAACCAAGAAGTCATAATAAATGATGGTAGCGCTGCATCCCA
The DNA here is from genome assembly GCF_003426905.1 of Ctenocephalides felis. Lineage (NCBI taxonomy): Eukaryota > Metazoa > Arthropoda > Insecta > Siphonaptera > Pulicidae > Ctenocephalides > Ctenocephalides felis. The sequence goes on from NW_020538040.1 coordinate 118,439,845, forward strand.
ATCAATCTTTAATTTTGAAATATTCTTTATTAAGATTTTTATCTTAACAACAATAAGAGTAACAAATCTCAAGAAATGAAAAAAATCCCAAATACGCGCAATTGTTGAAAGGAGATGACGTTTGGTTCACATTCTCCATTTCCTTAATATACTCAATAAATCCTAATCAAAATTAGAATCCGGCGTCGAAGGACCAATGTTACGGATGGGGGTTGGTTAGACCCTTTCGGAATAGCTTATTATATTTGATTCAATAGCTATTCCAAAGATTTTGTACAATTGAGTATATTCAGGATATACAAGATGTTATCTGCTTGCAAGTTGGGTGGTGGCTTGACGTCTGAAATTCTCAGATCGCAGTAAGGAATGGATACTGAGGTAGGAATTGACTCCAGAAGCACAATAAGGTATACTGGCTGCAATTAATAACGTATTTATTCACACAAATAACATTGAACATTCGAATAATTCAACAAAACTCATACGGAAAAACAATTGAACCACGTACATGACAAGCAAACCCCAGGTTAGCGATTATATCCAAAATCTTTTTCTTTCGGGATAAAAGATAATCTGATTCTGACAATGTCGTCTGCTCATACCATCTAACGTCGTTCTGGCGCGAACAACCGATTATCATTGTTTGGCCCTGAAAATATTTAAGGCAAAGTTTGACATTGAAAACAAACGAAGACTGTCATTTGCCAAACATTTCCATTCACTTATAGGCTAAGGCAATATTAAAATATAATAAACACATGATTATAATTAAGGAAAATAAAATGTCTACATTACTATTGCCAAAAAGTAGCTGAGATGTGCCAAAAATTAAAATAATATAATAAGATAGAGTCAACATGCATCTGACAGGTGATGCAGCTACATATCCTATATCAATTAAAATTCAATTTGACAGATTATTTTTTAACTAAACGTTAAAGAAAAATTAAAAGTGTTGTTTGTTAATATCTTCAGAAATATTCATTTCAACGAAAAAAAATGAAATGAACAAAATTAAATAAATCAAAATCTCAATAAATCGCTGTTTTATAGTGTTCTAGGTACAATATTAAGCTAGATATGAAAATGGGGTTTTATAGTGCTCAAAATAAGCTTTAAAATAAGTACTTCTGCGTGTAAAATGAGTGAGCTATCATGCAAATAAAAGACACATACATTTTTTTTTTCATTTAAATCAAATAGTTTATGACCGCCATTTCTACCAAAATTAAAAATAATCGTATTTCGTCTAGAATTAACTTGGTTTAAGAGATTTTGATGGATTCAAGAAAATACCATAACTTTAGTTAGAAAAAAATCTATTGAAAACAACCAATTTCTTATTATTATATCACTGAAATTCAAGGTCTTTTTCTGACTAATTATTGATTTTTATTATTATTTTGTTGCACAAATATTGATAGAGTTATGATTGTTTAAAGAGTGCGCGGCTGTCCAACCAGAGTGTCTTTCGAGCCCTTTAATCCTTCGCCGTTTCAAAAGAAGAGAAGTTACGGTAAAATTTATGATAGAGAAAATTGTAGGTCATTTAATTACCTTTAAAATAGCATGTTACAAGTTCTGATAAAATCAGAATTAAAAGAGTTATAATCTAATTAATGCCGAGGGTGGTAAAGGAGTGCAAATTGTTTTCACTTCTGAATTAAGATTAAGATTAGCCTATTTCCAAAATATCAATCAAATTGGAATACAGTAAAAAAATCGCAGGGCACACGCTTTTTACCTCTCAATTTACTGCAATAATTTAGTTGATCGTAGGTTGAATAGACCACATGTGAACAGGATTTGACATATTAATTCACTTCAAATATGAACTTAAGTAATAATGTATATTGAATTATTAGTGAGAAAAATGTAAATTAGATATTAAAATTACTAAAATCCAGTTAAAATATGGTACAAAATTATAAAAATTATAGGCCACATTATTGAAGCAATTATTTTGGGTAGAAAATTTCAAGGTGATATTGTACCTATACCGCGAATGCTATATAATAATTCTTTTCGAATTTGTTATACCCTTTAAAAGACTTCAATTTCCAATACGTATATCCTATGCTATAAATCACAAAGGCAAATGATGATTTTTAGTGTGATAAATGCGGAAAATCAATGTTTTAGTCGTGAATAAACAAAAAATCATTCATTTATACACCTGCATCTACACAGGTATGACTAAAAATATTGGATAATCCTTAGCATTAAAATAAATTGAGCTATTGGAAATAAATTTGTTTCATAAATTGCAGTGTATAATTTTTAATATACAATTTTATTTAACATATTTTAATATTTGTTAAAGGGATAATTAAAGTGTTGCCTGTGGAATTGAAAATCATAATTTCATTTGAAGCAGTTCTACATTTAACATCACTCATATATTTGTGTAAGTAGTAATTCAAAAAGCAATAATTATTATTTTTAACTGAACGGTAAATATTAGTATAGAATATTAAATTATATGGGTACAGGACAACGCCTGTCGGGCCATCTAGTATATATATATATATATATAAATATATAGATATATAAGTCTCTTCTTTTTCATTGTCAGGTTGTCCATTACATCTTCAATAAAACACCGGTAACTTTGTATATAACATTTATTTCCTCCATCTTACTACACACTCATCACACATCCTTGCCGCTTGCCCGCTCAACGCCAACTCTCCCACTTTCTACCTCGTGCAGTAATACCTTATGGAATGGCCGGTAATCTCCGAACAAATGTAGATTACCTTGTTCTGAAATGAATTGGTATTCGAAAAGATCGAAGGATGGCGCTACGATTTCCAATTTCATTGATCTAGCAGCTAGCTTGATCTACATTGATTTGATCGGCCATTTTCTATAAGTTGTCATCGCGTAGTGTAGTTGAGATGTGTTATATTTGTTTTTCTGTGATTGTTCATATATAATTATATTTTGGTGAATACTTTTTTCATTTGTTATTAAGTTAAAATGGTAAAGTGTAATGTCCCAAATTGTTATAACTCCAAATATAATAAAAAATGCATATCTTTCCGGCATCTAATTATCAGGTACGTATATATTTATGTATTATGCATATAATGAATATGTATCATGAAAATAATATTAAAATGTTATATATTATGTATATATATATATATATATATATATATATATATATATATATATTTGAATAGTCTTGAATTTGATGTTGATATATATGTTTAATTTGAGTTTAATATTCGGGCGTAACATCAATAAAAATAGTACGAGTTTTTTTAAAAAAATTATTTATTTAAAATCCATACGTTTCGGCTAGCATCTTAGCCATCATTCAGTGATAATCAAGTTAACTATAAAAATTGAAACTAAATAAATTATATGAAAGGAAATTTCATGGAAAAACAATAATAATAATAATAATAATAAAACACTTACAATTTTGTATCCTAATATAGCATATGAAACCATTATTAATCCATGGTATGAGTATGTGCACATTGATAAGATATGTATTTTTTAACACAAACATCACAAATGGTAAAACACACTAATAATCATGATAACTTGACAAGTTGTCGGAACTATGTATTTACTCTTCGGAGTTTAGGATAGAAATGTCACAACTTTCTCAAAGTAGTTTTTAGCATGTGTTGATATTTTTTGGAAAATTTAAAAGGCGATGGGATTTTGTTATTTTTTAAGGAATTTTGACACGCTATTAAGAAACCACGTGTTCGCTTCGTTCAGGGCCGTATTGTCAAAGCGTTTGTTTATAACTTTGTCGTTATGTAATTGTAAAAACAACCCCTCAGCGAATCTTCTTTTAATTGTATTCTCTTCAAAATGTAAAATTTTAGGGTTAAAAAAATCGATATTATGATTTAAATTTTTAATATGCTCAGTTAACATTGTTTTAAATTGCTTGGGATTTTTTGAATTATTTTTGTGTTGATTAAGGCGTTTACTCAGGTTTTGGCTAGTTTCTCCAATATAAAAGAGTTCGCAATTAGAGCAATTAATTTGATATACCAAATTCCTGAGGCGGTCAAAATTGAACTTAGATTTTATTTGTGTAAAAATTGAACTAAGGGTTGCATCACAATTACATACCAACAGAATGCCACACTGTTGAAATAGTTTTTTCCACGAGAAATATAAATCTTTTACGTACGGTAGGCAAATGACACCAGTATATGATTCTAAGTCTAAACGGTTTTTATGGTCTGTGAGGTCTTTTTGTTTGTTAAAAATGTAACTGCGTCTGTTATTTATGACCGAACATAATCAACTCGGTCATAAATAACAGACGCAGTTACATTTTTAACAAACAAAAAGACCTCACAGACCATAAAAACCGTTTAGACTTAGAATCATATACTGGTGTCATTTGCCTACCGTACGTAAAAGATTTATATTTCTCGTGGAAAAAACTATTTCAACAGTGTGGCATTCTGTTGGTATGTAATTGTGATGCAACCCTTAGTTCAATTTTTACACAAATGAAATCTAAGTTCAATTTTGACCGCCTCAGGAATTTGGTATATCAAATTAATTGCTCTAATTGCGAACTCTTTTATATTGGAGAAACTAGCCAAAACCTGAGTAAACGCCTTAATCAACACAAAAATAATTCAAAAAATCCCAAGCAATTTAAAACAATGTTAACTGAGCATATTAAAAATTTAAATCATAATATCGATTTTTTAACCCTAAAATTTTACATTTTGAAGAGAATACAATTAAAAGAAGATTCGCTGAGGGGTTGTTTTTACAATTACATAACGACAAAGTTATAAACAAACGCTTTGACAATACGGCCCTGAACGAAGCGAACACGTGGTTTCTTAATAGCGTGTCAAAATTCCTTAAAAAATAACAAAATCCCATCGCCTTTTAAATTTTCCAAAAAATATCAACACATGCTAAAAACTACTTTGAGAAAGTTGTGACATTTCTATCCTAAACTCCGAAGAGTAAATACATAGTTTCGACAACTTGTCAAGTTATCATGATTATTAGTGTGTTTTACCATTTGTGATGTTTGTGTTAAAAAATACATATCTTATCAATGTGCACATACTCATACCATGGATTAATAATGGTTTCATACGCTATATTAGGATACAAAATTGTAAGTGTTTTATTACTATTATTATTATTATTGTTTTTCCATGAAATTTCCTTTCATATAATTTATTTAGTTTCAATTTTTATAGTTAACTTGATTATCACTGAATGATGGCTAAGATGCTAGCCGAAACGTATGGATTTTAAATAAATAATTTTTTTAAAAAAACTCATACTATTTTTATTGATGTTACGCCCGAATATTAAACTCAAATTAAACATATATATATATATATATATATATATACATATATATATATATATATATATTTGTGAGTAAAAATTTGTAAAAAGATGCTTTCAATTTGGATGCAGAGGGCGAATAATTTTTTAATGGATGACCTAACTCTTCGGTTTGTGGCACAAAACGAAGATAATTTGAAATCGAAACCAATTAGAAGTGTCTCCTTTACGGCAATAATATAATAGTTTTCAAGTCACTGGAGAATGCTCTCACACAGAACCAGAAGAACAATCTGCAACTCTAAGGACAAGGACAAGTAATTATAACTCTAAATACTTCAATACAATTTGCAAAAAAATATTAATAAATGAATCTTATGTTTTTAGTTAGGAGATGAAAGCCTAAAAACCTTGAAAAAGATTTTTGCAGCAACCCTGAGATTGTCAAGTGCAGGTTAAGAGTCACCTATTATGACACCAGTTTTCCGCAAAGGTATTTTTTCATAATAATTGCAGCAAAAATAACTAATATGATAATAACAATATCTTTAATTAATATGATAACAATATATTCAATAGAAGTCCTTGGTGGTAGCTGCAAATTGCCTCAGAATGCAGTGATAAGGCGTAGGAGTGCCTTAACATCCAGAAGATGTATGATACATCAAATTTTGTTTCGGGATTAAAAAGGATTAACAAACAATGAAATAATTTAAAGGATAAATTCCAACAGAGTATACAATGTTTTGAGAAGTTTTCAAATATTCCGGAAACGTAATGTAAGGGCAAGAATGTTGTTATTGTCTCAATTAAGAGAGTATACTCAAAGACCAGGCAGTTTATAAAAAGCAAGGGTTTAGTTATAGTTTTAACTAAACCTCCTTGCAATAAAAACTGGATTAAAACGATAGATAGGTTTGAGCTACAATTGGTATAAATTAAAAGTAGTTCAAGGTTTTGATTACTTACTTTTAAAAAAACACTTATACAGAAACTATTCAAAGATTTCGTCAATTGTAAGTTCATTTTTTGTTTTTAGGATTATTTTGTTTCGGAAATACTCGTTCCTTTTTAAAAATGTGCTGTTCTTTTTATCCTTTTAAATTATCGCATTACTTGTCATTCTTTCTAAATTTTTTATTCCATTGTCAATACTCCTGCGCTTTTCACTTCTTAGTTTTTAAGTTTTTAATATATTATTATTAGTCATTAAGTAATTAATATGAATAAGTTATTTCTCTTCAATTTGTAGTACTTTAAAAATATGTCTGTAATATACTTTAATTAATAGTAGTCAGTTATTTCTGTTTAGTTTATAATTCTTCAAAAATATGTCTGTGATAAATTTGAAAATATATTTTGTATTTCATATGTTTTGTTCTTATTTAAAATATTATTTCTTTTCAGATTTTTTGGCTATATTGATTATATGTACAAATGTAGAAGTAATACCAGGGGTTAATTTACATACTGTATGTACATGTGCTGCCATGTTGTGATCTATTCGTAAATTGAAATGAGTGTAACGTCAAATCGCCCGAGATAGCGATCTATTTATGCTTATTTATCTAGGCCTTATGCATTCATACTTATGTCCGCACGGTCAACCACTTGCAACTTCACAAAATAAATCCATGCGCGCGACATTCAAACCGTAACTATTTCATATATTTCGCTAAATATATGTATATATATATATATATATATATATATATATATATATATATTGAATAGTCTTGAATATGATGTTGATATATATGTTTCATTTGCGTTTTAATTCTGGCGTAACATTAATAAAAATAGTATGAGAGTTTTTTTAAAAGTTTATTTATTTAAAATCCATACGTTTCGGCTAGCATCTTAGCCATCATTCAGTAGTAATCAAATTAACTATAAAAATTTAAACTAAATAAATTATATGTAAGAAATTTCATGGAAGAACAATAATAATAATACACTTACAATTTTGTATCCTAATATAGCATATGAAACCATTATTATTAATCCATGGTATGAGTATGTGAACATTGATAAGATATATATTTTTTAACATCGCAAATGGTAAAACACAGTAATAACCATAATAACTTAACAAGTTGTCGAAACTATGTATTTACTTTTCGGAGTTTAAGATAGAAATGTCACATTTTTTCTTTAAGCAGTTTTTAGCATGTGTTCAAATTTTACGGGAAATTTAAAAAGCGATGGGATCTTGTCATTTTTTAAGAAACTTTGACACGCTATTAAGAAACCAAGTGTTTGTTTCGTTCAGGGCCGATTGTGAAATCTTCTTTTAATTACGTTCTCTTCAAAATGTAAAATTTTAGGGTTAAAAAAATTTATATCATGGTTTAAATTTTTAATATGCTCAGTTAAAATCGTCTTAAATTGCTTCGGATTTTTTGAGTTGTTTTTATGTTGATGAAGGCGTTTACTCAGGTTTTGGCTAGTTTCTCCAATATAAAAGAGTTCGCAATTAGAGCAATAAATCTGATATACTAAGTCTTTCTTATCTCACCTTTCCGAAAATCTACTAATTAGCACAAATTTTTCAAGACTATGTCTGGCCAAATCAATTAGCCGTTTTCGAGTTTTAGCGGATCATTTTATCGAGAGCTCCATATTTATATATAAGATATATATATACTAGCTGACCCGACAGACGTTGTCCTGTACACATATGTCCAGGGCCGGTCCTGGGGTCCTCAGCGCCCGCATGCAACTTTTTTTCTAGCGCTCCCCCCCTCTATTAATTTTAACTGTTTTAACAGTTTATCATTAAAATTATATAAATATTTACATATTCTTATAAATTAATTTTTAATTATTCTGGATTTAGTACACAAAAAATTAGATATAATTTAAATGCGTATAAAATATAATGACTTTAAATTTAATCAGAAAATTGAGGCGATTCGCGGGTTGATTATAATCAAATATTTTTAAATTTTTAATTATTTTTAACATTTTTCAATATTAATATTTGGGTTTTAAAATATTTTACTTATTTATTATGCGATTTATTCTATTGAGCAAATCATGCCAAGAGAGCTTTTCATTTTCAATCATAACACTCGTATTTCATGTTGGATTTTTTAAATTTTAATTGAATTTAATTTTTCATCATTTGCAATATTCAAAATTGTGTCGTAAACTTCTCCTTATTGATGCCGTAATACCCAAATTGTATTCATCCTTGCTTTCCCGTCATATTCAGAGTATCAGTTTGTTGACAAATTTTTAACGTATTTTAAAAATATTGTCCAAAAATCAGTAAAAAATGCAAAGAAATTAAACATTTCTTCAACTATATTAAAAGAAAAAACTTATTATATTTGATATGTATTATTTCTGCATAGTTAATAATTATTAAATTTAGAGTATGCCACTAGGTTTAAAAAAGCCTTAAGATTTTCGTTCCAGAGTAAATTTTGCTTCCATTTTTCATATTTTTTTGTTATTTGTTTTATACTTTCTTTATATTTTTTAACAAGTCCCGTTTCAACTAAATCGGCTCGCAATTTTTCGCCGATAATGCCCGATATTAGTTAATTTAATATTTCGCAGATTTGCGCTTATGAGATTGAACAGTAGATAATTTCTTTTTCGATTTCACGGTAACTTCAAACAAAGAAAAAATTGAATAAGAAGATTAAGCAATAAACAGAGATGTTATTTACTAATTTGCAGAGTTATTAATCGGTTAATTGTTTCTACTGATATCACATTGCAACATAAATATGCTTTTTGTGTCTCCGTATCCATAGTTAAGTTAGATTGTTTATTATAATTCATTAAGTATTCTAGATTTTATATAAATAATTCTAGATTTTATATAAAAAATATAAATATTATATTATAAATTTAATTTTCTAAACTCGTTTCGGCGCCCCCTAAGGTGTGCGCCCGCATTTTTATCATGCATCGCATGCAAGGCAGGACCGGCCCTGCATATGTCTATATTAAAAAAGTATTTTACTTTTCAATATCATTCAACTTTTTTTTTTAAATTATACATAAATAAATTTAATTAATACAATAGTTATATTTATTTTCAAATGAACAATTTAACAATATTATATTCAGGAATGCAATTCCAATAATTAATGTTATTATAATTAATATTAATTATATAATTAATATATATATATATATATATATATATATATATATATATATATATATATATAATATATATATATATATATATAATATATATATATATAATATAATTAATTATACTATATAGTTAATATAGTATATAATTCTTTTTTATTTTAAACTTTTAATGTAGTAGAGTTTATTGTAAAGCCAAAGGATATATAATATTCTTGGTGAAATTAGTTGGGTTTCTGCCTCTTGAGCAAGCAACATATAGCAGTCCGTGATTAAAGCACGGATTTTCTAAATTTTTACCGCAAAAGTTCATTGTCTGCCCTTGTGACTTGTTTATGGTCATAGCATATGCCAATAACGTATAGGAAACTGCAGTCTTTTAAAAGGTATTACTGATTTCGAAGGAATTAGTGGTATTCTAGGCAAAAGAACAACATCATCTTTGAATTTTCCGCCCATAATAATTGCCTCTATAATGTTTCCCATCTAATCTTGTGCCATTGCATAATTTTGAGGCATTTAAATTTCTTAATAATATAATTGGAGAACCAACTTTCAATAGTAATTTGTGCGGCGGCATTCCTGGTAAATCAAGAGAATTTAAAAATTCGACTGGATAATTGACGATTTCATCAGGATCAATAACAGTATCAACTAATTTAAATGTGAATTCATATCCTGGCAGTATCTGTTGTATTTTTAAATTTATTTCGTGTACATCCAAATTCGTTGCTGCTAAAATTGCTCGTTCTTGTAGCCACTCATGATCTTTAGATTATGCATTAAATTTGGAAAAATATTTTCTATTAGTTTGGCTTTGCTATCAACCATATTACAAAAATTATCAGGGAATTGAATGTACTCTGTATTTTCATAAAAATTAGTTCTGCCATTACCAATATCCAATAATTGTTGTAAAAATTTCGACCCCAGAGCATCATTTAGACATTGAACACGAATGTTAACACTAAGATGTAATTTCTTTACTTGGCGCCACAGATAAGACTTTTTTATACAGGCATTTATTTCATCAGCACTCGTCGCTCGTGGAATAATGGGCAATGTCTGTCTGAAATCGCCAGACAGTAGCAATAGGCAGCCACCAAAAAGACAATTATTATTTTTGATATCTTTCAGCGACCTATCAAGAGCTTCAAGCGAATGCTTGTGCGCCATAGTACATTCATCCCAGATGATTAGTTCACATTTTCGCAAAACTTTCGCCATTCCTGATTTCTTCTTCATGTTGCACATTGCTTCTGGGTTAACATGAACATTTAAAGGTAACTTAAATGCCGAATGCGCAGTTCGTCCTTCTTCAAGTAATGTCGCTGCAATTCCTAATGCAGCTATTGCCAACGCAATATTATTTTGCGACCGCACATGCGCAAGAATCAGTGAAATAATAAATGTTTTGCCAGTGCCCCCGGGTGCGTCTAAAAAAAAAATCCGCCCTGTTGTGCCTCAATTAAAGTATTGATTTGATCATATACACTTAGTTGCTCGGCAGTAAGCAATATTTCATTATTAGCAACAAATGTAGCTAAAGCAGTTTTAACAAACTGGTGTTCACGTTGAGCATCGCTGTTCATGATATCTACTGCTGCTCGGCTCGGTGCTGACAAGCCAAATAGAATTAGCGACATGTTCAAAATTTGGATACAAATATCTTCAATCATTATTAAGGCTTCGTTATATATTTGTTCTGAAAATTCATGATTATTATCTTAATTATTAATTTTATACCGATGCAAAATATCCTCACTCATTGGGTCTTTATGTGTATTCCACAGTGCAGATGCGTCTGATGGAAAACATGTTGTTAATATTATTGCAAATAATTGTCGAATTTTATGTGCAGATGAAATCATTGCTGCATCTGCAATAGTCATGTCCCATTGATTATCATTCTCCAATAAGTGCAACTCACGGCACGCATCGTAAAAAGTTTCATATAAAATTCCATTGACTGTCCTCAAATTTTGGAATGATCATGGTCCTATAACATTAATCAACAACAAACGTAAATAAAAGCATTCTCGTTGCTTAGGATGAACAGTATACAATCTACCCAAATTGTTTGTCATATATATATGTCTTCGAATCCTGAAACAGGAATACCTCGTTTTCTAGGTATTAGATTAGATATTAGATTAGAATCTTTTAATTTTTCATCCCATGTAAAATATTTAGGTGTATCTGTATATAATAATGTTCCAACAAATTTTCCAGCAATATCTGATCTATTACAAAGTTTAAAAAATGCGGTTAAAGTAGTCTTTGGAGCAGTCAAAGTTTGTTGTAATATATTGTTTTCTGTAAAGTATACCCGCTGACCGTTCTCCAAATGCACAGCCAAATGTACCACAGATGGATTCCTTTCATGTATGGGAAAACCAAAAATACGCGAGATAGCTTCATTGCTACTGACGTATCTACCCATTTGATATCGAGTTATTTCATCATTCTCATTAATACTTTTAATTGCAAATATCGCTTTGTCGCTCCCTTTATGAACATATTTGCATATGTATTTTATTGACTTCACCGAGCTGCACAGTTTGACATTTATATGTGCTTTATAGGTTTTGCATAGCAAAGGCGAATAAGGAACTACCCATCGACTATCAACATCTATTACCCCGCCATTCGACAGTCGCAATTCAAAACATTGTCCACCAATGTCAACGTCACGTTGCCGATAAGCGGGGTAACCATCAATGTCGGTGATAGTATCGTTTTGGAATGATTTTGGAGAATGTTTTGTACATTTTCCATTCACCATGCATGGTGACATAATGGTGAGAGTATCGCATGGACTAGGTATCATGTTAGTAGTTATAATATCGAACAATTCCTCATAAACATTTTTATCAGGAATTTCTGCTGAGATAATATTGTCAATCTCTACAGAACGTACCTTATCAATTAACCACAACAAAATATGTGCACGGGGTAAACCTCTTTCCTGCCATTCTACTGAGTATAACCAACAGCGTGTTTCACCAAAAACAGAATGATGCGCTATCAAATTCATCAATGATTTCAACTTCTGTTTAAAAACTCGTTCAGTTATATCATGCCTATCCATCGTTGTTTGTCCCGGCATCAGCAATTTTTTTATTTCATCCCATTTGGGATTGCACGTAAAGGTAATGAACAGATCAGGTCTGCCATATGCACGAACATAAGCCATACCATCTTGAATGTACTCCTGCATATGTCGCGGACTTCCAATATAAGAAGATGAAAGAATATATGCAGTATCAATATGACTAATATCATTCATTGCATCTACATTACCAAGTACTGCATCACGCAAATGTATATATTCCTCAGCGCGGAGTTTGGCTTGATTAAACTTTATGAATCTCAATCTCTCACTCTCAATTTTCACATACATGTCGACCATGAACTGATGGAACAGCTGTCTGCATTTAAGAATGTTATTTTCTTCATTATCTCGAATCATTAATCGGTAGCAGTAAAAGTCCATGGCACTTACTTTTTTGGCAAGTTCTGCATCTGGAATAAAATATATTAAAATTATTTTAATTATTATTATTTGAATTTTTTTTATAAAAATAAGATTTTTACTTGTATTTGGATCCCTTTGTTTAATATTTTTATGGTACCCATCTTCACCTTTCCAAAATATCAATCGATACTGCCTGTATTATCTGCATGGTATTATCTCTCCGTTGTATACGTATATCACGCCCCTCACATAGATCACCAGCTATTACGACCGCGACTTCATTGACTGTTGGAACATTATATGCGCCAGTGTGTTCTCCAACCGGCACTTTGTCTGCTCTGATAATAATAGCGCAATCATCGTTTTCTAGTCTACTTGAAAGAGTCTTAAACAAATGCAACAACTGGTTATGGTTTTTAAAAAATATTTCCAAAGAGTTCACAATATCTCTTTCCTTCATTAGCTGTATGTGATTAAATTCGCATCGCATGTTTGTTTGTCGTTCAGCATCGCCCATAAAATAAATCTGTAAGAATTTCGGATTCACATCAGGCATGGGAAACTTGAGGGTGGTAAACTTGACCTTGTATCTTAAATGTTGATTCAAAATTTCGACCATCTTCATTTTCAAATACTTTCGTAGCACCAAATGACGTCATCTGAAAATATGAATTAAATATGCGAATTTTTTTCAGTATTATTTTTGATTGAGACGTTGTTCCATCTAGTAGAGTTTTTAAAGGTTCGGGTGATGTTGTTAATTTTGTCAATATAATTTTCCCTGATGCGCAACATAAACATGCTGATTCTCCTTTGAATTTTAGAGCATGACAATGTTTACATACTTTGTCCATATTACCAATGGTAATTAAAGAGTGTGATGAATAATCAATTTCAGGATCATAATTAAACGCCAGGCACAAAAGTGATGCGCGTAAAAATGCTCTGTGATTATTAACTCGTTGTTGATTATTTTCTCTAATGGCGGCGGTCGCACCTCGTTGCACCTCTCGATTTCTTAATGCCATATCTGTCAGTCGTTGAGTACGTCTCTCTAAACTTTCATTGGCACGTGTATTTGCTACTTGCTCTCTCAAATTCATATTGTCCGTCATATGTTGTTCATGGGTCCTATTCAATCTTCGTTCATAGATTGCTCGAGCTTGCCGAGTACGTCTTCCAAAATTACTTGCCGCTCTGCGAATTCGTGGCATCGTCGCACGTTAAAATAAAATCTTAAATATTATAACCCGCTGGATAATGTGAATCACTTAATATCACTCTCAAATTGTACTAAAACTATAACTGAAGAATACCAATAAATACTAATACTGCTTTATAACTGATTCTTATTAAGCCGCTTTTTTAAACTATTATTCTCACATTACACATCAAAAACAAATTATATTTATCGCCAATTAATCAAGATAACATAGACTCTCCTGGACTCTACTTTTCCGTACATAGCCACATCCTATCAAGTTAACAGGGATAAGACACTCTTAGCGGGCGCAGAGACACCTATCGAACTAACTCGCTTTGATAATTTTATATTTAGTTTTAAAAAAATTTTAGTCATACATGGGTGTATTAACACAAAATTAATCACAATATGGACATGATTTTTAACAAATAATGCTTAAGAGCGTTGACATTAACATTCATTATAATACATTTAATTCATTATATTTCATATTCATTATATTTATCTCATTCTTTTCTTTCAGTTCTATAGGTTAATGTTTGTATAAATATCGTGATATGTAAGTGTTATCAACATTTAAATTCGAATTATAAGTAAATTGAAATTACTTCAACTGTCATATCTCTAAATGAATATATCCATAGATAAAAGAGTATATGAATACAGTAGGACCTCGCTTTACACGGCACTCTGGGTACACGGTTCCCATACTACACGGAGCTATAAATCCGACATCCCTCCGACTACACGCACTTCTTATTACACGGTATGTGGTCAACAGCTCATAAGTTCGTTGTACAAAAGGGTATTGATGTAAATTTTGTTATCGACTTTTATCTTTTAGACATGCCTGATTATATAATAGCTGCCTAAGAACACGTTTGAGCTGACTACCGCGTCGCGCCAATTTTTGAATAAGGTGTCAATGTCCTACATGTCATTTCGTCCGTATTACTCCTACTTCAAGTTGTATTTTTTTGTCTCCGTACAGCACGATAAAAATGGTGCGATTTGTACCAACTGTGAGTCTCTCATAGCACGGATCCCATACTGCACTATGTAAGGTTCCATAGAACCCACTACGAATGAGCCTGAATTGTATGTTAAATACGAGTTTCTTATAGCACGGTTCCCATACTGCACGGTACGCAGTTGCCGCGTAAAGCAAGGGTTTACTGTATATCATAGGTTTTATCTCAATTCTCAAACTGATTGTGATTTTCTTTACCTATGCTGCGACTGCATAGTGCAGTGAATAAGATTCGTATGGTTAGTTTAAGTTGTTATATGTTAAGGTGCGCCACACCTAACGAACGAACACGAATGAACATGATGAATAATATGCGCAGATTAAAAATTTCTAATGCCGCGTCTCCACTGTACGAATCCGTGCGGCGAATGGTGCGTCACGATTCTTTTCATTCTTTTATGTATTGGGAACTTTCACCGATGTAACAACTGTCACAATCTAAACAATTAATTTTATAAACGGCATCGGTGATTCTGTTGGTGGTCAGACGGAGATTTTGATTTTAAAGTAGAAAACAGGGTACTGAGTGTGTTATCAAAAGTAAAAACTAAATGAAAACCTTCAACAGATATATTTTTTTTTTTAAATAAGAAAAGCTCCCTAAATAAGGTAAACAAATAATGCCTTTACATTTGTTAAATAAAGAAGAATTTGAATCAGCGGTAAAATATTTTTAAACAACGGATGTGACATTATTATTAACATATAGTTGCTGTCATAAACTCACCGTTAAGCAATTTAACTAAATATTTAAGTACTATTCTCTCTAAGGTCACCATTTTATCAAAATCTAATGTCTCAAACTCTTTCATTTTGGCAAAAATTTAAGAATTTAATTTAATTCAACAACTTAAGTATTCCGTCTAGCTTTTCTTTGGTTAGCTTTGATGTCGTTTTGTTGTTTACTAACGTTCCATGGGATCTTGCGTTGGATGCCATTTCGGATCGTCGGAATGACATCAAACCACATACAACTATCAATTTATTTTGGTTTAAATACATTTTAAATTTCATATTCAATAATACATATTTTTGTTTTGACAATAAATTTTTTGCTCAGATTTTTGGTATGCCTATGGGTTCTAGCATTAGTCCCCCTTTAGCAGATTTAACTTTACAGTTACTTGAAAATTTTGTTCTACCCAAACTTCCTGTTCAACCTTTCTTTTACTTTAGATATGTTGATGACGTTCTCTTGTGTTTAGAAAATAATTCCATCTTCTCCACTCTTGATGCCTTTAATTCTTTTAATAATCATTTAAAGTTTACTTGTGAGTTTGAAGATGACAATTCCATTAGTTTTTTAGACATTAAACTTATTAGAAACCAAAACAATTATATTTTAACTGATTGGTTTCAGAAACCAACTTCTTCTGGTAGATACATTGATTACTTATCGTTTCATTCTCGTTCTGTAAAAATTTCCATCATCATTTCTCTCATTGATAGAGCTATTCTTTTAAGCAATAAAACTTTTTGGAATAAAAACTTGGATTTAGTCCGCTCCATTCTCACAAATAACTCTTATCCTTTACATTTAATCAATAATATAATTAAAAATAGGTTAAAATAATCAAACGTTACTAATATTGATAATAATAATGTCACATCCGTTGTTCAAAAATATTTTACCGCTGATTCAAATTCTTTTTTTTTATTTAGCAAATATAAAGGCATTATTTGTTTACCTTATTTAAGGAGCTTTTCTTATTTTTTAAAAAAACTTTTTTCTTTTAGTTTTTACTTTTAATAACACACTCAGTACCCTGTTTTCTACTTTAAAATCAAAATCTCGGTCTGACAGAATCATCGATGCCGTTTATAAAATTAATTGTTTAGATTGTGACAGTTGTTACATCGGTGAAAGTTCCCAATACATAAAAGAATGAATCAACATATTTATAATTCAAAAAACCCTAGACAATTTAAAACAATGTTTTCTGAGCACATTATTAATTTCAAACACTCTCTTAATACTGACCATCCTATAATTTTATATAAAGAAAAAAATATAGACCTTAGAAGATTTTCTGAATCATGTTTTATCTTTTTAAATTCAAATTGTGTGAACAAACGCAGTTCTTCTTGCTTCCTTTCAGAAAGTTATCAAAATATAATTAATTTCTGTAAATCTGACTCTCTACTACGCCCCTGATATCCCCACTTTTCCATGCTCGCGTTCTGGCAGCAGAACGAACTACTCGTCGCCGTCGCAAATAAGTCAAACCTTGTTGCTATGCTATCTGTTAAAAATAAAATTATGTGTTTCATACAATTTTACTTTTACCTTTTTTGGTCTTTTCTTAAATTATTTTTGCTTTCCTACAGTAGTAATATGTGATTGTGGTGTTGTAGAATGTTTTGATATAGTGTGGTTTTTCCTGATCTGGTGTGTTTAATTGTTGTTTTCAATTAATTTTTCCAATATAAATTCATTTTTTTAAACTTTTTCTTTATAATGTAAATTTCTTTTAGCTGAATAATGAGACACATCTAGTCCCGAAACGTATAAAACATTAAAATAAATTTTTTACATTCGACGCATTGGCTGTTTTATTCATTTCAATATGTTTCAACGTTGAAGAAAAAATCTTCAAGATATCACTCCTAGGCCTTTAAAGGAAAATATTTTTTTAAAATTTTATGATTTATCTACATTTTCTTCTGTGGATCCTACTCAAGAACTTTCTCTACACATTTTTACAATAGGAAATCAAATTTCAAGTCATACCGCCGTCCTTCTGCTGAACCATGGTCTCCATCAAGATACATTGGGACTTCGAAAACTACAAGTTACTCTACTAGATGCCAATTTCAAGATGGATCGTCTTCTTTTTATAACATTATTGAGAAACACTATGGACACCACATCAGGTTAAAGCTAGTTGATTTTTCATCTCTAAATTTAAAATTAGCAAATACAATTAATAGACGCAATTTTCTGTTACGCTGTAGGAAGTTCAAAATAATTCCGAAATTCTTTGATTCAAACAATTTTCTCAATAAATTTAATCATTTAACTTTGTCGTCTTTAAAGAAAAAGTTGACAAGCGTCAGCTTTGAAGCTATGTCATGCGAAATAAAACATACTTTTTCTCTTATTTCTTATTTCACCTCTAACATAAACAATTTAGTAAATGTTTTATCATCCATTTTAGGGCCTTTCATTTTAAATAATTTCTTTGAAAAATTAAAATTTGATAGAATTTTCTCCAGTCTCAAACAGTCCAGCAAAAATAAATTTGAAAAACTTTTAATTTCACATAATAAACGCTCGGTCCCTCTGATTAAAGACGATTTGATAGACAAATGGCTTAAGAACGTTTCTAATAAAACCATTCCCCAACATTTAAAATATATTTTTTCTCTCGGTCCAAAATTCTCTCTCCCCCCTTCCAAAAAACATTTCAATTTCATAAAGATCCTTAGCAACCTAAGGTTGGGTATTTGTAAAATAAAAGATCCAGAAAAGGAATCAAAATTAAGATTAACTTGTTGCAATAATTTTTTATCTTTTATTAAAAAAAGTTTAAATACCAATTCCAATCCTTTACAGTTAGAAATTGCCAGAGATTTAAAATTATGCAAAAAGTTTAAATGACACACTTACATACAAACCTTTAACTAATGACCCTACCGATTACATAAACAGAAAAACTCATAAACTTATCACAAATTTAATCCAAAAAAAACAAATATCTAAATCTTTAGGTTTTTCCCTTAAGGTTTTTCATCCAGACTTTCCTAAATTATATTGCCTTCCAAAAATCCATAATGCAGATTTACCGTTATGACCTATAGTTGCTGACATAAACTCACCGTTAAGCAATTTAACTAAATATTTAAGTACTATTCTCTCTAAGGTTACCATTTTATCAAAATTTAATGTCTCAAACTCTTTCATTTTGGCAAAATTTCTCAACAACTTAAGTATACCGTCTGACTTTTCTTTGGTTATCTTTGATGTCGTTTCGTTGTTTACTAACGTTTAATGGGATCTTGCGTTGGATGTCATTTCGGATCGTTGGAATGACATCAAACCACATACAACTATCAATTTATTTTGATTTAAATACATTTTAAATTTTATACTCAATAATACATATTTTTGTTTTGACAATAAATTTTTTGCTCAGATTTTTGGTATGCCTATGGGTTCTAGCATTAGTCCCCCTTTGGCAGATTTAACTTTACAGTTACTTTGAAATTTTGTTCTACCCAAACCCCCTGTTCAACCTTTCTTTTACTTTAGATATGTTGATGACGTTCTCTTGTGTTTAGAAAATAATTCCATCTCCTCCACTCTTGATTCCTTTAATTCAATCATTTAAAGTTCACTTGTGAGTTTGAAGATGACAATTCCATTAGTTTTTTAAACATTAAATTTATTAGAAACCAAAACAATTATATTTTAACTGATTGGTGATCTCCTGCACATTTAACGCATCGAGGTGACCTGTAGCAATAAGATTTTGTGTGTCGTATCTTTGACACCTTACACATTGTGGTAGTTCTTTATTACTGAGTTTGACTTCAATATTTCTATTCAGGAATTCGATTTTGTAGATGTCACCGTTGTTGTTTTTGCGTTCAAGTTCGACTAAAAATCAACAAATGTGAAAAAAAATTAATTTATCGAAGAGAATAAGATAAATGAAAAAAATATAAACTAGTGGGGCGCATGGCATCGTGCCTTAAGGCAAATTGCTGGTACTTCCCGTACCGTAATTAAACATTCGAGGAATAAAAATAATCAATAATTGTTTTGAAAATTTTCAAATAGATTATTTATTATAAACACATACTGTAAATTTATAAGTGCTTTTTAAATTGGGCGATGAGCGTATTTTATAAACAACTTTTTTGTACGTTTATTCTCAAATTTTTGTAAGAAATCAATTTTTTAAAATTAAGTTTTTTTGAAAATGTTGAAAAATTTCAAAACTTTGAATTTTTTGAAACTTTGATTTTTTTTTTCAAAATTTTGTTTTTTTTTTTAATTTTCAAAATTATTAAATTTTCTGTAAGAGCATTTTTTGCACACTATCTATTCAAGCACAATGTTTTTTAAATTAATGTAATCGGATAATCCGTTCTCTCAAAAACAGCATAACCGTTTTTACACTCTTTACGCTCCATACCACCGAAACGGCAAAATTGCCTATTGCAAAATCGCCTCGCGATCGAGTACGAACCGAATGATTTTTTAATCATACAAATAGGTTATTCCATACTGTCAAAAATGTCGAGAACTTTAAAATTAATTTAAAAGTCTTGGTACGGAACCCAAAAAAGTTTACACAAAATGGATACACATTATTATAATCTCTATAAAATATCTGATAATTGGATGTAAATATGCCCAATAAACATTTTTGACCGCCATTTTTTTTTTCATTATCTCTTATTTATAAATGTCCAGTTAAGGACAATTAATAAATATGTGGAATGTACAATAGTCGGCAGTAAAGGAACATTGTATACTAAAGGGGCATATTGGAAAAACAACTCAATAGTTGTTTTCCCATTCGATATAATATTCATAATATTTTATTGATAAATATATAATTTTAACTATTCACTTATAAAATAATTTCATATAAATAATGACTAAGTTATTTACATTTTTTATCAGGAAAGTTGATGACTTAAATCCAGTGGCGCTTTTCTTTTTAAAACGATCTTACTTGGCAATAATTTTCCATATAAGTTAATATGTCCAATTATAAAAAACAGAGTCGCTAAATTACTTGATCCTTTTGATAAGAAACCGGAAGATCATGGCCAAAAACTTGTTTCTGAAAATACTTTTTTCATTAATTTTCCATATCTTGGCAATAATTTTATATTCCAACATTAAAGACAAAACTCCTTTAACAAAAAAGAAAGATGTAGTTTATAAAGTAAATTGTTTGGATATAATTGATCTTATATTGGCCAGACTTGTCAGAACTTAGATAAGACTCAGGCAGCAAGAATTACAATGCGAAAAAATAGATAATGAAAAATTTAAAAATAAGCTTGTGGATCATGCTAATATCAACAACCAGAAGTTCGATTTTGATCGCGCACTCCATTTTTTTACATTATAATAATACCCATCCTGTCTTTTCATCTCGATACTTAAGATTTGTTTAGAATATTTCTGTATGTTTCACATGTTTTAGTACTGTGTCGAGCTTTGCAAGTGATAGTTGGTGTTTTTTATATTTTCAAAAATTAAATGTAATTTACATAAAATATTAAAGAATGTGTAGTATATAAGTAACTGTTTTTGAAATTACAATGAAGATGAGGCATACCATGGTCTCGAAACGTCTGTAATTACCAAATAAAGTGTGTGTTAAAAATCTGATCTCGACACTCAGTGTATCGAGCGACTTGTAACGAATAACACATAATGCTAATTTAGGTTTCCATATTTTAAATTTTAAATTATAACACACTGATGATGAGACAAACCTAGTCTCGAAACGTTTGTGAAAATTATTATTTAATAAATTAGTGCAAAAAAGAGTGTTGTTTGTTCATATTTCCAAATTAGTATCTATTATCCACTCAGAACACATTTATTATATTATTACTTAAGTTTATATTTGAAGTGAATTAAATTGTCAAATCCTGTTCACATGTGTTCTATTCAACCTACGATCAACAAAATTATTGCAGAAAATGGAGAGGAAAAAAGCGTGTGCTTCGTGATTTTTTTACTGTGCTCCAATTTACTTGATATGTTGGAAATATGTTAATCTTAATCTTAAGTTCAGAAGCGAAAACAATTTGCACTCCGTCACCACCCCCCGCATTAATTGGATTATAACTCTTTTAATTCTGATTTTATCATAACTTGTAATACACTATCTTAAAGGTAATTAAATGATCTACAACTTTTTCTATCATAAATTTTGCCGTAATTGCTCTTAGTTTGAAACGGCGAAGAGTTAAAGGGCTCAAAAGACACTCTGGTTTGACAGCCGCGCACTCTTTAAACAACCATAACTCTATAAATATTTGTGTAACAGAAAAATAATAAAAAGCAATAATTAGTTAGAAAAAGACCTTAAATTTTCATCTATATACCTTTATACGTACTTTTATTCTGTCAGAGATATAATAATGAGTAGGGATTGTTTTTTTTTTAAAATAGACTTTTTTTAATGAAATCATGAGCTTTTTGGAAATCATTTGTACTAAAGTTGTGGTATTTTCTAGAATTCATCTAGATCTCTTAAACCAAGTTAATTCTGGAGGGATTACGATTATTTTTAATTTTGGTGGAAATGGCACTCATAATCTATTTGATTTAAATGAAAAAATGAAAAAAAAACTGTTTACGATCTTAATAGCGGATTTGGAAGAGGTGCTGAGAAAAGGGCAAACGGGAGGCGTGGTAGTTGGAAAAGAGAAATTTTGGGGCCTAGCGTATGCGGACGATCTGGCAATTTTGGCAACAAGCGAAAAAGACATGCAGGAAACAATGAAGCGGCTAGAGCGGTACTTGGAGAAAAGGAAATTGGTCTTGAATGAGGAAAAATCGAAGGTTATGCTTTTTAAAGAAGGGGGAGAGAGAAAAAAAAAGTACAAACTGGCTATGGAAAGGGGTCAATATATAAGAAGTTAAAGAATTTACGTATCTGGGGTACCACTTTACAAAAAGTGGAAAAATGAGAGAACATATAAAAAATCTGACTAAAAAAGCAAACACAGTAATGAGAAGCACGTGGAGCCTCGGCGAGAAGTTATTCCACAATAACTTCAGCAGGAGAATTAAGATGTTTGACAGTTTGGTAGTCGAAGTGTTGGCTTACGGCGCAGAGATTTGGGGTTGGAGAGAGATCGTAGAGCTCGAGAGAGTACAGAAAAAATACCTGAAGTGAATACTTGGTCTGGAGTCCTGTACTCCAGATTATGTACTCTATGAGGAAGTAAAACAAGACAAATTACATCTGAGATTAGCTAAGAGAGCGATTAATTATGAAGAGAAACAGTTAAAGACAGGAGTAAATGCTATAGTGAAGGAGTGTATCAGCGAAAGAAGAAGAGGTAAAGGGGATAAAGAGAGGTTGGATGAAAGGATAAGATATATAAACAAATGTGGATTTGGCCAGGAGGGCATAGTTCAGCTGAGTGCAACCGGAGTGAATGTTGGAGAAGTACTGCGGGAAAGAGGAAGCGAGGTACAAAGTCAAAAGCACTGGAACAAACTGGAAAAATCCAGATACAATAGAAAGTATAGAGAAATAATGACAAGTGGACGTCCGCAGTATCTAAGAGGCTGGAGCAATGGTTGCGATCAGAAAGTAATTGCGCGGTATAGATGTGGCACCATGGAGAAAAATAAAAAACACTGGCTGAACCCTGAAGAACGAAAGTGTGAGCTGTGCGAGAAAGAGGAGGACACGGTTGAACATTGGAAAGAAAGATGCGCGATGTTAGAGCGAACAAGTATTTCTATAGAAAACGTTCTCTGTGGCAAGAAGGACAAGGAAAGTCTAGGCTGGTTGAAAACAATCAACCGCAAGAAGAAAGCAAAGGAAAAAGAGTTACTTGGGCAACCAGTCCAGAACGTTAAACGATGAAAAACGCAAAAATACTACTTTTCTGTAGCCAGTAACTTGATAAGTTATTTCTTTTTTGAAAAACATTATTGCACATTTTTCTCTTCTAATTAGTTCTTTTATTGATATCCGATGTTATTTGGAAAGAGATACAATTGCACCACTGAAAAGGGATGTCATCTCCCCGGCGAGTGGCAAAGGAGTTTAAACTGTTTTCACTTTTAAACTTGAGAGTAAGATGAACCTAATTCCAAAATTTCATGCAAATTGGAGCACATTAAAAATATTCAGACCCAAAACGCTCGTTTGACTTGACTAAATATTTCGTATCCAATGCCAAAGATGTTTGAATAAGGAAATTATTTTTGTATTGTGATTTAGTAAAGTAAGGCAAAACACGACTGCATTTAAAAGTTAAAAATAATAATCTGTCAAATTGAGTTATAGGCAGTTTGATGTGTAATAACTGACAGAGGCATGCGCAGACTGCATCACCTCTCAGACGCATGTTGACTGTAAATATTATATTATTTTATTTTTTGGCATATCTCAGCTGCTATTCGGCAATGATAATGCAGACATTACATTTTTCTCATTCATAATCATAAATATATTATATTTTAATAATGTCTTAGCCTATGAGTGAATGGAAATGTTTGGCAAATGGCAACCTTCATTCGTTTTTAATGTCAAACAATGCTTCAAATATTTTCAAGGTCAAACAATGATAAGCGTTTTTGTGTAATTTTTTCCATTTATTTCTACAATCTAACTATATTTCTATGAATCTACAAATTCTAGAAAATTTCCCGAACAAACTTCAGGAAGATTCATGAAAATCCGAATTATAGTTTAGGAGGATTAACCATTCATACATAGTTACAGAAGAATTTTATATATAAGATATATATATATATATATATATATATATATATAAATATATATATATATATATATATATATATATATTGGCAGATTTAACTTTACAGTTACTTGAAAATTTTGTTTTACCCAAACTTCCTGTTCAACCTTTCTTTTATTTTAGATATGTTGATGACGTTCTCTTGTGTTTAGAAAACAATTCCATCTCCTCCACTCTTGATGCCTTTAATTCTTTTCACATCATTTAAAGTTTACTTGTGAGTTTGAAGATGACAATTCCATTAGTTTTTTAGACATTAAACTTATTAGAAACCAGAACAATTATATTTTAACTGATTGGTTTCAGAAACCAACTTCTTCTGGTAGATACATTAATTACTTATCGTTTCATTCTCATTCTGTAAAAATTTCCATCATCATTTCTCTCATTGACAGAGCTATTCTTTTAAGCAATAAAACTTTTTGGAATAAAAACTTGGATTTAGTCCGCTCCATTCTCACAAATAACTCTTATCCTTTACATTTAATCAATAATATAATTAAAAATAGGTTAAAATATTTAAACGTTACCAATATTGATAATAATAATGTCACATCCGTTGTTCAAAAATATTTTACCACTGATTCAAATTCTTCTTCTTTATTTAGCAAATATAAAGGCATTATTTGTTTACCTTATTTAGGGAGCTTTTATTATTTTTTAAAAAAACTTTTCTGTTGAGGGTTTTCTTTTAGTTTTTACTTTTGATAACACACTCAGTACCCTGTTTTCTACTTTAAAATCAAAATCTCCGTCTGACAGAATCACCGATGCCGTTTATAAAATTAATTGTTTAGATTGTGACAGTTGTTACATCGGTGAAAGTTCCCAATACATTAGCAAAAGAATGAATCAACATATTTATAATTCAAAAAACCCTGGACAATTTAAAACAATGTTTTCTGAGCACATTATTAATTTCAAACGCTCTTTTAATACTGACCATCCTATAATTTTATATAAAGAAAAAAATGTAGACCTTAGAAGATTTTCTGAATCATGTTTTATCTTTTTAAGTTCAAATTGTGTGAACAAACGCAGTTCTTCTTGCTTACTCTTAGAAAGTTATCAAAATATAATTAATTTCTGTAAATCTGACTCTCTACTACGCCCCTAATATCCCCACTTTTCCATGCTTGCGTTCTGGCAGCAAAGCGAACTACTCGTCGTCGTCGCAAATAAGTCAAACCTTGTCGCTATGCTATCTGTTAAAAACAAAATTATGTGTTTCATACAATTTTACTTTTACCTTTTTTGGTCTTTTCTTAAATTATTTTTGCTTTCCTACAGTAGTAATATGTGATTGTGGTGTTGTAAAATGTGTTATTATAGTGTGGTTTTTCCTGATCTGGTGTGTATAATTGTTGTTTTCAATTAATTTTTCCAATATAATTTCATTTTTTAAAACTTTTCCTTTATAATGTAAATTTCTTTTAGCTGAATGATGAGACACATCTAGTCTCGAAACGTATAAAATATGTTTCAATATGTTTCAACGTCGAACAAAAAATCCTCAAGATATATATATATACGATATATAGATATATACGAGTATATATAGATATATAGATATATATATATATCAATATATCAATATATATATCAAGATATATAGATATATATCTATATATATTGTTGTGCACCCTGGCTGCCAACAAGTTATGTTGAGGCCGTCACCAACAATTATGTTGCGTACCAACGATGTCAACAATTAAAATTAGGTTCTTCTGCTGCTATCATAAACTTTACCACTGTGAAATATTTAATTAAACATCTGAAGACTTTTATTAATATTTATTTAATTCATTACTTGGTTACACTTAATACACAATTGATATTTTAAGATAAGAGTGATGTGAACTGTTTGGCTTTTAGTTAACAAGTGCGCACTGACTTTGTTCCTTTCAGGCTTTTATAATCTCTGGTGGTGACGTAATTCTTTCTGGAAGGTTCGCCTGTTTTACCGTTAGAAAATGACTCACTTGTTTACTTTAGGCGTAGTTGCGGTTACAGATCGGTACACGTGCATGCTTACAATGTTGCTTA
The DNA here is from genome assembly GCF_003426905.1 of Ctenocephalides felis. Lineage (NCBI taxonomy): Eukaryota > Metazoa > Arthropoda > Insecta > Siphonaptera > Pulicidae > Ctenocephalides > Ctenocephalides felis. Next base: position 118,466,503 of record NW_020538040.1, read on the forward strand.
TCTCTATACTTTGTTGCGTACAATGTCGCAAGGTTGAGTCATACAAAATGCGTTATTCATATTGACTATTACATCGATTTACAATATTATTTATAACTATTGTAAAGGGTGAATACCACTACACCTCATCCGCCGAAAAAACGCGCGCCCTCGTGCGTTCACAAAAGAAAGCATTTCGGGTGCTTCAAAAAAATGTTTGTGCTCATGCTACTACATTGTACAGATTTCTTATAATTATTTGTTTGGATATAATTAATATAATGTTAAAGTTCATATAATATTTCGAATATATTTTTTTTTTAATGAAATTTCGAAAAAAATTTTTTTTAAAAAAAAAAATGTTAATTAAAAAAAATTCAAAAATTGTGTTTATTGTAGAACAATATCATGAATTTATAATTAAGTATACTTTTATTTCAATGGTAATATTTTTCAAAATTTCATGATTGCAGTTGAGTTATATAACTGCTTTATAATATTTCAAAATATGACATTTCATTGATTAATAATAATATGAACAGTTTTACAATAATTATCATGACTTATAATATAACAATGTTCTTTTTTTTTTTTTTAAAAAAAAAAACTTTGATTTCATTTACATTGTAAATTTTAATGTTTGTGAAAAAAAAGTTTGAGAATCTTTGGTTGTGACAATTTTATTATAATTCATTTGTTTTTTATCTCTTTCTAACATTTAATTCATATTTTCTTTGTAAACTTAACTTGTTGTCTCTTTTTGACAATTGGAATATTTATTTCATTTTTGGTTTTGTAAATTTCAATTCGCGAAAAAAAAGTCGTTGTCAGTTGGCATGTCCTTTGTCGTTGATCCGTATGATCCGTCCTGTACCATTCGTCTCAAAAACTCTGTATGCATCTTTAAATAGAGGCATCAGTTTTTTTGATTTACTTGCGTAAGGATTTTTGTCCGTTATTAATTCTAAATCGTCGTTTTTGAATGTCCGTTGCGGTTTCATGTACTTGTCGTTGGATTTCTTCTTCTCGTCGTAGTTGTGACTGTAACTACCTCTGGTTTTTCAACTTTTTTGCTTACTTCGTTTGTTTGAAATTCTGAACGTTTCTTTGTAAAATCTTTGTCTGTTTTTCTGGTTTCGTGCGTTTGTGCAATTTGTGGGTCGTTTGAAATTTTGTCTTTCTGTTTCGTTTCGTTATTTGATGTTGTTAAATTTGGAACGTTTTTGTCATGTGTTTCTTTGGTTTCATCTTTGTCTTTTAATTGCTGTTTTTCGTTTTTTGAACCTTGGTCGTTAATTGGTTTTGTGCAAAAAGTTTTGTTTTCAATTTGTATTGTAACATTTTTGTTTTTGAAATTTACATCATTTTCGTCAGTTTTGTTTATTGAAAATGAACTGAAAAATTGTGCATTTAGTTCACGTACTGTAATAGTTTCGTTTTCTGGTGTTGTTGGATTAGGATCTTGGGTTTGGGAATTTGTGGTTTGTTGGTTTTCGTCACAGTTTGACATTCTGTGGGTATGTGCGTTCGATGCATTTTCTGCATGTGTGTGCGAATAACTGCATGTTTGTCTGTGTTCGTTGGTAGGGGTAATAAAAGTTTTTGACATGTTGTGATTATTTCGATTTGTATTGAAATTTCTTCGATTTGGATTTCTACATTCAAAAATTAAATGTCCTTGTTTCTTGCAATAATTGCAAAACTTTTGGTTATTATTATTTGAATTAGCGTTATTCTTTTTATTTAAGAAACATTGTGGAGCAATATGACCACGTTTTTTGCAAATGTAACATGTTATATTATTATTTTGATTATTTCTGATATTTGACGAATTTTGACCAGCTTCTTCTTGCAAAGCGAAGTCAATGGCATCTTTAATATCAGAAAATCGACAACATTTTACTAATGTTTTTAACGGTTCTCTTAAGCCATTTTCAAAAACTTTTATGCCTACTTCTTGGAATGTCACTTGTGTTGTTGTTGCATAGTCATGTCCTACTCTAATTACGTTTGAGTAATGAATTTGTCGTAAAATTTCTTCAATTCTGTTTCCAAAACTTTTTACTGTTTCGTTGTATTTTCGTTTTAAATTATTTAATTCAATCAATAAACTAGAAATGGGTCGTTTTACAACATATTCTTTAGCTAAATAAATTAAATTAAATCTTCCCACGTTTCAAAATTAATAAATTGGATCTTTGCAAACATTTGTGGGTCTAATTTTAATTTTATAACTGTAAGCAATTTTTCCGCTTCTGATGGACTCAAATCCACCGATAATGCATCGCAAGCAGTAATAAATGAAGGAAGCATTGAAGGTTCCCCATTGAAATTCGGAATTAACGCAATAGCAGTTTGAATATTTAATTTACCTTCGCGCGACATATCTACTGGTTCATTCATTTTTGAAAAATATGTGTAAGACTACTAAAACAGAAGCGCAAAAATTTACAAAAATATATTAAAAATAAGCTTACTGACAATGAGAATCCTTTCTTAATTTAATATCCTTTTGGTTCACTCGAATTCACAATCACTTAAAATTTTGTAACCTTGAACAATGATTTTATCACTTTTTTCATAACACTTTTTATTTTATTTTCCACCTTTGATTTTTCACTTGTAATTATAACACTTTGAACTTCTTGATTCTTCTTCTTGATTTATATTATCTTCTTTCTCTTTTCTTTGTTTCTTGATTATTAATTTGATTTTCTTGTTTCTTCTTATTACAACTTTCTCTTTTCTTTGTTTCTTGATTCTTCTTGTTACGTTTTTTCTCTTTCTTTTTTCTTGATTTTTGGAGTCTTCACTTTGTAGTTTCAATAATATTTCCACTTCGGTAAAGCTTTTACCTTTTCTTGAATCTAATTATTGCTATATTTCGGCGTATTTTCCTCAAATATCCGTTTTCCAAATATGCAATAATTCTATGTTCAAGACATGTTATGGTAAATAATTTAGCATTTTTTAAAAAAAAATTCGCAGAATCCCACACTGCCACCAAATAATGTGACAATGCCACCGCTGCCACCAATTAATGTTGTGCACCCTGGGTTTACAACAATTTATGTTGAGGCCGTCACCAACAGTTATGTTGCGTCCAATCGATGCCAACAATTAAAATTTAGGTTCTTCTGCTGCTAAACTTCACTGTGGAATATTTAATTAAACATCTGAAGACTTTTATTAATATTTATTTAATTCATTACTTGGTTACACTTAATACACAATTGATATTTTAAGATAAGAGTGATGTGAACTGTTTGGCTTTTAGTTAACAAGTGCGCACTGACTTTGTTCCTTTCAGGCTTTTATAATCTCTGGTGGTGACGTAATTCTTTCTGGAAGGTTCGCCTGTTTTACCGTTAGAAAATGACTCACTTGTTTACTTTAGGCGTAGTTGCGGTTACAGATCGGTACACGTGCATGCTTACAATGTTGCTTATCTCTATACTTTGTTGCGTACAATGTCGCAAGGTTGAGTCATACAAAATGCGTTATTCATATTGACTATTACATCGATTTACAATATTATTTATAACTATTGTAAAGGGTGAATACCACTACAATATATATATATATATATATACGATTCGTATATATATATATATATATATATATATATATATATCTATATATATATATATATATATATATATATATATATATAGATATATATATATATAACAAATGTATTCTGAGTGGATAATAGATATTAATTTGGAAGTATGAACAAACAACACTCTTTTTTGCAATAATTTATCAAATATTAATTTTCACAAACGTTTCGAGATTAGGTTTGTCTCATCATCAGTGTGTTATAATTTAAAATTTAAAATATGGAAATCTAAATTAGCATTTTGTGTTATCCATTACAAGTCGCTCGATACACTGTCGTCTGCCACACCAACCGTCGTCGGTGTCCGCATTCTCTCCCACTTAAAAACCACTTGAAATTGAATGGTCACGCAATCAGATAGGAAAGGAAGGATAAGGGTCCAGTTGAAAAATAGATGTCGTTAGGAGAAAAAATATTCTATGAATGAGATGGTTTGTTTATAAGATTTGTTTTAAATTGTTAAAATTAAAAATATATGTACATATATATACATACTCATATATACAAATGTATACCCAAAGTACAAAACATCACATATACAAATACCTATATACCCACAACATACACATACACATAGATAAAAGAAGAGTATATAGATCGCTCTCTCAAGCCATATTTCGTTGCCACGTTTTGCG